>NC_140952.1:63292468-63784968 GCF_014529385.1 Adiantum capillus-veneris | reverse complement strand
CCATAAAGAAGAACCGGTGTCACCAATGCATCAAAAAGATACTTCTTGAGAACCCAACACTTGATGTTTCCTGCATTACACATGTTCTCAAATGCATAATATGCTCTCTTTCCCGCTTCCAAACGACGCATAGCACATTCATGCCACTTGTGATTGGATGGAACCTCAAGGCCAAGGTACTTAAAGCTCTCAACAACTTCAAGTGTCTCGTTGTTGTACATAATGCATGGCTTCTCCTTATGGTTGGTTTTCACAAGCATAACCTTTGTTTTGGATTCATTTACAATCAGCCCACTATGCAAGCAAAAGTTCTCAAGGACAACCATAAGCTTTTGTGCATCTTCTAAAGTGTGTGCTAGAAGCACTACATCATCCGCATACAACAAAAGCATGATTACCGCATTGCAAATAGTGACCTCTTCAATGCCTTCTTCTTGCATAAAGTCAAGTACCACTTGTTCCAATTGATCGATGCATAGACCAAAGAGAGTTGGTGACAATGGACATCCTTGTTTAACCCCAATAGTGCTTACAAAAATTTCTGAAATTTCTCTTCCCATGCGCAATTGACAAATCACCCTCTCATAGATTCGAAAAACCGCAAGCATAAACTCACTTGGCACTTGGAGTTCTTCCATCCTTCTCCACAAATTGTTACGTGGAATCATATCAAAGGCTTTCTTAAAGTCCACAAAACAACAATACAATCGCTTGCCTTTCAACCGACTTTCCTCCATGAGAACACGAAGAGTGACAAGATGATCAATGGTTCTATGGCATCGACGAAAACCCGCTTGTCCCTTTGCACGCTTGCCATTCTCTTCAGCCCAATCACTCAATTTCATCTCCATTATGCACCCAAATAACTTTGCCATAAGAGACCCAATCATTATAGTCCGGTAGTTGCTTACATTCTTTACATCCCCTCCTTTATGCAAAGGCTTAACCCAATTAGTACTCCAATCATAAGGTATACCATGTTGAAGTGCAAGGTTGAACATATCACACATCCACTCATGGGTAAAATCTCCCGTCCATTTGATCATCTCCGGCTTGATACCTTGAAGATCTCCCGCTTTGCGAGTGGCCAACTTTTCAAGCCCACAGCATACATCCTCAATAGTAAAAAAAGACGGCATACATGGGAGTGAACCATAAAATGGCATTTTCTCAGTATTTTCTTGCTCATATAATTGCCTACAATGTGTGTACATATCCACTAGACTCAAGTTACCAAAATTCTCAACCCGCTTGCCTCTCAAGTTTCTCCAAAATCTTCCACATGCATGTGCCTTTTCTTGGACTTGAAATTCTTGTTGCTTTACTTCCCATCTTCTTCTCTTCTTTTGAATCAATGCCTTGTATGTATGCAAATGACTTTGATAGTTGTCTTTGTCCATAGTTGCATCAAGCTTTATCAAGGACTTTCGAGCATCTTGACATTCTTTATCAAACCACCTTTTGCGTGATCTATCTTTGTTGATACCATGGAGATGCTTTATGGCAAAGCATTCTTCCGCACAAGAACAAATAGCTTTCTTGAAAGCTTCCCATTTAGTTTCCAATGGTGCATCACATTGAAGCTTTGTCATCCATAATTTTTGCTCAACCATTTCAATGTACATTGGTGCCCGTTTGAAATCCATACATAGTGATAACTTCTCTTTCCTTTGGCTGAGATTATCGTGCTTAGTTGCTTCTCCACATGAAAGGTCAATACATAAGGTGCGATGGTCGGATTCCGGGGTCCATTGACCAAACATAAAACTCTTTATGCGATACATGATGGCTTCAGAGAGTAGCATATAGTCAATCACCCTATCCCCATTATGTCTCCTACATGTAAATCCATTGGTTCCACTCCACAAAGATACACCATTGGCAATGAGCATACCCGTGCTATTACACATGTGTAAAAGTAACTTTCCATAGTGATCCGGCTCTTTCTCATCCATTGAAGTATGATCATACAAGTGAACTTCCTCCAACTCCCTTGAAATGTATGGCATATCAAATTGTTGAGTATCATGTTGCAATGTTTTTGTGCGAGCATTCATATCCCCAAATACAATAACATCACCTTCACCTTTGAAATAAGCAATGTCCTCTTCCAAATCAGAAAATGGTTGATCTCTATCCATGCAAGCATAAAAGGGAGAATCATGATGAGGAATGTAGCAACCGGCTACAAAAATGGGTGCTCTTTTTGGTGTCATAATTTTCAGCCATACATAACGTTTGTACTTGTCATCTTTCACAATTGATACAAAATCTTCCAATCCTTTCTTAACCATACATGCTAACCCTCCTTGTCCTCTTCGTTGCTTGAGATTCTTTGACCACATCAATGAATGTACATTGTAATCCTCCAAGCCGTTAATCCTTTGTGTATCATGCTCCCAAGTTTCAACAAGAAGTACAACATCGGCTTTGCTTGTTAGTTCATCAATGCCAACCCCCGCATTCCATGGGTATCCATTACAATTCCAAAAGCATATTTTCAATTGTAACTCGGTCTCATAGGTAGAGAGAGATAGTAGATAGAGAGAGAGAGAGAGAGAGAGAGAGAGAGAGAGAGAGAATCAACTAGAGATAGCTACAGAGATAGATAGATAGAGAGAGATAGTAGATAGAGAAAGAGAGAGAGAAAGAGTTAGGTTGGCTGACCAATTGCATGTGTGAAAAGAACAGAAACTCTCTCTATCTCTCTCTCTCTCCCTCTAGAAGAAACTGTGGAACTAAAAGAGGCAAAGGGGTTTTGCCCGCTACATGCATTGCCATGTACACCTAGGAGTGCACGTATGTGTCTACCCATATAGGATTTGATCAATAAAGACGAGATTTTGACCTGGTGGTCCTGATCTCCGTACACCTCTGGACAGAGGTGTACGGAGATTGGGCAAGACTAGAGAATGCGAGGTAGTTTACATTGTGAGGAGTATATATGTTAAAACAACATTCACAATCATTGTAGATGGCAACGTCATCAACTAACATGGAGGAAAAGATTGCATGCTCGTGCACGCTCTGCAAGTATCAAATTCTGCGCAAGGGTAGGATATGTAATGAGCATGCATGTGCACAAGTACGGAGAGTTTGCTAAAGAAATCGTATAGAATCTACGATACGACTCCTATGAAACGGGCATTGATTTTCGCGACATAGCACCTACATCTGAGAGAGAGAGAGAGAGAGAGAGAGAGAGAAAAAGGATTATGCGTGAAGGTCCGATCAATATAGAGCCAAGGATGGAAGTAGAAAAGGACTTACAGACAGAAGACGACGGCATGGAGGAGATGCTGGATGACTTCTTCCAGACAAGCGAGGAGAACGCTAACGAAGCAGCATCAGAAGCCGTGCGCCTATCTTCTGAAGACATGTTGAGGAAGTTGGCATGTCAACCAATTTATGAAGGCGCCAAAATATTGACGCTTCGTACTCGTCTGGCGTTTTTGAATCTTCAGTCAGTGTACGGGTGGTCAGATGCAAGCGTCACTGCTTTGTTTAGGTACGTAATTTACAAAAGAGATTTTCCGATTGCAACGGTGACGTGCTTGGAGAGATTTTCAATTTAATGTGGCTTAAACAGGTTGTTGCGGGAGCAATTTCTCTCAGCTGGCAATGAAATGTCTCCCTCCAGGCCAGACGCAAAGCAACTATTGACCTCAGTTGGCTTGGACTACAACAAGATTCATGCATGTCCAAATGATTGCATTCTTTTTCGCAATGAATTTGCAGATTGTCTGTCGTGTCCTAAGTGCGAAGCAATGCGCTACAAACAAGATGCAGTTGGCGAGACAGTGCCAGCTAAAGTGTTGCGGCATTTCCCTATTATTCTTAGGATAAAAAGCATGTTTCATTGTGGTTCCATTGCAAAGTTGATGCGGTGGCATTCTACGAATAGATCCACTGACGCAACATTTAGGGTGCCTGCTGATTCAAAGGTCTGGAGGTACATTGAAGATACCTGGCCACATTTTAAGAGTGAAACACGCAATTTGCTTTTGGGCATGTCAATGGATGGAGTCAATCCATTTGGCTTGAGAAGCTCGTCATGGAGCACTTGGCCTGTGTGCCTTATCAATTACAACCTCCCGCCGTGGCTTGTCATCAAGAAGGGTCATTTGATATTAAGCTTAATTGTACCTGGTAAGTTCAAGGCAAAAAACATGGATGTTTATCTAGCTCCACTAGTTGACGATCTCCAGGAGTTATGGCATGGGATCGACATAGCAGATGCGGTTGAACCAGTAGGACAGTAGCATGCAAGGATCCATGGACTTCTTATGTGGACTATGCATGATTGGCCAGGATACAGAGAAGCTTCTGGTAATGGTTCTTGATTTACAAAATTCTTGCTATTCGCAAGTACTTTGGCTTGGCTTGATTCATGCTTTAATATATGCAGGGCTAACAACTTCGAGATACAATGCATGTCCAATTTGCGGGCAGTCTTTGGATGTGCGCTATTCTGCCTCTCTTCGAAAGACAATTTATCAAGGCCACCACCGTTATCTTCCAAATGGCCATCACTTGTGCACAGGTCAGCTTGGTCGCGTCGAATGTCGTCCTATGCATGTACAAGAGTGGCGTCACCGATGGGAGCAACATGAGGGGCAACTTGTTCCAGGAATGAAACGTTTGTCCATTCTCCATACATTGTCGTACTGGGGTGATCTACTAATTAACCATTTGCTGGATCCAATGCATATATTCAAGAATGTGGGAGAGCTCCTCTGGAAGACAATCATGGGATATTTGCAGTGAGTTGGAAAGATGCTAGAGCTGTGGCCTTTCACCAATGCAGTTGGCCAAACAAAAATTTCAAGAGCGCCATGGGTATTGCTAAAAAACGAAGAGCGAAAAGTTAAAAGGATGATTTCAGAGTTCAGGACGCCAACATGATATATGCGATGTCTCAAGACAGCATTCACCTGTGACGATCAACTGTCAGGACTGAAATTGCACGACTGGCATAAGTTCTTGCAATTCATTCTTCCAATTGCGATCAAGGGGTGTTTAACGGAGGAAGTGCGGACCTGCATATACAAGATTTCAGACCCTCCTCGCTCACGACCCCCATCCTACCCAGGCACACCTCTTGACACACCTCTTGGCACACCTCGGACACCTTGGGAGGCACACGATCCTAGTGCCTCCAAGCTCTATACTGTACGGGCGGATGGTTCTGTTGACATGGATAGAGTCGGGACTGAGATGAGACAGCGGATTCGCCAGCTCGCGGAGCTACAGTTTTCGACCAGCATTCTGACATCTTGGGGTGAGCAGAAAAAGGACAAAGTCACTTACAAAGTGGAGACCATCCTGAGAGAGTACCAGCTTGCTCCGGGTTCAAACGTTGTTCCGAGGAGGTGGATCAAGGGTGTTGCACGGGACACCGTGAAACATCGACGAGATGCAGCTCGGAAGGTTTTCAGGACCGGCTCGTCGAAGCCTTCGGGCATCCCACACGAGACGTGGCTACAGATCAAGGAGGATGAGCGGACAGCGGACACGCGGTTCAGACAGCAGCGTGAGGCCGCGCAGATACGACAGATGACCAGGGGACATCTCATCTTGGCAGCGGAGGCTTCGACACCTTTCGTTATGAGTTTGTGAGTTTCTAATCCAATCTTAACTATGGCATTTTTTAAAATGCGATGAATCATGTATTCTTATTACTTTGATTTTTGTATAAACGCAGAATCTTGCGATGCATTGAGCCCTGACGCGTCAAGAGGAGTCAGATGGATATCGCAGAGGTATCTATGAAGTATTGAATGATCTTGATGCTTCAGGAGAGCCTGTAGACTGGGAGGCCTTACAGTCTCGCTGATCGCTTGAGGTGAGACGTTAATATGTGTGAGTTGATTTAATTAAGTAAGTATATGTGAAGTAATATCAATACTAATTTTGTGAGTTGTCCTATGTGCAGGTTGTGACGCCTAGTCATCAGTGGACCGGATTTCATATATATGCTTTGTGAGACACAGACACGCTTCTGTGTCTCTTTTTTGTATAGACATATATATATGGTTATGATTATTGTTCAGACAGTTATTGTTTTTCTTATGGTTATGGTTATTGTCATTGTCATTGTATAGACATGGTTATTTCTCCTATTCTTGTATAGACATAGTTATGGTTCAGGTTTTGTTTATGGTTATGTTTAACTTTTTGGTTATGCTTATGGTTTTTGTTAATTTTGTTTATGGTTATGGTTATCTGCATTATGGTTTTAATCAAAGTGGTTATGGTCGGTTATGGTTATGCTTTTAAGTTATGGTTATGGTTCGTTATGGTTATGTTTTTAAGTTATGGTTATGGTTCGTTATGGTCATTGGCCTTAAATCTTATGTGAGATCCTACATGGATAGCATGTAGGAGGCGTATACATGATATGGTTTTAAGTTATGGTTATGGTTATGCTTTTAAGTTATGGTTATGGTTCGTTATGGTCATTGGCCTTAAATCTCATGTGAGATCCTACATGGATAGCATGTAGGAGGCGTATACATGATATGGTTTTTTTTGAAAAGTTTATGTAAAAACGAAGGGAACTCTGCTAAAATTTCTGCGGGAGCATGGTTGATTTTGGTGCTTCTCGCTTTCTTGGGCAGAGGGCAGGAAGACTGACTGTGGTGGCTGTGTCCATCTTTTCACTAGGAACATGCCAGGCTACCTGCCCTTTGCCCAAGAAATTTTTTCTCTGTTATGGTCGTCGATATCCGCGTCGCTATCTGCGTCTATAAATGCGTTTATATACGCGTCACTATCTGCGTCGCCAATAAACCCTTTCCACGCTTATAACGACGCTCTTTGCAACAGTTTCACAGGGACGCATGTAGCGACGTTAAGCGTCGCTATATACGTCGATAACACCTTTTTTTGTTGTAGTGAATTAGCCTTCAGGTTGCAGATTGCGACACGTGTAAAGGGAAGCCCTTTCGCCATATTATGTTAGTAGATGCAAGGTGAATGGTTATGTGATTACACATTGGGTCGTACCTTTGTCATTGACCTAGTGGTAAAGGTAAGTGTGGTGTTGTGCATGAAGTCCGAGGTTTGAGACCGGCGGGTATCCGAACTTTAACAAAAAATAGGAAAAATTACCAAAATACCCCTCTAATTTGTGGAAATTCCCAAAATACCCCCAATATTTTGTCATAAATTCCTAAAATGTTATCCATAATTTCCAAAATACCCCTGGTTGTGAGGTTAAATATTTCCAAAAATAAAAAAAGTTTTTGCTTTCCATAAGAAGACTGATTGTCTAACAATACAAGATGCTAAAAGTAGAATTTGAGTTGGTTATACACATTTTGGAGATGAATTGCTTCGTTATTTTTAACATAATTGCCTTTCTTTGCAAAGTAATTTGTGAAAAATTACGTTTTAATCACTCAAAAAAGCATCTCAATTGTAAAAAAGGAATACAAATTAAAAAATCTTGAGCAATCCAACAAAAATAGATACAAGGGTATTTTGGGAATTTTTGAAATTTGGGGGATATTTTGGGAATTTCCACAAATTAGAGAGGTATTTTGGTAATTTCCCTTAAAAATATGATAGAATTTACCGGACATGCATTGATTGATATGAGTAGAAGTCCTAGGCGAGGGCCAAAAAATTGGATGAGGAATCAAGCCTAGGTCGACCTTGGAGACTAAGTTACACAAGGCAGTTAAGAGGGGGCGGTGAGGGAATCAACGACGGGGAAGTGTTTTGTGAGATTTGAGATAGGTCAGTAGGGCGAACACCGGTGTCATAATGCACACCATGGTGGTAGACTGTAGAGTGTTGTGTGAATGTGTGGTGGTAAGGCCTTGAGACTAAGTGACACCCATATCAAATGCGGGGTGGAGTAATGGGATCGACAGTCAGGGCTGCGGGGCGGAATCTCGAGATGCACTAAACCTGGCCAGCGGAAAAAACAAGGCGTGTCGTCAAAAAGGCGAGGCGCATTAAAAATGGCCAACAGAAAAAAAGGAGGCGCGGCGGGGCGATTTGATCCCAGGACCTGGCCATCTCAGTTTAGAGTCACATAGGCTAACCACCTCACCCGCGCATGCATTGTGTATCCACAACAGTTTTTACAACATTATATTATAAAATAAAATGCATTTCCAAGGCTGTCCAGGTTTAGTTTTCGATTTGATTTTTACGATTGTGATCTTCTCGACTTTGGCACGTGAGCTTCTCTGCCTTTGATCCCATTGCCTCCCCCTCTTAGATATGGGTGTTACTTAGTCCTGAGGGTGATAAGGTGCCCCCCAAATGTTGGGGGCAATAAAAAGACAAGCGATGAAGTGATTGATGTGATGGCATTTCTCTCACACATGTGCAAGAAAACGAGGGTAATATCAACTTTAACTCTTTGAGCAATGTTCGAAAAAAATGTGTCTCAACTTAATATCGTGCGGTTTTCAATCTAAAAAATGCCGATTGAGGGCAAGGAAAAAGGAGACAATTTGCAAAAAATTGAGAAGAATAGTGTAAAAATATAGAAAAATAACTTAATTTTATGAAATTTCCTCATAAAAATATAAAAAAAGAAATTTTGTATGTTTGGAAAAACGATTTTTGCTGAATATTGGAGGGCTTACGGGAGGGGGTTTAACTCAAAACAATTACTTCCTCCATGTGTGGGCATACCCTAAAAAGGTATTGAAATGCTATTATTTGACAAAAGAAGTGAGAAGAAAAGCCAAGATGGATCTTTACAAGTCACATCCAAAGTCTTCAGTCTTTTAATCTATAGGTCACATCCAAAGTCTTGAGTTATGGATTTGCGTGCAACCAAGCGACCTTGGCCACATGACTTAAGGAACACACGATCTTTAATGAAGACCCCGTCATGGGATCGACGGCGGGCATGGCACGCACAAATCTCGAGGGAGATGGATGTCCAACAAAAATGCAAGTCAACGGCGCTTGGCGAGTCGAACCCACCACCTTGGCCACAGCAGCATGGCGAGCTAACCACGCATGCGCCTGCATTTCGGTGTCAAAAATGCGAGAAATAAACTATATAATCTAAACTTCTATGGGGAAAAGTAAACTAAGACAGAAAATGTAAACTCGGACACGTCAGTTTAAAATCAGATGGCCGAGCTTACCTCTGCTTTTGTACGCGTAGCTGCTCGCCGTGGATCCCATGATGCTGTCTTCATTTAAGACCCCGTGTTACTTAGTCCTAAGGCGGCCTTGGTAGCATTCACGAATGCCCATTGTATCACCACCACACATAGGAAGGTGTGTTCTATTAGGATAAAGGGTAATACACATTGAAGCCAGTGTTGGCCGGTTAGCGTAGAGCAGTATTGCATCGTAGCTGTCACGGGTTCGATCCGTGTTGGCGCAATGGTCTTAATTCCACCCGTGATTGGCTCCTTTTCCACGACCATTTTTGTTACACAGGAGATCTTGTTCGACATCGTTCGTACTACACGCCTCATCATTCGCCATGCTACTTCTATTCCCAGAAGTTCTTACGCTCAGCTCTCAGATGCACCCTCCCAAGCTACAAACAATGCAACACAGAGGTTGAAATCTGTCACCTCTCTTAGTTGGCCTTAACTTGCCCCTTTACCCTACAAAAAGGAGAGTTGTGATAGAGTGTAGAGCTTGTGCTATAATATCTACCATGTTTTTGGTCATGCTCCGCAGCTTTTGTTTCATGCCTTCAAAAATTTCCCATCCTTCATTTGAGTCATGACTCGTCTCCCTTTCGAGAGTCCATACCAATGATTCACTTTGGATTGCCTCATTCATCGATCCAATTTAGATCCACCCCCACCTCACATATACAATCAAAATGATAATGAAAAATCCAAGCTATAATTTCATTGGACCTTAACTTTCAAGGGTAAGGTTTGGACCTTACTTTTTTGGCCATACGGGAGTGGTAGAGAAAACATGCAATTCCTCTTTGCACCTCTCACCATCCAATGGTCACAGTCACATTAAGTTTACTTCTTGTTAATTCAAATCATTTCAAATAAAATTCACACCATATAATACTACAACTTGATTGTTCACATAGGGCTAGAAAAATACATTTTCCTACCGGCAAAAATAAGGACAAACTTGAAATTCTCCCAATTTTTAGGTCAAAATTTGAAACCATTAGGAAAAATATGGACTCTCCTAGGGCCCTTTTGATTAGGGAAGGGTTAGTGGAGGACCAATGAGAGGGCTCCTGGGATATCACCTATAGCCTAAGAAGAGATAGGGGGGCAGCCTATTTGTCCCCCTCTTCAATGCTTGATTCTTAGAGAAAAAGGGGAGGTGGACGGGGAGGGGGGTGTGTAAAAAGGGGGAAAGAGGTGTCATAAAGCCTAGAGAGGGACCCTTGACAAAAAGGGACCCCAAAAGAAAAATTGCGCAGGTAAAAAAACCCTAAAAATTTGAAATTTTTGAAAAGTCTCAAAAATGACCATTTCCCTTTCAAAATTTCCCAAAACATAACCAAACATCAAAAAGTCACTTTTTCTCTCCAAATTCCCTCTCTCTCTCTCTCTCTCTCTCTCTCTCTCTCTCTCTCTCTCTCTCTCTCCCACAATCTTCTCTCCCTTGCCCCCTCCCCTCCCCTACCCTCCCCTCACTCTCTCTCTGTAGTCAACCCCACCATAGCCAAAAGCTCACTCTCCATCTTCTCTAGCTCTCCCTCCCCTCCCCCCTCCATTCTCTCTGTGCAGCCCACTATAGCCCAAAGCTCATCACTATCCTCCTCTTCAGCTGTCCCCCCTCCATTCTCTCTGTGCAGCCCATTATAGCCCAAAGCTCATCACTATCCTCCTCTTCAGCTGTCCCCCCTCCCTCTCCTCACTCTCTCTACAGTCAACCGCACCGTAGCCAAATGCTCACTCTCCATCCTCTCTAGCTCTCCCTCCCCTCACCCCTCCATTCTCCACAATGCAGGTCACCATAGCCCAAAGCTCATCACTATCCCACCATATCCAAAAGCTCACTCTCCATCCTCTCTATCTCTCCCTTTCTCCCCTTCATTCTCTCTGTACTGTGTAGACCTCACTATCCTTATCTCCAACCCTCACCCCCCTCCCCCTTCCCAATCTCTCTTTACTATGTGGCCACCCGACCTCTTCCCAAGCATGTCCACCCATATCACGTATAGATGGCCCAAGTTGGAGATACAAAAGGTCATACTGCACAACACAAAGAGCTCGAAGGTGGAATGGATCCCACAGGTATTTAGCAAGGCTCATGGGTCTACATGCAACCGTTCAGTGTTGGTCCTCATGGAGTACAATGTCGAGGCATACTGGAACGCCATTGGAAGTGAAGACTGATGGCTTTCAAAACAAAATCTGGAATGGTGGCCATCACTCAACATGTGTATAGTGTAGCTGAGGTCCACTTGCAGAGAGCTTCAAACCAATTTGCACCTCATTGTAAGTCTAATGCTAAGTCATCTTATGGATATGTCCTCTTTAATTTGCATGTGTTCATATTTTTTGGCAATGGTATTTGTGAACGTATTTTTTTATCCAGCTTACTTGCAAAGCAACCGCTTGAATGTCTTTCAGGTACCTTTATGGTTGTGCATGCTGTAGATAAGAACTAATCTATATAACTCAACAATGTATACTAATTTAAACTATAGTAGCTAACACCATATTTGTTGTATTACAGGATGTTATTGCAGTGGATTCTTGGGCTCAACTTAGTTTGGTGTCAGGTGGAAAGTGCGACTTCTTCTCCAATCAAAAGATCATTCTAAACAGTCTTTGTTTGTTGTGTATACTTGTGGATATGGAGGTCCATGGAGTTATCAATGATGAGACAAGCCTTGCTAAGAGCATAGCAATTGTCTCAGTCTATATTCCATTCAATGTATTTGATCCAGTACATAACATCCCAAGCTATTATTGTAGCCAAGCTACAAACTTTGTAATGAAACTACTTGAATAGAAAGCACTCTTGTTTCATTACATTTTTGTCCACTCTAGTTAATCTTCAACTATATGATGTTGTGCTTGTGATCAATTTTTGTTTCATCTAATCTTGTATGGGTATTATGCTTCCTGCCAAATTTGTGGTGCTCATAAGTGAATTGATCAAGTAAATTGAATTTTTGGTAGCAAATACACCTTTGCAATGTGCCTACATGTAGATTTAGTAAGCCATCTAACCTCAAAGGTTAGGTTTGATTCATTTTCTATTGTATGAGCACTTAGAGTTTATCTCAAAACATTAGGAGAATTTTGAGGTCACTTTTGTGCCCTGTAAGAATATGTAGAGAGAGAATATATACTTTATTTAAAAAATAGTGAAATGTTTGTAAAAAGGTGAGTTTGCATCCTTTTTACCTCCGCCGAAACATGTCATTGTCAAATCTTTCTAAGATCTTTAGTATTCTAAAAAATACTCCCTCCAAAACTAACGAAAACGTTAGTTCTGGCCCAAAATTCAAAATTTTCAAAAGCTGAAACAAACCTTTTCTGTGTCGTCTTCTTCCTCGTAGCTGCAGAGCTTTTCCCTATAGTACTATCTCTGACAAATACTGTTAACAGACTTCCATGGAGAAGAGAAGCTTATACCATCTACACATTGAGCTAAATGAAGAATATTGTCCAGTACGCAAGAGAAACAAATGTGCAGAGGTGTCCTTGTCCATATTTGAAGCAATGCGGCAAGATAAAAAAAAACACATTGATCTCTGGACTGATGGAAGATTGTATCCAGTGGACCCAATGACAAAGAGCACTCCCCCATTCTCAAATTGTTCATCTTTGATAAAATTTGTGGGTGATGGTCAAAAAGGGTTGCTGGGTTATACACAGAGTCTTGCGGCAGAGAGAGATATTCTTAAGTTAGAAGATCATTTGACCAAACAAATGATAAATACTCTTAAACAACAGCTTGAGGAATGTAAAGAGAGCAACGAAAAGCTACAAACTCAACTCAAACAAGCTAGAAGAAAGAATACAATGTTAGGAAACA
Source organism: Adiantum capillus-veneris (assembly GCF_014529385.1). Taxonomy (NCBI): domain Eukaryota; kingdom Viridiplantae; phylum Streptophyta; class Polypodiopsida; order Polypodiales; family Pteridaceae; genus Adiantum; species Adiantum capillus-veneris. The sequence continues at coordinate 63,772,002 of NC_140952.1, read as the reverse complement.
GACAAAGAGAAAAGAAGTTAAAGAACATTGAAGCCTTGAGACGTGGTGGAGGAGGTTGCAGCAGGAGAATCAGAGCAGCAAGGTATATATGCTTATTTTATATTGTTAAGTTGCTACTATTCTTTGTTAATATGCTTAGGTTACTTTTCTTTGTTAAGTTGTATTATGATTCTGCTCCACATTATTATGCTTATGTTAGGTTGTTAATCTTTTTGTTAGGTTGTTATGATGACCCTATTGCTATTGTTCTTTATTAAATGTATATAAAGAGAGATGTCCTAAACCTGCCACCATCTCCATCATCACATTATATACATCCAATTCCCTGCAGCAGCAATCGCTCAAGACCGGCTTCAAGAACTAATGGAGCGAAACTCGTACCGGCAAGTGAAAACACAGGGGCCGGCAAACCAGGTGCAAGAGCTTTTGGAAGTCTGTCCTTTAGCCCTTCGGCTGACGCCCACACAGGGATTGCCGCAAGCAATTGATCAAGCATCACCTCAACCAAGAGTTCAAGCTCTGCCGCAAGTGAGCATGAATGGTGAAGAGGCTGGAGCTGCAAGAGTTGGTAACAGTGGTGCTGAGGATGATGATGATGAAGGTCCCATGGTATGCCTTCAGCTCCCTGACCCATCACCCTCTCCGATGGCCAACGCGCACTTGATAGGCTAGTCCTCTTGAGCTGGGACCTTGTGCCAAGATCGAAAGAGCTTAGCTTTCTGCCCTCCAGAAATTTGTTCCAATATGTCATCACAGCAATGCAAGCCATGGCGTACGCATTCACCGTCCTACTACGACTTCTACAACACCTTGGCATCAGCCCATTGGAGGCTATCATCACATTTCTTAGCATCATCGTCACATTGCAGCTGGCAATCGAGCTATTCGCAAGCGGGGTATACCAGCGTCCATTGCTGGTCCGGCTCAACACACGGCAATTCACTCGATTTCTTGAGGGGAGTAGGCAGGAGGGTCTGCATCTGCACTTCCGGAAAACAGATCTTTTCATGGATGCTAGTGTCGGGGCCGTCGCTGTACTATACATATCACTATGCGAAGATACACATGACGGGGTGCGCGATGGCAGCGCTGATCTTCTTCATCGGGGAGACGCTGTTGGCATTTCTGCTGACGATGATAGCGTGCTCGGGGGTGGAGGTGGAAGCAGTGAGCTTTCCCCTGGTGTTCATAAGCGCGCTTGTGTATGTGTGTAGCTTTCTGGTAGCGCTGGTGTACACGGTAAAGTATTGGGAGCATTTCTACAGACACATTGAGGTCCATAACTGGCTTTCATGGATTCTGCGCTTCTGGCCTCGCCTCTCAGGCTCAATATAAAAGTTGCTCTCTTCTTCACCCTCTCTCTGTATTTCGATATATTCTTTTGTATTCCTTTGAGCTCTTACCCATTTATTACATCATCTTTTTTGGCCTGTGCATCAGGCCGTTGTAAACCATGAAATTCTTGTGAGACCATTGGATAAACCTTGCCGATTAGTGCCACATGGCAAATTAACGATGGCAAACTTTTTTTTTTTGGTTGTGGAAAGTGGAAATTGAATTTTTTTTAAAAGCATAAAGAATGCATGAATACGGGGGTGGGATAACCCTAGATCTAGGAAGTGAGGATACAAGGTCCCTCATTCTAAGCCTAGAGGAATGGTAAAATTTGGGTACAATAACTTTCCATTGCTACCATCTAGTCGATGTTTGTATGGCACTCGAAGAAAAAACCTCCAAATGATGATTCCTCTCCAACTATTCCATAGAGGCACATCAAGTCCTATACTGTTACCAAGAAGAAGATCGTAAAATACCATGGACCCTGTGTTGACTTGGAAGCAGATAAACTCGAGGAAATTTATAATACGCCTAATGGCAAACCTATATCCTTCCTGTATATTCTCAAAGAACATTTTTCTCAAAAAAATAGAAAAACCTGACTATTGAAAAGTACAAGTTTTTTTTAAAAGCTTTGCGGTTTTTTGTTAAAAAATATGAGAGGGTTATATTCAAAAGGAGTCAAAATTACATTTTTTGCGAGACAGAGCTCAGTGGTTTACATATTGGATCAACCACTTCTCTTTGAAGCACTCTTTGTCATGGTGCCACCTCCCTACCTTACCCATTTTTGCTTCACCATTTCCAATCAAAAGCAAGGGTTTAGAATTGGTCAGAGGTATGTGGCAAGCATGGAATAGATACAAACCACATCTCATGCTCGATATCCACAGCAAGGCACAATGGGATAATATTAAACTTGACTCTCCATGGTGATGCTTTAAACATTCCTCCCCTGACTATCGGCTAACAAAATATATAAAAAGGCTTCACCTGGCAGGACTTATGGGATAAGCACAACGACATGTTATGGACCGCTGATGAGGAGCTATCATCCTTACTTGGCTCTGAGACCATGGGGAACAACACATGCAACTCTCCGCCCAACCGTGCTATATATAGACTCATAGCCTGCTAAAAATATAGCACCCCTTGACCGCATGTGAGTTCAGGCCCTTGGCCTGACATTTCTCCCCCCTTGGAGAAGCGTTTTCGTACTCCAAATTAACAAAAATGGTGATATCTTCGAACACTAATGATTGTTGGGGTGTAGGCCAGGTGGCCATGGGAACCACCACCTATTCACTTACTCTCTAATGAATATAGGGAGAGAAAGTGAGAGCTGACTCCAACTCTCACTTCCTACTCCACTAACCGAAACCAGGTTATGTTTGCTTCATCCCCTTCCCCCTTCTCTCCTTCCCCCTCTTGCACTCACCACTTCGCACGGATCTGCAGATCCCCTACAACTAGTATCAGAGCTTAGGGAGCTCGTTGGCATCCCCAGCTACCCCTACGTATAGCCCTCCCAATCAAGGTTTGGAATATTGAGAGCAAACAAGCTCTGCAGGAAGCGGGCAGATCGGCAAGACAAAGGATTGGAATCCTTAGAAGCTCGACAGATTGACGAACAGTTCACTTAGAGGTGAATCGGGCAAAGCAAGCAAAGGGTACAATCGGGAAGGAGACCAGACAGGTGTTGAGCTTGGAAACATGCATTTTTCGGATCTAATCTTTGAAGCAATCTAGGAGTGCAGAATTCGAGAGTAGACTGTAGCAAGCAATCGAGCAGTGTTATAGTTGTGGATTTTGGTGGGGTATGTGTGAGCCCACACACAATCCGGCACTTACTGGGTGAAAATCCAAGGCAAGTCAAAAGCTGTCAGCGGACAGCATGAACAATGTTGTTGAGAGAGCAATTAGGAGTGGGAGCAAGCGAGTGAGAAGCTTTGCTGTGAGAGCAGAGCAAGCTTTGGTGCAGTCGGCGGGTGATAGCAGAGCACCGAGCCGACCACACATACAACACCCAATCCTACTCATCAGACTTTGACAATTTTTTTTAGTAGAGATTGATTTTTTTTTAAAAGACTTGTCTTACACACTTAGTGTGTGCAAGCCCTCGATCCCACAAGAACGTCGAAGACCCGCTCACATACACTCTCGAGAGGTTGAGAGATAGCGAGTGTGAGAGATTGAGAGATAGCGAGTGTGAGAGATAGAGTAAGAGAGCTTGAGAGAGCGAGCGAGTGAGAGAGGAGAGAGAGCAGGGCTTCATCATTGTTTTTGGATACTCCTGTCCAACGAGTGTGAGAGATTGAGAGATAGCGAGTGTGAGAGATTGAGAGATAGAGTAAGAGAGCTTGAGAGAGCGAGCGAGTGAGAGAGGAGAGAGAGAAGGGCTTCATCATTGTTTTTGGATACTCCTGTCCAGTGACAGGAGGCGGTCTCAACATCAACGATTAGAGTCGTTTCGACACCAACTTTAGGGATTTGCACTAATCCGCATCGGTTCGACACCCACGGTCCTTTCTTGGTTGGAGACATTCTCCCGGAAAACTACCTCGACGACCTCAACACTTTTATTAGGAGAAATATGGACTTTGCATGGCCTCGTCACTAATTCACACCTCCCTAGGGATGTGGGATCAATGGCCCACATTAGACGTCAGGAGGTGGCTGCAATTTGGGCCGTTCGATCGTCGTTTGAACTAGGTGTGAACTAAGAGTGAACTGGGGAGGTATTTGCACCACACCAAATTTGGTGTGAACTCGACCCTGAGCATAGGGTGACCTTGGTGTGAACTTCGGAGGGTCTACACACCACACCAAATTTGGTGTGAACTCAATGTGAACTCGGTGTGATGTAAACTTGTCCGCGACGCCGTGATCTATAAATTTACCACACCAAAGTCTTTAAACGAATGCGCGATAGCTTAGTGGTTAGAGTCAATTACATGGGGTAGAAGGTAGCGGCTTCAAACCCCGGATCCAAAAAAGTGGAAATCTTTTGCATTCCCTAGACAATCCAACGGTCACAATCAACTAATGATTATGAAGCATTGATCCCACCTCCCAAAAGGAGGTCAATTAGTAACGAGGTTTGCATGGGCCTTCTAAGGAATCCTAACTTTTAGGGATTAAGGCTAATGTTGTTTATGGTTAAGGGAACAAGGACACTCAAGAGGCTATTTTTGAGTAGGCTTTTATACCCTTTTTTTTAGACACATGTAGGATGTCGACTTAAGAGGTCACTTTCTCTCTCTAGCTTTTTGAAAGTGAAGGGAATAAAGAGGTGTGGCCACATCAACAAAAACGTGGGTCACTAAGAGCCAAAATTTGACTTTTTTTCAAAAAAATCATTTTTACTTAATTTTTACTTAAAACTCCCCCCAATATATATACATATCAAAAAGTCATTTTTTTGAACTTTTTTCTAATATACAAGCACTAAAAGTTCACTTTTTCAAAAAAAAAATCTCCCCTAAAAAACAAACATTTGTTCTCTCCTCCTCCTCCCTCTTCTCTCTCTCTCCTCTCCCTTCTTGGCCCCTTCTCTCCTCCTCCTCCCCTCTCTCTCCCTCTCCTCCCCTACCCCCTTCTCTCCTCCCATCTTCCTCTCTCTCCTTCTCCCCTCTCTCTTTTCATCCTTTGCTTCCTCACGCAACAGTTTCCATGGTGCTCATGGACATCACAAATTGTGTGCCTCCACCACTACGTACTCTACACAACAAAAGCATACATATTCGCTTGTCCACAGTGTTTGCACCGAAGGCCACATGTGATAGTGAGCAAAGGTCATCCCAAGAACGTCATACCGTCAGTGAGACGAACGTTGATAGTTCTTCAATATCTTGGGAGGGGAGAAGTAGGCTTGTTAGGCTATTGCAATTGGTTTTGTATGGATACAAGTGCTTCTTTGCATTCGTGGATGCATGAATGTCAAGCTCTTAGGCTCAAAATAGTGGCATTACAAGAAAGTATTGCCTCTTCGAAGAGGGAGGTTGAAACTCTCCAAGAACAATTGCAGAAAAAAGATGTGTACATTATGAATCTTGCCAATACCATGATATATTTGAAAGAAACACCCCTTGGTGCAAGGGAACAATATAATTCTTACTTTTGGTTTTGTTCTTCTTATCATAGACTTTGAAGTTTAAGGTGTTGCCTCTACTTGTTTTGTACTTCTTGGCACAAAGGTTTCTTTTGTCAACAAATAGTGAAAGGTTGAAGGTTAGAGAGATCGAGTGTCAAAACGTTTCCTCTAAAACAACCTTTTTTGTTACATCTTACAGGCAGGTGTTTCAAATCCATGCTTATTAGAGGTGGGTAATCTCATCCTAATGTATATTTTAGGATTGTTTATTCCCAGTTGGATGGAAATACTTGCAAATTTGTACCGCATATACTTAACAAGTGTCTTTATTATACAGCTTACAACTATTGAATTCGTACATGTTTTTGTTTGAAGAATAGGTCTCTAACACGTCATGATACAAGGTGACCTCTTACTATGCTAGTTGAGTGGCAGTGTTTGCAAGAATGGCTCAAGGAACTGGCATAACATGAATCTTTTACATTGGCACAAAGCTCTTCTCAAGCAATGTGGCTCCCACTACACCAAAAATCATTATGCTAACATGGAGAGATACCTAATAGGACAATACAACATCTTTTCATTAGCAACACACCCTTTCCTAACATGAGGGCACCCCCACCAAAGATAATTTTATGTAATAGGTCACCCCATGAGCATAGCATGTCATGGAATGGATGCAAGAACTATGACCGCACTACCTCTTGGAAGTTGTTCATGAATGTATGTTTATCAAAATCAATGAAAAGAAATTTGGACTTTTTTGTTTGTTGCTGTGTAAGAGCACTCTAGCTCTACCATATTTTAGATTTTTTGATAAGTTAAATAAGATTTGTAGTCATTTAAAGTGTAAATTTATTTTTGTTTGGTAAGATTGTACATGAGAAGACATGATAAAGTACAAGAGATCTTTACAAACCTCGATGAGATTCCTACCATGCACTTGTGACACTATATCTCATCTTGAAACCTTTGATTTTTATCGTTGTGGGAAGTCCAAGGGGGGCCTATTTTCAAATTTTTAGCAATAACTTTTTTTTGAAGGAAATTTTGGTTCTTTTAAAGTTTGTACACAGTCTAGGAGTTCATTCTGATTGTTTTCCTTTTGTTTCAAATTTTGACAGATGGCACTCCTTGAAAGCCACTTTTAAAGGTGTTAGGACAAGATTTTGGAAAAGTTTTGTATGTAGGAAATACAGTCCTTAACACAATGAAAAACATTGGTTCTTTGAGTATTTTCAGATTCCATGGTTTTAATGCTCGTTGGAGCCCGTAGACTAAGGAAAAAGTAAAAAAAGTTTGTTCTACATCTTTTTTTTTTAGAAATTATCAACTTGCACGTTGATTTTTGGAGAATCCGAGCAAGATATGACTCTTTTGCAGCACACAATGGTCAAAGAGCGCGGCGCGATGAACAATTTCATGTGACACAAGCATGGACAAATTCAGAGCCAATTGGAAGCTAGAAGCTGTTGAAACACCTAAATTTTGCATTTCGCACGTCCTTGTGGCCACTCTTTGTGAGATCCCCACCCCGCCATATCAAACAGCGGATCTAATGGTGAACCTGGTGGCCACTAGATCTATTGAGGAAGCAAACAAGATGGTTCAGGGTTCGACTAGCAGACGATCTCTCATCACAAGGTGAGTCGAGTTCGAGCCTACTAGCAAGGAGATCTAGCTCCACCTTGCAGGGGAAGCGTACTTAAACTATCTAGCGATCCTAAGACCCACCTTCCAAGAGGAGAGAAACCCCGAGTGCCTTTTTCCCCATGTTTCAGAGGCACGTACTCTTGAGATTTCACCGCTCTAGGGCCAATGAGTGTTACTCGGGACCACCCTTCTCATAGGCATTGGCAACCTGAGCCAAGCCCCCACTTTCCACCCCCACACTCACACTTCCTTGTGTGCCCTAATTACTACCACAGTGGTTGTTCAACATAAAAGTTCCTTGGTTAAATTCCGATTCACAAGTTCGTTAAGACAGCCCTTCAATCAGTATTGCACAGCGGCACCAAGAGAGAGTTCTAGTAAAAATTCTACTCAAACTTATTCATTAATATTTCAATGTTTTGGAGGTACAACATCTCCCCTCCAGCAAGATTTTACTCCTCCCGTTGTCGCCTAGCTGCCCATACAACTAGGTATGTCCACCGCATAGAAAGCACGACATGGACATTCCCACCGCTTAACCAGCGGATGTGGGTTCCCACCGCTTAACCAGCAGTCGTGGGTATCCATCGCTTAACCAGCAGTCGTGGATTCAAGAGCCCTTAACCAGGAACCCTGCCCCCTGTGATCAGGAGGGGGTTCATGACTAATTCAACATTGGAAATAGAATGAACATGCCGAGCTAAATTTTCCCTAGCAGACATTCTTTCCTATTGCAAACAGTATATCCGTCAATCATTTCTTTCCTACTTTAGACTTTAATATACAAATGAATTCAATTGCCGAGGTTTCTGTCGGATTTCTCCAACATGTTCATACTTTCCTACTTTAGACTTTAATATACAAATGAATTCAATTGCCGAGGTTTCTGTCGGATTTCTCCAACATGTTTGGGGATATGTTCATTCTTAGCTAAACGTATGCAATGTTAAATTAAACAACTTGAATAAAACTGTGACCTACCTCTTCCATTTCTTCGTCATTGGCTCGTGAGATGGCCGGTGCTTGTTTGACCATGGGAGCTTTTCCTTTTCCATTTGTATTGCTCGTTCCTGCCTCGTGGTCGTGGACACCACCGAAGCGAGTTCTCTTAACCAGGGCCATTTTACTCACTACTTTAAATGATAAACTTGAAGAAAAGAGCTAAATTCCGAGAGCATCATAACAACCAAATGACAGATTAGAATTATTAAAGAATCCTCCTTAGGCAAGAGATTAGATTTTTCCTTCGAGACCTAGCAATTTTATGGGTAATTCCTTACTTACCCTATGGGAAATGGCTCTAACGTTAATTACTTGGCATAGATGATTAAGAAATTCAGAATTTTACTAATTGATTCATGAAAGAGATGAAGTAAGCAAGCTCATTCATTTTCCTAGAGCAATATGAAGATGCAGAATTGTCTCAGGCATGTGTGACATAAAATTCTCTTCTCAATGGCCTAATGACAGATTAATTTTCAGCCTTAATCACATTTTAATGTGGGAGAAGATTGAGTCTAATTTAATTACAACACTATTGAGTGGTAAAAGAATGAATTTCATCAAATCTACACTATTAATGGCTGACAATTTATTAACTATGCTGCCTAGAGAGAGAATCTTTCCTAATCATGCATTAATCCTTGGTTAAGGATGATGAATGGCTGCATAATTTAGCTAATTGAATGATGATTATGTAATGGAGTATAGCTATGGAGATTTAGAGAGCAGCTAGAGGGAATTATAGCCAGGATTAAGCATAGTGGCTAAGGAATTTAGAGAATAAAGATGAGAATTAAGAAGAGCAGTAATTAAACCATGATTATCGTGATTAGGGGCTGAGAATCCTCTGATTTTTCTGATCCAATGAATCCTCAAGATGAGAATTTCGGCAACACCTCCCTCCTTGCTTCTCCTTCAAAAATTGTGTGTGTACCGGCAGCACCTCTCCAAGGTGTGTGTGGGTGTGTGTGTGTGTGTGTGCACTGGGTGGGTATGTGAGCCTGTGTGTGTGTGTGTGTGTGTGTGTGTGTGTGTGTGTGTGTGTGTGTGTGTGTGTGTGTGTGTGTGTGTGTGTGTGTGTGTGTGTGTGTGTGTGTGTGTGTGTGTGTGTGTGCAGGTCTTTAAATAGTCTCCTACAGGCTGAAAATCGACCTGGGTTGCTAAATGCATCTGGGAGCTTCTCCAGTTAAGCATGGCAAGTCTAGTTCCCCTACCCACCAAGTGTCGGGTTGGCTTGGTTAACTTACTCTAAGACTTAGTTACTAGCTTGGCAGCTTTCCCAGGACTCCCACAAGGACAAAGGGCGCCCCCTAGCTGCTAAAGCTAGTCTGGAGTGGCCTGGAACCTATTCCCACACAGCCCCGGGCCCCCGGTGCCTCCCTGGACAATTTTATGAAAAATTGGTTTTAGGCTAAAACGGGCCATACGAGTCGGATTTTGATGCCGTAAATTGCTATACTAAGCTCTAACTAAGGCGTACTGGACCGAGTACCTGCCATATTTAGCGGCCCCCCGGGGTTCAAAAATGCATTTTTTTCAAATTCGGGGTACGGGTGGAGATTTTCGAGACGGTCAAAACTAGATGAGTCGGGTGACCAAAAACTTACTATATTTGAAAACTTTCCACAAAAATTATTTTAATTCACATTTCGAAGCTTTATAACATTCTAAACATCATGGCACTGACAGAATTCGGAAAACTACTAAAAATAGTAACTTTTTTCCATTATGATCATTTCATGGTACAAGGGTGCTCTTTTTGGTTGGGGTCAGAGACCTTACAACCTCCCCAACATGAAAAATTTGAGATGTCTTCATCTCAAGAATACATTTGGATAAACTCTATGCTAACTACTTAGGTACATATATCCTTTGTCTAAAGTAAAGACATTCTTTGATATTAGAATAGTCTTTAGCTTTATGCGTCTTATTCTGTTGAACTTTGATGAGATTCTGGTGCTTGATTTATTGCTCACTAGGATTAGCAGTTGCATCATACATTGCTGCTCTCTCATCAGCTTCATCACCCACAGTTGGTTGTCTCACTGCGGCATTAGCGAAAGCTCTGCTTCCTTGTCCTATGTATCCTCTTCCTCGGCCTCCTCTTCCGTTTGGTTGACCTTGCCCATTGACGTTCAGAGGTACATTATTAGCACCAGATGTTTGGGAAATCCTTTTTGGACATCGACTTTTGTAATGTCCATACTCTTGGCACTCAAAGCATCTTATATTGGGAAACTCGGTAGCTGCTGTAGTAGCTACTACCGGACGATGGTCGTATGCAGGGTTGATTGGTCTGTTACTCCAGTTGTCTGTCCTGGCCCTCTTTGACAAATAGTATTCACTATCTCGGGTAGCCCTCTGAATCTCTTTAGCTAACTGTTTGGCCCTTAGCAAGGCATCTTGCAGAGTTGCTGGCCTGAGAGCTTCTAGTCGGTTGTTCAGGGGGTCAATGAGTCCTTGGCAGAACCGTGCTACCTGTTGTTCCAATGTCATCTTAGGAGCATATCTCCGAAGAGTGACAAACTTTGAATAATATTCTTCGACAGATGAAGTCAGTTGCCAAAGGGAAAAGAACTCGTTCATCTTCAAGGTTTTATAAGCGGGTGGTAAGTAACACTCCATCACATCAGCCTTGATGTCTTCCCATGACTGGGAAGATCCCTTGATATCCAAGTCCATGCAATGTTGTTTCCACCAGATCTTGGCATCACCAGATAAGCGGAACATTGCAAGCATGGTTTGGTTCTCGGGTTGAGTTCTCGCAGTTTCGAAATAGTCATCCATAGCCTCCATCCATACTTCTGCATCTCTTTTCACATTTGCCCCTTCGTCTTTAAAGGTTGGAGGCTAAGCTTGCTTAAGGAAAAGCTTTTTCTCTTGAACGGCGGTATATAGCGCAATAGGCGGTACCTATCCAATGGTATAAAACTCGTTACTATAGCACTCTTCTCAAATGAACCTAAGCTTTCCATACTCAAGAAGAAATTCAACTTTTGGGCTTAACCAGCCTACTTAATCTGTACAGCTATCACAAAGGATTTTAACCATTCCACCATTTAAATTCCATTGAATACATCCAAAATTGTTCGATAAATAATGTTTAAAAATTTACTCGAGAGTTTTGATCCATACTTATAACTTTATGTGCATCAACAGGCTACCTGCCCGCAGCACTAGTCGCATCAACGACTTCTCAAAAACATCATGTGGAACCCACTGAAATCCCGACAAGCTCAACGAGTAAAACTCTTTAACATCACTCAAGAGACAATCCACTATACAAATCCAATGTCATTATTATGGGAAACATCATGCTCAAGCTTTGAGTATCAGCTATCCTACAATCCCTTAGTTTTTAAAATTTCAAACAACATCATTTTCCACTTTGTAAACCTATAGCTCTGATACCAGGTGTGAGGTCCCCACCCCGCCATATCAAACAGCGGATCTGATGGTGAACCTGGTGGCCACTAGATCTATTGCGGAAGCAAACAAGATGGTTCAGGGTTCGACTAGCGGACGATCTCTCATCACAAGGTGAGTCGAGTTCGAGCCTACTAGCAAGGAGATCTAGCTCCACCTCGCAGGGGAAGCGCACTTAAACTATCTAGCGATCCTAAGACCCACCTTCCAAGAGGAGAGAAACCCCGAGTGCATTTTTCCCCATGTTTCAGGGGCACGTACCTCGAGATTTCACCACTCTAGGGCCAATGAGTGTTACTAATATCGAATAAGCACTATGGGGACAGAGAGTTCCTGACCAATTGGGACCACCCTTCTCATAGGCATTGGCAACCTAAGCCAAGCCCCCACTTTCCACCCCCACACTCACACTTCCTTGTGTGCCCTAATTACTACCACAGTGGTTGTTCAACATAAAAGTTCCTTGGTTAAATTCCGATTCACAAGTTTGTTAAGATAGCCCTTCAATCAGTATTGCACAGCGGCACCAAGAGAGAGTTCTAGTAAAAATTCTACTCAAACTTATTCATTAAAATTCCAATGTTCTGGAGGTACAACATCCCCCCTCCAGCGAGAGTTTACTCCTCCCGTTGTCGCCTAGCTGCCCATACAACTAGGTATGTCCACCGCATAGAAAGCACGACATGGACATTCCCACCGCTTAACCAGTAGACGTGGGTTCCCACCGCTTAACCAGCAGTCGTGGGTATCCACCGCTTAACTGGCAGTCGTGGATTCAAGATCCCTTAACCAGGAACTCTGCCCCCTGTGATCAGGAGGGGGTTCATGACTAATTCAACATTGGAAATAGAATGAACATGCCGAGCTAAATTTTCCCTAGCAGACATTCTTTCCTATTGCAAACAGTATATCCGTCAATCATTTCTTTCCTCTTTACACTTTAATATACAAATGAATTCAATTGCCGAGGTTTCCTTCGGATTTCTCCAACATGTTTGGGGATATGTTACTCCTAGCTAAACGTATGCAATGTTAAATTAAACAACTTGAATAAAACTGTGATCTACCTCTTCCATTTCTTCGTCATTGGCTCGTGAGATGGCCGGTGCTTGTTCGACCATGGGAGCTTTTCCTTTTCCATTTGTATTGCTCGTTCCCGCCTCGTGGTCGTGGACACCACCGAAGCGAGTTCTCTTAACCGGGGCCATTTTACTCACTACTTTAAATGATAAACTTGAAGAAAAGAGCTAAAGTCCGAGAGCATCATAACAACCAAATGGCATATTAGAATTATTAAAGAATCCTCCTTAGGCAAGAGATTAGATTTTTCCTTCAAGACCTAGCAATTTTATGGGTAGTTTTTTACTTACCCTATGGGAAATGGCTCTAAGGTTAATTACTTGGCTTAGATTATTAAGAAATTCAGAATTTTACTAATTGATTCACGAAAGAGATGAAGTAAGCAAGCTCATTCATTTTCCTAGAGCAATATGAAGATGCAGAATTGTCTCAGGCATGTGTGACATAAAATTCTCTTCTCAATGGCCTAATGACAGATTAATTTTCAGCCTTAATCACATTTTAATGTGGGAGAAGATTGAGTCTAATTTAATTACAACACTATTGAGTGGTAAAAGAATGAATTTCATCAAATCTACACTATTAATGGTTGACAATTTATTAACTATGCTGCCTAGAGAGAGAATCTTTCCTAATCATGCATTAATCCTTTGTTAAGGATGATGAATGGCTGCATAATTTAGCTAATTGAATGATGATTATGTAATGGAGTATAGCTATGGAGATTTAGAGAGCAGCTAGAGGGAATTATAGCCAGGATTAAGCATAGTGGCTAAGGAATTTAGAGAATAAAGATGAGAATTAAGAAGAGCAGTAATTAAACCATGATTATCGTGATTAGGGGCTGAGAATCCTCTGATTTTTCTGATCCAATGAATCCTCAAGATGAGAATTTCGGCAGCACCTCCCTCCTTGCTTCTCCTTCAAAAACTGTGTGTGTACCGGCAGCACCTCCCCAAGGTGTGTGTGTGTGTGTGTGTGTGTGTGTGTGTGTGCACTGGGTGGGTGTGTGAGCCTAAGTGTGTGTGTGTGTGTGTGTGTGTGTGTGTGTGTGTGTGTGTGTGTGTGTGTGTGTGTGTGTGTGTGTGTGTGTGTGTGTGTGTGTGTGTGTGTGTGTGTACAGGTCTTTAAATAGGCTCCTACAGGCTGAAAATCGACCTCGGTTGCTAAATGCATCTGGGAGCTTCTACAGTTAAGCATGGCAAGTCTAGTTCCCCTACCCACCAAGTGTCAGGTTGGCTTGGTTAACTGACTCTGAGACTTAGTTACTGGCTTGGCAGCTTTCTTAGGACTCCCACAAGGACAAAGGGCGCCCCCTAGCTGCTAAAGCTAGTCTGGAGTGGATTGGAACCTGTTACCACACAGCCTCGGGCCCCCGGTGCCTCTCCGGACAATTTTATGAAAAATTGGTTTTAGGCTAAAACGGGCCATACGAGTTGGATTTTGATGCCGTAAATTGCTATACTGAGCTCTAACTAAGGCGTACTGGACCGAGTACCTGCCATATTTAGCAGCCCCCCCCCCCCCCCCCCCCCCCGCCCCCGGTTCGAAAATGCATTTTTTTCAAATTCGGGGTACGGGTGCAGATTTTCGAGATGGTCAAAACTAAACGGATCGGGTGACCAAAAACTTACTATATTTGGAAAATTTTCACAAAAATTATTTTAATTCACATTTCTAAGCTTTATAACATTCTAAACATCATGGCACTGACAGAATTCGGAAAACTGCTAAAAATAGTAACTTTTTTTCATTATGATCATTTCATGGTACAAGGGTGCTCTTTTTGGTTGGGGTCAGAGACCTTACACTCTTGTTGAGGGCCCCGGAGTCCTTTACATGGCAAAAAATTGCTTTTTTTCATGCATGATCATGAGATACAGATGTGATGTTTGATGTACAGAGAGAAAGAGCCCCCCCCCCCCCCCCCCCCCCCCCCCCCATTTAGGGTTGTCTGGCCATGACATAGAGGTGTAGTGTTTTATGTACTCAAAGCAAAACTCCCCCCCCCCCCCCTCCCTTTCCTTGCTCTGTGTTCAAAGGCGGGTCAAACGCCTCACTAATTCTATGCACTTAACATTAATCACTAGAAATCAACCAAACAAGGAGCTAGTTATACTTCCTTGTGTCCACCCCCTGTTCTTGGGAATGTCTTGGTAAAGTCATGACCAAACAACTCAAATATGCTTGTATTTGTCATTTTAAAGCCCTAAGGTCTCTATTTGGCCATTTTGGGTGCCCTTGTTGCCCCTCTTGTTGAGGGTCCCTAGGGCTTTAAAATGATAAATAGGGACTTTTTTAATGCATGGCCATGAGATAGAGGTGTAGTGTTTGATGTACTCAGAGCAACACCACCCCCCCTTTTTGTTATGTGTTCAAAGTCCCCGAGCATTCACTATGTAAAATTTTCCTATATCACGTGCGTTCACCAAAATGGATTAAAAGTACCTCTTATAGGCCTTATCTACACATGTTTCTGTAATTTTACAAGAACATAAAATCCCTTATGTTGAACGCATGTGCTATGTTACATATACTTTAGTGAACTCCCTGAGTCAAAGGCCTCACAAATCCTGTGCACTAAACATTCAACACTAGAAATCAACCAAACAAGGGGCCAATTTTTACTTCCTTGTTTCCACCTCGTGTTCTTGGGAATATTCTGGTAAAGCCATTTCTTTGGTATTTGAAACCACATGTGACTCCTATTATTATAGTATCCAACCAAAGGTTTCTTGATTAGTAGTTTACATCGGCTCGAGTCCGGGTACATATCTTCTATGTTAACAATGCATGTATCCATAATTTATGTTCACACTTTCTCTATCCAAATGAGCTACATAGTAAAAATCAAATCCGCAATTTAAGAGTTAAGTTCACAAAGTGATAACTTTTGGTATCATCTTTAGCAATACCAAAGAAATAGCTACCAATAGCTTATGAATAGGGATATCTAAGAAGATTTGATACCAAAAATTTGTCAGCACTACTCAAAAAGGTGGAAACTCAAAGGCTTTACAATATATGTATGTTGAAACACGAATCGATAATAAGTCACCGCTATACATCGACACCTCCATCTCAAGTTGTCATTTCTCTAAGTCAAGCTTGACATAGGCATAGTATGGAAACAATAACATGTTGAAAAGCAACAGTTTAGCTTTCACAACTTCTGAAATGTTGCTAATGATATATATTCAACATCCCCAAATGAGGACATCTTGACAAAGGTTATGAACCACTTTAAGAAGAATAACCATTAATGATCAAACTGAAATCAAAATATTGCTTGAATTTCTTCATGGTGGAGTGATGAGTTGAGACTTGAAACATTTTACACGCAAAGCAAAATATTTATAAAAGTCAATAATATTTCTCAAATGTGTATCAAACTCCAGTAATCTAAATTAAATAATCTCACTTAATGCGACATTATTTAACAAAAAAACATATTTATATTGCATTTATAGAGGAATCCAACCTCATGAAAATAATTACAAACGGTGACAATGTTGTTGATGTTAGGCTACTCTTACAAGTATTTGTCTTCCTCATCTAGAAATTCATATACACTTGAGTATTTGTTTGTCTATGACACTAGGGAAGATGGTTGTACTTTATGGATGGCTTTTCTAAGAGCTCTTAGAGAGTACCTATTGATTCAAGATTCTAAACAAATCCTACCATTCTTATCAAAATCTTTTAACACGGTAGTGAAAGGTTCCTCACGGACCAAAAATAGAGTGATTTTCATCTTTGCACATGGTTGCTTGCTCATGTCCTCTCAAAACAAGTTGACTCTGTAAGTAAACAACAGATTTTGTGAGCACAAAGTTATAAAGTACAAAATGATATCATTCTAACAATCTAGTGACAACTATACAAAGAAGAAATTAGAAGGAAAATCTTTGATGACTCTCCATAGATAACACAACTTACTTGCATTGTGAGACTCAATCACATGCTACACAACTATAGATAGCGCACCCCAATGTAATGAGGTGTGAAGCCTAAACATTGAAAGCCACCATAATTCAAAGAGGGATGATAAAAAGCAAGAGAAGAAAAAGGCGAGAAAGAGGACACCCTCTTCTCCATCTTCTTCATCCTCTTCCTCTTATGAAAGCTATGGTGAAGACGACAAAGATCAAGACAAGAAAAAGGTGAGAAAGAGGTCACCCTCTTCTCCACCTTCTTCAAATTCTTCACCCTCTGAAGAAAGTGATGGTGCAACCTTTGAACCATCAAAAAGAAGAGGCCATAGGAAATCCTATGCCGCATGGAAGAGGTCGTCCAAGTTGAAGAAATTCAAGGTTAATTCTCTCAAGCATGATAAAATTAAAGATGGAGATGGTGTCAAGCTCTGAATATAAGCTACAAGGGTAGTTTTCTATCTTTATGTTGGAGGTGAACCCTTGCAATGTCCACGCACTATTCACACCTCCTGTTGTTGTGGTATGAAAGTCTTATGAGCTCATACTTTTGCCACCTTCGGGAGTAGAGGTTTTCATGTAGTGTGAGTGAATGAAAGTAGAAGGAGTAGAATCTTGTTTCATGTTGTAATGCAGGTGAGAGAAGGGAGAGGAGTTAGCTTGGTGTGAAGCTATGTGGTGGGCAAGGGGAAGAGATGGAGTAGGAGATTGCTTGGTCCCACAATGGAGGTGGGAGAAAGCTAGCAGAGAGATAATGTTGGAACATAGGGGGTGCATGTGGTTGTTGCAGCAATGGAGAGCTTGGAAAAGGGTTTGTAAAGAGAGAAGAACACTTTTTAGTTATAGAATAGGTTTGGAAAGACTTTGGAGGGTAGAAAATGATGTTTTGAATTTTTTTTGAAAAAAAAAACAATTTTTGGATTTTTTTTTAGTACACGTTTTTTACTTTTAAGTGTCAAAAATGTTTTTTTAACCAAATGAAATTTGAAATTTTTTAAAAAAAATAAATTTTTAATGTTTTTTAAAATCCGGACCAAAAAGTGGGGGAAAAGAGGTCAAAGTGGTCCCTTCCCATCTCTTTCTCCTAGCCGCCTCCCTTATCTTCTCAATAGGTAAGAGGCCATTACGAGGTGTAAGGCTACCTTGTCCCCCTACTTTTTTCAAGGTATAGAGTGTGTCCACCACCCTCTTCCTATTGATTAGCCTCTAATTAACCTTAATCCCAAAGGCCCCCTAGAGGGTTCATATTTTTCCTAATGTTTGACCCAGTCAACGAACTAGCTCACGACGGCTAGCACCTCTACCCGCCGGCGGAGACACAACATAGGCACCAAATTCGACTCCGGTTTCTTCCACGACATCTCTTGAGCACTCATGGCTCGGAGAACACTTCCGTCCGATGGCGGAAGGTGACACCGACTTGGTCGACGATCTATCAGCGACCTTTTCTTGGCGTGCAAGGGCGAGGTACCTCTGTCATAGAGGAGTGACACCTGACACCCGCATTGAGCTCCTTTGGCGGCTATTCGACTAGCACATTTCCGTCTGGCACTAGAAATTGGCACCAAAATTCCCATTCTACATGGACATGTAATTACACAGGGGGTTTTTCCAGCCCACCTACACCAATTTCTCCAGGTTTCAGACACTTACAGATGCTTTTCAAGTGATTTTGACAGTCATTTTGAGAGCAGATTCTCTGCGAACAGATGCATGTTTGTTTTAGCACACCATTATGCTATTGAGATCTTTTGAGAGCAGATGTCCCACAAGGATCCTTTTTATTGCATGCAGCAGTTCTTGGCGCCTGTTCCTGTGCAGTCACTCATGTACGTTGAGTTGCAGACACTGCACATTGTACTACATGTGGAGCCATTTTTTGGCTATTTTGGAAGTTTTCCCAGTCCTTTTTGAGACTTGGTTCCGCAAGTGCCCTTTCTGAGACTGTGGCTAGTGTCTTTAAGTCTGCATAGCCTCTGGAGGGTCGATAGCGTGAGTTTTTCTTTGAGCCAGGGTATTCTCAAATATTGAGATACCTTCGGTGATACAAGTGGCTGGAGTTCCCCACTATGTATCCTCATCATAGGAGATGTATCTTATGGGATTTTATGCTTGATGTCGTGTATGGCAGTCCATTGAGAGTGACAGTGTCAGTTTTTTTATGCCCAGTTAGTGCAGCTCGCACATCCTTTGCGTTTTTGAGTTGATTTTTGACTCCTCACACAAAGGAGACTCTGCCAAAAATTTTCGGTGAGTCGTGACTTTCATTTTTCTCCCGATACAAAGGTTACTCTGTCCAAATTTCTACAGCTTCTCACCATAGTTTGGCACCTCTCAAACCCTCTTGTCAGTGATGGCTTCTTCTTCAGAAAAGGAGTATTTCATCCGCAAGTTCGATGGTAGAAACTTCACCATGTGGAAAGAGCACATGAAGGATTTTTTGATTAACAAAGGTCTATCAGAATCGCTAAAAGAGCGTACAGAGGGTGATGGCTATACGCAGTTCCAGTGGGCGCTTTTGGATGCGAAATCCATGGCTATGATACGTCTATATCTAGCCAAGTCAGTGTTCTTCACTATCATAGGGAAGATAATAGCCAAGGCTCTATGGGATAGCTTATGTTCAGCATGGGAGAGAAAAATTGCATCCAATAATTTTTTTCTCATGAAAAAGCTTATGAAGCTCAATATGAAAGAAGGTAGCACAATTTTTGAACACTTAAATGAGTTCAACTCCTTGTTCATTCAGTTGACATCTCAAGGCTTTAGTGAGTTTGACGACGAACTCAAGTCTATATTCCTGTTATGCTCTCTACCCAGTGTTGTGCCGCTCCGCTCCCATGACAAGAAAATAAACAAAGGAATGCCAATCAAGAGTATTTGAATCCTGCATGGTTAATCAGCAGTTATAAGGGCTTGCTGACAAGACAATTTATAAGCTGAAAGTGTGCCAGATGCGGCTCTAAAGGGTCAGAAGATGCCTTGGCAATGCTAAACAATGAGTATGCTTGAAGTGGTCATATCTAGGATTTTATTAATCCAAGTTGAAGTACTCAAAAAGCTCTACATGCCTATCTTTACGGCTCGTCAATCGGAGCTACGGGTAAGAAGTTATGACAGTTTTAAGTTGAGTCGATAGCAAATTTGTACCGGATTGAGCACCTGCTGATAAAAGGTCAAAAGTGATAGGAATTAATGAGCCCAAAGTGCTCACTTTCAGGAGCATGTTGGTCTTTTCAATTCGTCAATCGAGGTTTCAGTTGGCAAGATATGGCCAATTTAAGTATCACCGGGGGCCAGGTTCGAACCACCCTGGTCGGCTCGATCGAGGTGCTATCTGGGAATTTTTGACATTGACCAAGTTTCGGGACGTCATGCAGCAATGGTTTGGTTGATATGTTGAGCCTAACAAGAATTATTTACTGGAGTTTGCTTATAGCAGGAAATTTCCAACACAGCTATGGCTTAAGCGGATACGAAGTTTAGGGTTTTTTATCGAAAGTAATCACCTACACTTGCATCTTAATGGCTTGCGGCAAGGTGTGCAACACTAAAATGAGCAATAAAATTCATAATGATATTGTCATTAAAAACCAGATGTCGTGCTAGGCACTGCTTTGGCCGGAATGTATACGAAATGTTGTGCTTGACAATGCCTTTGCCGGTATGTATGCTTAATGTGGGGCCAACCCAATGCAAGGCCGATTTGTATGCCAAATGTGATGCCCTTTATGAAGGCCGACCGCACAAGCCATGTCACAAGGAAGCCATAAGAAAGTCTCTTTAATCCCATACTTAAAAACCTCCTAAGCTCCCCATCATTCTTGAAGAAGCTTTTCGAGGCCAAGCTCCTAAGCTCCCGTTATCATAAGATTAACCTCATAATTAATCTCTCTCTCTCTCTCTCTCTCTCTCTCTCTCTCTCTCTCTCTCTCTCTCTCTCTCTCTCTCTCTCTCTCTCTCTCTCTCTCTCTCTCTCTCCGGAATCAACATAACCCAAAACCCAAATCTCCTGAGCCTCATTAAAAAGCCTTAAGCCATTCTTAAGCTCTATATCTCAAGCTTGATTTCTAATCTCTCGAGCTAGTTCTCGGCAAGGCATGCAAGCAAGGAAGATGGAGGTCAAAGCTTGAGCAAAATCTTGTCACGGATTAAAGCAAGTAAGGAATTGAAGCCTGCAGGATCATGGAACTGAGCCGATGCCTAATCTCAATTCATTAGCCAAGCCTAATCTTAAACCATTAGCCGAGCCTAAACCCGTTCAAAAATTCTCGAACACAAATCAGGTGACCATTAGAAGAGGAAGTTTCTAAGCCATAACGGGAAGAAGCAGAAGGCAGTATTAAGCAGGTCATTATCACATTTCTTGATTAGCACCTGGTTTAAGCCAGGATTCATCTTGTAAGGAGCATTAAGCCTCCATTAATGATTGATTAATGATGATTATGGTTGATTAACTGGAATTAAAAGAACTATTTGTTTTGAGCACTGTTGCCGTTAAGTGTGCCTGCTGCACCTCTTTTCCCGCACCTCTCACAGCCAGTGGCCCAGTGCCTTATTGGCTCACCATTCGCACATTTATCCCCCGACACCAGTTCATGGGACATTATGTAGAGAGTAAAATCCTTGTAGTCCAAGTATAAACAAGAACTCTAGTAGAGAGCGCAATGCCAGAAATGTCAAATGTTACTATTGCCATAAAAAGGGTCATTACAAAAAGGATTGTCGTAGTTTCTTAAGAGACTAGAAAACATGCAAAAGGATAATTTTGGCAAAGGAAAAAGTACGGTAAAGATTGAGGAGATCAACGTAGTTGAGTATCCCATGCCTACCACTGCACTAGAGGATACTCCTCCTCCAGTGATGAATGTTATGCCATCAGAGATTTATGCAGAGATGACAGAACATTCCTCAAATGTCCTCATTTTCACTTTGGATCTCACTCCAGATACTTTGGTTGCACAGGATGAGGGTTATGCACATAATTGGATTCTTGATTTTGGTGCAAGTTTTCATGTCACACCGCATACAGATTGGTTTTCCTCTTATGAGTCCATGCAGGTCATAGTCAAGCTTGGTGATTCCTACGAGCTTGATATTCTTGGTATTGGTGATTTGAAGCTTCAGATGCATAACGGCACTACTTTTGTATTGCAAAACGTCAGACATGTGCCCAAGATTACAAAGACTTTGCTTTCTATCATAGGAAAATTGGATGAGCTTGGTTACATTACAGTATTTTGTAATAGTTCTTGGCTAATTTGCAAGAACAACCTTGCCATGATGAAAGGTCGTAAAATGGATCCATGTACTCTATGTTTGTATCAAGTGTCGGTGAACACTCTATCTATGTTGCCGAGCTATCGTCTACTGAGTTGTGGCATAGCCGGCTAGGGCATATTAGCCAAAAGGGAATGAAAAAACTTCAGTGTTTTGTCTACTTACCTATGTTAGATTACACGGATTTTCCATTCTGTGAGCATTGTCTATATGGAAAATAGACTAGGCTAAGATCTTTGCCATTGAACAAGAAACTAGGCAAACCCCTAGATTTAGCGCACAACAATTTGTGTGGTCCAATGCCACATAAGACTCTAGGGGGGACAAAGTACTTTCTCACGTTCATAGATGATTCTACCAGAAAGGTGTAGGTGTATCTCCTTAAGCATAAGTAAGAAGTATTTTCTACATTCCAAAAATTCCTTGTCATGGTTGAGAACCAATCAGGAAAAAAGCTCAAAGCTTTTTGCACAGACAATGGTGGAGAATGTCTCCACCGAGTTCAAGTATTTTTGCAATCGAAGAGGCATTCGTAGGCAGTTTACATCTCCGTACACACCTGCACAGAATGGGATAGCTGAAAGAATGAATTGCATGATTCAAGAGCGAGTTATCTCTATGATTTCTATGGCAAAGCTTACTCCAGATTTTTGGATGGAAGTTGTTCTAACTACAGCACATTATCAATGGGTCACCTAGCTCTCCTTTGAATTTCAAAATTCCATAGGAGTTATGGATTGTAAAAATGCCAATCTATGATCATTTATGTGCATTTGGATGTGAGGCATATGCACATGTGCCCAAAGAACTTCATCGCAAGTTAGATCCCACGTCACACAAATGCATTTTTTTGGCTATGGTACAGATGGACAGATGGGCTATTATCTTTGGCACGCAAAATCTTACAAATTCATTCGCATCTTACATGTCGTTTTCAATGAATCAAAGATGCACAAGAATCCCATTAAATAAATTGAGTACAAATGCGTTCAACTTGAGGACTCTTCTCCAGAGAGAGAAGAGTCCAGAAGTCAAGCACCGAGACACTCCAAAAGAGTATCACCAGTGCTCGAGCGATTTGAGCCGGGTATATACCACATTTTGGTCACTAACGCTGGAGAGCCAACCTGTACAAAGAAGCTATACATATGGATGATAGTGTTAAGTGGGAGCACACTATGCAATCAAAATACAATCGATTGTGGCTAATGAGACATGGGATTTGGTTGAACTACCACAAGGAAAACATACTTTACCTTGCAAGTGGGTATACAAGAAGAAGTATACAATGGAAGATCTCAAGCCTAGGTACAAGGATCGTCTAGTTTCCAAGGGCTTCAAGTAGCAAAAAGGTGTGGATTTTGACGATATTTTCTCTCCAGTAGTCAAGTGACTACACTTTGCACCATGTTTGGCTTGGTTGTTATCTAGGACATGGAACTTGTTCAAATGGACGTGAAAACAACATTTCTTCATAGGGATCTAGATAAATATATCTACATGAAACAGCCAAAGGGTTTCATTTGTGAAACTCAAAATCCAATGAGGGAAAAATTGGTTTGTAGACTTAAAAAGACACTCTATGGCCTCAACCAAGATTCAAGGTAGTGGTACCAAAAATTCAACAATTTCATGCAGTCTCGAGGTTACATAAGGAGTCAAAAGGATCACTATTATACACAAGAAAGTTAAATGATGGCTCTTTAATAATCTTGATATTGTATATAGATGATATGCTCATCGCAGGGAAATCAATTGATGAGATCACTCAGTTGACAGGGATGCTAAGCCCTTAGTTTTCCATGAGAGACTTGGAAAATGCCAATCACTTTCTTGGTATGTGCATCAAGAGAGATAGGCAACATGGAATTGTTGAATTGTCTCAAGAAAAGTACATCCACAAGGTCTTGCAATGTTTTAGCATGCAAGGGGTGAAGTCATTGAGTAACCCAATGCAAGCATACTTAAAACTCAGGAAGGAAGATTCTCCCAAGACAGATGCTGAGAAAGAGGAAATGGAAAAATTGCCATATTCTTCAGCTGTAAGTTTGGCAGTTTGATGTACACTACAGTAGCCACAACACCAAACATTGCACATGTAGTGGGAGTGATCAATAGGTACATGTAAAACCCTAGCAAGAGGCATTGGGAAGCAGTGAAGAAAATCCCCAGATACATGAAGGGTACATCTAGCAAGTGTTTACGCTTTTGGGAATAGAAATGCATCTATTGTGGGTTACACGGATGAGGATTATGCGGGTTGTGTGGATAATAAAGATCCATATCTGGATATGTGTTCATGTAACAGTTGTTGGAGCATCTATCCCTTGGATATCGTGTCTCCAAGACTGCACGTCTTCATCTACCATTGAGGCAGAGTATGTTGTTGTGGCTAACGCCAGCAAGGAAGCCATATGGTTAGCTCGTCTAGTGGGAAATTTTTGGCATTCACGAGGTTCCAATACTGTATTGTGATAGCCAGAGTGCCATTGCTTTGGCAAAAAATCCGTTGTTTCACTCAAAGTTGAAACACATAGACATCAAATACCATGTCATACGAGATGTATTGACTGGAAAGCGCATTGAGCTTGTCAAGCTTCACACTGACGACAATGTCAATTTTACATCAATTTTTTATTTTTTTGGTATCACTAGGCATGTCACCCCTATATCTCAAAAGCTTTTTTCTTCTATAGAGTCCAAGAAGGTTGACATCTATCTCCTCGACTACCACTGCATAACTAGAGTAGAAAAGAAAGTATCTTGCTCTTGACACATTGAATCCTGCAACATACCCAAATATTCTAAGTGTTGCATCTTTCTCAAGTAGCATGATCTTGTTTGCATTGATTTGAAGGGGAGTGTACCCCAAAAAACGTGACAATATCTTCAGGGAAAATATTGGCAACTCAAGATCTTCGCAATACTGCATGTGAAAAGCACAGAAGGTGGCACTATCCAATGTAGGCATGCAGTGCATGAGAGAGGAGGTATCCCTTCTTGAAGTGCCCTCTATTGCTTTCCCTCTCGAGCCCTTAGCTCTCCCAAGAAAATTTTCTTTGTCAAGGAGTTTAATCTGCAAAACAAGAAGTAATGAGTAATTAAAACAAACTTTTAAAAAAAGGAAGATTTTAGGAAGGGAGATCAAGGTGAAACTGAATCTACCTTTTGCAACTCATCCTTGGCAATTACTTTTTCTTGAAAGAGATTGCATGATCGAGTCATCTCTTTTATGTCAATTTCCTTAAACTTAAAGTCCCTTCCAAAAGATTGGATACCAAGCTCAACAAGGCTCTTCTCAAAATTCTCATCTTTGAGAGTAGGTTTCTCCTCTTCCACTCTTTTCATGCATAGAGCAAGTGCATCAAGAGTAGGAAGAAATAAGTTATCAGATGTTGTAGATCAAGTGCCAAAAACTCCTCTTTTGACTCTTCTTCTGTGTCAATGAAATCTTTGGCCACCTTAGAAGCTTCAAAAATGGTTGCAATACAGTAGTCCTCCCTGATATTAAGTAGACATTGAATATGATGGAGTGGGATATACTCTTTTCCATTGATATAGAAGTAGGGAGGGTTTGGAACAGTAAGGAACGCCTCAAATACCTCTACCTCCTCTATGGGCTCATCATTGACATTACTAGCTCTAAATTGAGCCACATCAAAATTTGAACTCTCCTGCTCCTCAGCTACCACATTGATTTCCTCCTCCTCTAGAATTTCACTTTTCTCAAGCTGCAGGACAGTGGAAACATTTGTATTTGTTTCCTCTTTGTATGTATCTGTCACTTCATCACCTTTGCCTTGCATCTCAACTTTAAGGAACAAAAAGAAAAGAAAGGCAACTTCTTTTGGAACAACGTTGCAAGGCTTTGAATGTACATGACAAGAAATGGTCGGTGGGTGAATAAAAGAAGTCTTCTTAGAAAATCTTCCTAATATCCTTGTTACTTTTCCTTTCTCAATTGAGTTGGTAGTAAATTCATTTAGATGACAATAAGTCTCGCCATCCAACACCAAACACTTACCCTCAATTGCCTCTTTAAAATCTTTGAATTCCTTTGACAAAAAGTCCTTCAATTTGTCTAGCATAACCGCAAGATCAAACAAAGGATTGAGTATTTCATATGCTTTTGAGTACACTTCCATGTCACCACCATCCATGATAGCAAACCCAGAGCTTCTCACTTGGGCTCTCCTCTAAAATCTCTTCACGACCTTCACCAATAAGACTCATGTTTTGGTAGAAAAGATTGGTTCCAAACTTGAGACTTTGCACCCAAACTTGGTCAAAACTTAACGACTTGAAACAAGCCTGAAGGAGACTGCAATCACGTCATGCAAGAGGTTTAGGATGTGAAAAAGTGATAACCGAATGGTGCGATAGAGGTACGAGGTAGATTCTACAAGAACCACCTATCGCGTTGTGCAAGAGGTTTAGGGCGTGGAAGTAATACCCAAACAGAGCGATAGAGGTACAAGGAAGATTTTGCAAACACCCCCTATCGTGTTGTGCAGGACTGGAGAGAATGGCGATGGATAAGGAGGGAGAGAAATGGAATGGAGTTTAGGTGAAGGAATAAGAGTTCTTTGAATGCTTTGAAAGGGTTAGAGGACGTATAAAGGATCTAAAGAGAGTGCTTTGAATGCTTTGGAAGAGTTAGGCTTAACAGCACGATTGTCCTTAGGTCAAAGTTCTTCATGTCATGTGGCCGAAACAAGTAATAAGGCACTAAATTCGGCAAGGGTCAAGCTTATATAGGCGGTCCAAAAATGACCATTTGCGACACATGTCACTCATGCACATGTGCCACGTGGCATAACTCTAACGGATATTGTACAAATGGTCAAAGGTATAAGAGGGCAATGTCACGTGTTCATTTCTCACCTCTCCCAAACAATACGGTCATGTCGTTCCATCCTTCCATCATCCTCCAACATCGAGTCCTTCATCTTCCTCCTGTTATGTTTTTACCTTTTCTCCCAATGCGACACTACTGTGATGATCTATGTGCACGACGTGATTAAGCACGATTCGATAAGCTGAAAGCAAGTCCTATCGCTTTGTTTGGGCAATTTTATACAAAATGGTTACATTTTTTCCATCTACCCGCATGACGCGATAACGAAGAGTTTGAAGCTTTGGAAACACCTCCTATCGCGTTCTTTGAAAAAAAATCTCAAAGTGATGATTTTATTCTCATTTGCCAGCACTACGCGATAGCGAGTAGTTTTAAACTTTGGGAAGACCTCCTATCGTGTTCTTTGGGCATTTTTTCTCAAAATGAATACTTTCTTCTCACCTGCCCACATGACGTGATAGCGAGTAGTTATAGAATTTGGAAACACCTCCTATCACGTTGTTCGGATTATTATTGAAGCATGTGACACTTTCATCCTATCTTCTTGCATGCCCCCTTTCAACTAGCAGATGGCAAGGTCAAAGAAAACTGCAAGAAAAGTTTACCAAGCTTCAAAGGATTCAGAGAAAGATGATGACAACCAATAGGAATCAGTCAATCCAAAGGTTGGAAAGAAAGGAGAAGGGAAACCACTTACACAACCTCGTCAGAGGCCTACTACTAGGAAGACAATGAATTATCAAGTCAAATCTCTAAGGGAGATAAGGAAAGCACAAAAATCTACTTGTCTTCTTATTCCGAGGCTACCCTTCATGAGTGTTAGGAAATAAGACGTAGCTAAATAGATTTTTGAGTAGATTACTTAATGGAGAGAGATAGATTTCACACACAAGAGATTATAGAGTAGAGAGAGAGAGAGAGTACACACGATATACGTGGTTCACCCAATGTGGGCTACGTCCACGGGAAAGCAACCACTCAATGGCTTTAGCACTTCAAAAGAAGAAGTAGTTTACAAAGGGATTAAACCCTTAATAGAGTTCCCGCCTTGCTTCACTCTCACCACCTCACACTCACCTTGTTGCATCAACTACACACTATGAAATGTGTGTAGAAATGGCCTCCTTTTATAGGCCAAAAGGGCTGCCCTCTCTTATGAGAGGCAACCATGTGTAGCCGCCCTTGTGCCAATAAATCTAAATCGGACCCTCGAATCCGCCCATGTGTGGCCGCCCTTGAGAAGACAAGTCCGCTTTTGAATTCGGCCACCGTCCATTGAATTCGGCCACCGGCCACCGACCATTGAATTCCGACCACCGGCCACCAGCCATTGACTACCGGCCACCGGCCAAGCGACCGGTTGTTTTCCGACCACTTTCCGGCCGTCATCCGGCCATAATATTCCGGCGAAAAGGAATATTCCGGCGAGAAAACAACCGGTCGTGATTCTTGTCCGTGAAAATTTTGGTTTCCGGTGAGTGATTTTCCTTCACGCACGATGGCTTCTCCTCATAATGGGGGCTTTACAAATGTGCGCTTTTACCACAGAAAATTACAAGGATAAATCAGGCTCCATACTTAACAATCTCCCACTTGGAGACTGATCTCCAAACCAAACCTATGATTGCTTTCCATTCTGGCTTCTTATCCTTGAATGCCGATTGAAGATGAGCAAAAGCTCAACTTCTCCTTGTTGACCACCTTTGTAAACATGTCTGCAAGATTTTCACTTGTATGCACCTTTCCTAGATTTAGCTGTCCCTCTTCCAAAAGAGTACGTATGAAGTGATATCTCACCTCAATGTGCTTTGTCCTTGAATGAAAGGCTGAGTTCTTTGCAAGATGGATAGCGCTTTGCCTATCAGTGTACAAGACACAATTGTCTTGTTTGAATGCAAGCTCTTCTAAGAATCTGTGAAGCCATAGAATTTCTTTGCTTGCCTCCGTCATTGCTACATACTCTGCTTCCGTGGTAGAAAGCAAAACCACTTTCTGCAGCTTTGAAGCCCAACTTACTGCTGTGCCTCCAACCATGCACACATAGCCAGTAGTGCTCCTTCGAGTATCTTTGTCACCTGCCATATCTGCATCAGCATACCCTTCTAGAAAAATATCAGTTCCTCCA
Organism: Adiantum capillus-veneris; assembly: GCF_014529385.1. Classification (NCBI taxonomy): domain Eukaryota; kingdom Viridiplantae; phylum Streptophyta; class Polypodiopsida; order Polypodiales; family Pteridaceae; genus Adiantum; species Adiantum capillus-veneris. Next base: position 63,743,215 of record NC_140952.1, on the reverse strand, counting down.
AAATACAAAGCATTTGTTGTTGTCCCTTTTAGATACCTAAGTATCCACTTCACAGCTTGCCAATGCTCTTTACCTGGGTTGTCCATGAACCTACTCACAACTCCCACTGCATGTGCAATGTCTGGCCTTGTCCAGACCATAGCATACATTAGAGAACCTACCGCTGCAGCATATGGAACTTTAGACATATAGGCTATCTCCTCTTGTGTCTTTGGACACATATCCTTCGTTAGTTTAAAATGACCAGCCAAAGGTGTAGAAACTGGTTTTGCATTTTGCATTGCAAACCTTTCTAGTACCTTCTTGATGTAATCTTCTTGAGATAGCTTTATTGTCTTCTTCGTCCTGTCCCTTGATATTTTCATACCAAGTATCCTCTTTGCAGCACCTAAATCTTTCATTGAGAAATATTTAGACAGCTTCTCTTTTAGGTCTTTGATGTCCTACATGTTAGCACTTGCAATCAGCATGTCATCAACATACAACATTAGGATGATGAACTTCCCATCTCCCAAATTCTTCGTGTAGACGCAGTGATCCGAGTTGCATCTTGTGAATCCATGATCCAACATCCATTGATCAAACTTCAAGTACCATTGTCTTGATGCTTGCTTTAAACCATACAAGCTCTTCTTTAATCTGCAAACCATTTTGTCCTTACCTTTTACTTCATACCCCTTTGGTTGAAGCATGTAGATTTCCTCCTCTAAGTCACCGTGAGGGAATGCCGTATTTACATCCATTTGCTCGAGATTTAAATCATGAGGAGCCACAAGGCTTAAGACAAGCCTAATTGAGTTCATTTTCACAACAGGAGAAAATATTTCATTGAAGTCAATACCTTTCTTTTGAGAAAAACCTTTTACCACAAGCCTAGACTTGTACCTTTTCTTCCCACCTTCTTCTTCCTTCACCTTGTACACCCATTTGTTTTGAAGTGCCCGCTTACCTTTAGGCAACTCAGCCAACTCCCATGTTTGGTTGCGATGTAGTGAGTCCATCTCCACTTGCATGCTCTTCGTCCATTCTTCTTTGGATTCATGTTGCATAGCTTCTTCGTATGATTCTGGCTCTCCAGAATCTGAGATCAAGAGATGGTCGAAGGAAGGCACAAACCTTTCTGGAGGTCTACTTGCTCTTGTAGATCTTCGGGGAATAGGTTGAGGCTCCTCATTTTGTTGACGTTGTTGCACATTGTCACCGTTTGCAGTCCTCGAGTCTTCACCGTTTGCAGTCCTCGAGTCTTCATCGTCCTCAAGCTCCATGTACTCATAAACTGTTTCTTTTGTTTGTTTTCTTTCCAAGTAATCTTTGTACATATTTTGTTCGTTAAAAATTACATCCCTACTCCTTAAGATTTTACCATCTTCAGGATTCCATAGGCGATACCCAAAGTCACCTTCTCCATAGCCAATAAAGAAACACTTTTTGGACTTTGCATCTAGCTTTGATCTTAAGCTTCTATCTATGTGCATGAAAGCCTCACACCCAAACACTTTGAGAAATGCATAATTCACCGGTTTACCTGTCCATGCCTCTTCTGGAACTCCCCCATCCAATTCCGTTGAGGGTGACCGATTGACTAAGTACACAGACGTACTTACAGCTTCTGCCCAAAGCTCAAGCGGTAGGCCTGCATGTAGCCGCATGCTTCGTGCTCGCTCCCTGATTATCCTATTCATCCTTTCCGAATCCCATTTTGTTGAGGTGTTCTTGGGGTTGTCCTTTGCCTCCGAATGCCATTGCTAGCACAAAAGCTTTCAAAAGCTTGGCTGCAATATTCGCCTCCATTGTCGGATCGGAGGCATTTAACCTTGGTACCTGTTTCATTCTCCACAAAGGCTTTCCACCTTTGAAATATGGAAAATACATCGGATTTATTCTTCATGACATAAACCCATGTTTTCCTAGTCGCATCGTCTATGAATGTTACATAGTACAATGAGCCACCAAGTGATGGTGTACTTGCAGGACCCCAAACATCAGAATGAACCAACTCAAGTTTTTTATTTTTTCTTTCATTTCTTGATTTTTGAAATTTTACCCTCTTTTGTTTACCATAAACACAATCTTCACAGAACTCTAAGTCCACTTCTTTCAAACCTGGTAGAAGCTTCTTTGTTTGAAGGATTTGCATTCCTTTGGCACTCATATGCCCAAGTCGGTAGTGCCACACCGCACTGTCAACTTCTGTAGTTGCTGCACAAGCTGAAGGTTGCATGCTAACAGTACACAAGTAAAGTGTACCGACCTTTTTTCCCTTGGCAACCACCAAAGATCCCTTTGAGATCTTCCACCGTTTATTTCCGAATGCAATGTTGTGACCTTCATCGTCCAATTGTCCTGTAGAGATTAAATTTTTTTGAATAGAAGGAACATGCCTAACATCTTTAAGCTTCCATTCATTTCCGTTAGCAGTTTTGACAGAAACTGTACCTTTGCCGACAATCTCACAAGCTTCATCATCTCCCAAGTATACATACCCAAAATTACCTTTGGTGTAGTCTTGGAAATGTTTCTTGTGTGGTGTCGCATGGAATGAAGCCCCGAAATCTACTATCCAGGAATTAGACACATTGTCTAATGAGAGAATTAGAGCATCTTGCTCTACTTTACCTGCCACATTGGCCTCCGATGTTGGCTTGTTGTCTTGAGACTGTGTCTCCTTCTTCTTCTTGGACCAGCAATCCTTCTTGCGTGGCCCTTCTTGCCGCAGTTCCAACATTCAAGAATTGATTTTGTGCGTGACTTGCTTCGTCTTGAGCGATCACGACCCTTTTGGTTTTTGAACCTCTCCTTAGGCCTTCCTCTTGTTTCCACTGACAATGCAGCACTTGATGATTCTCCTGTGCTTCTCCTTCGTATTTCCTCGCTTAGGAGAACACCCACAACATCATCAAACTTAAGAGTATTTGTGCCAGAAATAGAATTACTTACAACCATCACAAGGTTGTCCCAACTATCCGGTAGAGATGATAGTATAAGGAGAGCTCGCACTTCGTCATCGAAATTGATTTTCACCGATCGAAGTTGACTTATGTTTGTGTTAAATTCATTTAGGTGTTCTGCAACTGAACCATTCTCTGCCATCTTTAGATTGAACAAGCACTTCATAAGAAATACCTTATTGGATGCCGATGGTTTCTCGTAGAAGTCGTCAAGTGACTTCATCAAGTCCTCTGTGCTCTTCATCTCCGAAACATTGAAGGCCACCGTTGACGCCAAGCTTAACCGGATTGTTCCCAGTGCCTTTCGATCAAGGACAATCCATGCTTCATCTCCCATTGTTGTGGGCTTCTTCGCAAGACCACCTAGTGGCAAATAGAGATCCTTCTGGTAGAGATAGTCTTCAATCTGCATCTTCCAATGTTGGTAATTTTTGCCGTTGAACTTCTCAATCTTGAGCTTCCCTTCCTCCGCCATAACTCCCACTCAATTCAAGGAATCCTTTCCTTGAGATAATTTAGCTACGAGCAAACCTTGCTCTGATACCCCTAAGCTCCGCCCCCGAGGCCCCTAAAGTTGCCCTTGATTCTTGTCCGTGAAAATTTTGGTTTTCGGTGAGTGATTTTCCTTCACGCACGATGGCTTCTCCTCATAATGGGGCCTTACAAATGTGCCGTCTTTACTGAACTGGGGTCCAGTTGATATGGTGGTAGCTCTTGCAGCTTCTCCTTTTGAGAGACCCTCTTCTTGGCCTTCTCTGCAACTTGCATGGATCCTGCTAAGTGAATAGAGTGTCAAAGTTAGAAAATTTAGTAGATTCCGCCGTGAAATGTCCTTCAGTCTGAATCGCTGACAAATTGAGTCCAATTTGCTTCAAATCAATTTTTAAACATGCATAGATGCATAAAAACATGTAAAGATCAAATTCTTGAAGTCCAAACAAAAAATTGCAACAAAAGTAAATAATCTGATTATTTACAGCTAAGTAATTTTGTCAACTTTTTGCAAATTTGGCACCATAGGCTTGAAGTATATATCAATTAGATACTCTGAGTGAAGTATGGGCTTATTTGAGTGCACAGGGTGAAAATGGTGCCAGATTTAGGCTTTAGGTCTCTGAAACAGTAGATGTAAAGGAATTTTGAGATTTTGAACTCCAAATTTGTTCTAACTTGGTTAGTGCGCTCAGGACATCATGTACTTTGGTCCCATGCTGGCAAATTTGTAAATTTTCGCCATCTTGGCAAAAAAGTAAATAATCACGATTATTAACTTTTTCATCAAAATGAACATTTTTTTGTGCAACTTGGTTCTAGGCATGGTGTAGACCCTGTGTGTTTGATATGAGGTGATTTGGATCAAAAATGTGACTCATAAGTTAGAAATTGGTTTGCAAGGACTTCTTTACGTTTTTTGGTAATTTTCCAAGTTATAATTGATCATTTTGGCTCATACCTGAAATGTGGCATGTAATACGTGTGTACAAGTGATAGATGAGGTGATTGATAGGTGAGGTGATGATACCATTTCAAGCCAAAATATTGCAAAAGTAAATAATCGCGATTATTTACAGCAATCAACTTTTTCTTACAAAACTTGAAAATTTTGACTTAAACATATTCTATACACCTAAAACAAGTCCTAAATTGAATTTGGTAAAGTTTTGTGTTGCCGGCATCACTTTGTGCTTTGTCGACTCTGAAATCACAAATTTTTGTGACTACATGGCCTGTAGAGTTGGTTAGTCACTTTTGAGGCTATGGACTTGTCGGCTACATAGTCTTGAAGCAACTCATCCAATTTTGGTTCATTTGGAGTCAATTTGACTTCGTATGTCAAATTTGATGCTTTGTAGGCTTTGAGCCGTTTTCTGATTTTCGATGGCTTGGCTTGATTGATTTTTTGAAACCAACCATATACATTGTATATAGACCTCGTATATAAGCTGTCTGTGGAGTCAGAATCCAATTCTAAAATCTGTCAAAAACCTAGATTTTCTACTTGGGACCCCCTCGACCCTTGCCGAATGGTCGACTGTTGATATAGAAGTAGTCTATTATGTTGAGGCATGCTACAGTTCAAGTCTCATCTAATTTGGTTGAGCTGAAGGCCGCTATGGTCAATTTTTGGTCGTAGGTCTTCGTGCACTACTGCTCGGATTCTAGGGTTTTTTTTCAAGGGTTTAGACTAGCTACCGGCCGTATAGAATGGAGCATTGATAAGTATAGAACTTACCCCTCATGTCTCGTGTGAGACGGCGTTGAAAACAGGCAACTATGAACTCCAGAAAATGCGCGCGAAGAAGGTCAAAAAGCTCTCTCTCCAAAGGCAACAAGTGGAAATGAGGTGATTTTATCCTAGCTTGGGTATCTATACTCGGACTTCCCGAACCATTTTTCCCCAAATTCCCCTGTTAGCCTACTAGGCCGTGAAATCTATGTTAGACTCAAAAATTTCCCCAATTGGATTCCGGTAGCTCATTCTACAAGAATTCTGCAAAAGTAGGTCTGGCCACCTAATTTAGGCTTTCCGCTTTCATCTACCGATTTGATTGAATTTTTTTGTGCCTGTCCACCTTGTCCTTCTGATCATCAGTGTGTCTTTAGTTTTTCATCTGAGCTCATTTACTATTTATTATTGATTTTTGACATGTTTATTGAAAAAATCAAAGAAAATAACAAAATGCGCTAAAAAGAAAAGTGAAAATCTGATAATTAAGAAAATCCATTGAAAAACACAGCTTTATTGTCTTTTGTTGGATTTCTCCATTTTTAAGTCCCAATATCAAGAAGAATGATGAAAAATAACCAAAAAGGACTATTTTTTATGATTTTTTTATAGTAATTACAGTATTTACACTCATCAGGGATATATTATCAGTTAAATTTCCTTGTTGATGATGTATAAGGGTATTATTAGGTGGTTTTGCAAAAAATCACACATTAACATGAAACTTTTTTCTCTCTCTTCAAACATTGCCCTTAATTACTTAGTGCCCTTCCACCCCTCCTAGATGGCGTACTCCGGGACGACTGTGTGTATGGGTTGAACAATTGTGTCTATGCATCGTCTTGGTTGGATCTGCCGTGCTTTGAAGATCAATGCAGTTCAAACCATTATGTTGTGCATGAGTTGGGTCTTGAATAATTAACTCAAGGGTTTTTGATGTCAAGGCTTTCTAATATTGTCTTCCAAAGAGCAAATCTTGTAGCTTGTGTGCTCTTTGATGGATTGTACCATCAGGATGCTTTAGCACGTTGATTGCCTAGGATGTTGGTATCACAAATGGTTGTTGTCGAGCTTTGTCCCGCCAATGATATTTTGTTTTGCTTGGTGCACAATGGTGTGGTTGAGTCTTTCGATACTTAACTCTCCATTGCTTGTTGGGCTTTACGGTTTGCAGAGAAGATAGGTGCTCCTTTTTCTTCCAGATCCATGTCGTGTTAGGTTCCTTGCTCGGAGATGCTCGTCTCTGTATTATGAACCTTGGGTACAGTTGATGATGTTTTGGGCACCCAGATTTGGATCGGCTTATCCTAAGCTCTGCTTTTGGTATCAATTTGCCTCACTCCTTGCATGCTATTTGTAGCATTTGCTTGTCAAGAGAATTGAGAAGATTGATTGCTTTGTTGTTTGCTTTGTTGATTACTCCCCTTACATTCCTCCTTGCTTGGTGCAATTGGAACAATGAGTTGTCCGCCTTTAGGTGATAGCTTGAGCTGATTGGCATCCCAATCTGGTACTGCTTTATACGTCCGCATCCATGAGATTCCAAGAATCATTGTTTCATTCATGTGTTCATCTAGTAAGCATACAAATTGATGAGGACATGAACATCCGTATACTATCACATTTAAGTTGACTACTCCCAATGTTGGTGTTGGGTTCTTGTTGCATCCTTTGATAGTCGCTATTTTTGCTGTCAAAGACTGACTTGTTGCTTTCTTGTACGTGGAATCACTTACTGCATTTACTCGAGCTCTTGTGTCGATCAATGCATTTTTGTTATGATTGTTCAATTGTACCTTGATGTGAAGGTCCATTCCGTCCAACCATTTATCATCTGTTGACACTGCATCATTTTGCAATTTCCATTGTCGGTCATCTATTTCCAGAGTGTTGATGGGAATAGGTATTTGTTGATTCTTGAGAGCATCTTTTCTTTTGAGTACTCAAAGCCAAGCTTCTTCTTGGGTTTCATCAATAACCTGCTATCGTTTATCTTCCTTTGCTTAGCTACATGCATCCTTTCTAACAATTCATTGGAAATTGTACTTCTTTAAACGACATTCACTAATCCAATTAGCCATTGGTTCACCATCTAAGGTGGATAACTTAACTGCTCCACTTGGAGATACATCTTCAAAGATAAACAATCCGTTTTCGTTTTTCTTAACTTGGGAATGTGTTGCTTAAGGAGACTAAAACTAAATCCCCTTTTTTGAAGATTTTTGTAATTAGATGAAAATCAAAAAACTGTGTTTGTTTTCGCGTTTGTGCATAGATGTGAGCTACAGCAATTAGCCTTTGCTCATCTAGCTTCTCTAAATCTTCAAGTCTCTCTAACAATTCATTTCCAGTCCACTCAAGATCCTTAGCTACCCTTAGTATCGACAATAGAAATTCTATTGGCAGTATGGCATCAAGACCATAAACAAGGTTAAAGGGTGTAGCATTTAAAGCTATTTTGAATGAAACTTGATAAGCCCATAGTGTTATGGAATTGATATTTTATTATTTATTGCAGTTGTGACATGTGGAAAATATTGGACCAAGCTAGGCCTATGCGAATGAAAACATATACATTGTACATTTTATTATTCAAGTGCTATTTTATGAGCTTTGTCCATTTATGACCAGCCGGCGAGTTTGTAACCAATTTGACCATTCAAGAAATCTATAAAACAAATACGTGCAAGAGGGAAATGGTCACTCTTGCACGGGGGGAGATTGCACCCAGTGCTTGTGTCTTCTTCTCTTCTCTCCTCCCTCCTCTCTCACCGTGCCAGGCGTAGCACTCTGCCCTAGGAGGTGCGCCTGCTTATGTTCTCTTCTTCTCTCTCACTCGCTATCTCTCTATGTTCAAGTACAACTTCTATTTCGTGCTTGTGGATCTGCCAGGTATGCAATATTTATCGTTTATGGTCTGTAGTGCACGATTCTCGGTATTTTGCAGGGTTCTCCAGGCTCCCATCTATAGCGAGACGTGAAGACATGGAAATTCGATACTTCAAGATGGCTTCTACCAAGACATACAAGAGTGCAGCAAGAGGAGTGGAACCACAGGAGAATATTCCAAGGTCTTCATAGTAGCATTTGTAGCTCTAAATATATATATATATATATATATAAATGATTGTAATTGATCACAAAGCCATACTTTGTCTCATCTAAAACCATATCACCAAACATCTACTGAATAGTGTCTGTGACCTTTTGACCTTCTTGGGGTTATTGAGGGCATTGTCAAGTTCCTCATTGTCCTCCATGTGAAATTTCCAGTTGCCCTTTTTCCTTCACCATTCCCAAACAGACGCATAGACATGCGGGTCTATCACATACCTCCTGCACAACAAAGGTATCTAAAAGCACGATGTCTGTGCAACTGTATTTTCTTCCGCTTCCTGCACCCATAAACTTAAAGGAAATGTTCAAAATATCAACTAGCAAATCTACAATGATAAATAAATCCTCCAATGCATGGCGAATGTCTGTCCCGTCGGATGCAGGCCAAAGCGGTGCAAAGCGCTCCAGCGGAGGAAAATATGATAGTTGTTTATCATCCAAGGAAGCCGTCAATGTCCTAGTGCCTTCCCAAAATCCAGGCCATCTCTCGAACGAAGACACCATTTGGGGAGAGACGGCCTGAATGCACGAGCATGAAAGCCGTTGGGAGACACGAGGACGTAGTTCCATTTTGACTCAAATGTAATTTTGGCCTTTGAAGGCGTTTAATGTAACATTCGATTTCATTTCATTTCTCACTCTTTCCCCCTCGTCTGCTGCATCTGACACCTCCACAACAGAGCCCCCCCCTCATAATTACATTGACGATATGTCCCATCGACGATTACAATGTGACTAGATATTGACGAATGATACAAATTTGCGGTGGGTAACAACACTAATTAAGGCAGAGAGTATTTGGAACACAACTACGAAATGATATGCTGGAGACGACTACAATCAAGATTCATAAAGTGATCATAAGACTTAGGTTTATATAACTCTCATATCTTCAATGAATTCCATCACACTATTTGTAGAGATTTTATTTTACTTATAATTTGTGGATTTTTATGGCTTGATTTGCATGATGATCTTTCTTCGGTACGTAGCACAATATTTTAAATCCTTTGCGCTACCTAGCACTGTTGTTAGCATTTTATTTTCAGTTGATTAATGTTTTAATTAGCACAAGCTGGTACAAAATGTTCTATGCTTATACTCCTACTGCCAGCTTGCTCGGTGACCACTTTTTTCAACTTCATCTAATTCCGGCTAGGCTATATTGCATGCTCTTTCTACAATTCCTTTTATCAATCAACGTTCTCAAATGTCATGCATTCTTAATTGGTGACTTACAATTGGTTGCACTTTTCAAATTTTGAATATTTTCTAGGTTTTCTCCTCTTCGAATGGCACATTGTTATATTTTAGTAGTTGTTGTACAGTAGCACTGCTCAACACCATTACCTTTAGTTGGTTTACCGCATATTTAAGGAAATTAAAGTATCTGTCTTACTTGACCTTATTCAAATGATTTTTATCATGATCTTCATTTGTTTTTGTTACATTTCTCTAACTCATTTAAGGATTCAAAAAAAAAAAAAAACCTATGCAGACCATAATGCGAGGACGTTAGATAAGTCATCTCTTTCCTTTATTTTGCAAACTCATTTTTACAGCTTTCATACTAATCTCCTAATCATATTTTATCCACTTTTATGATACCCTTCTCCCTTGTTATCAACCAAATATCTATATGCATCTAAACCTTATTCCTTAGTGGTCGACTATACTGCCTTTGTCATACAAGATGGTGCCAAACTCCTAGCTGTGTTTCTTGAAACCATTCAAAGCGACAAAACGGCTCTCTCCACACGCATACTCAAGGACACCCATTCCAAACACTCCTGGTATGTACCTCGCATATGTCAGCCCTCTTTTCATATCTCATTTCTCTGCATTATGTTCTAAGTAGAATACTCAAACACTGTTAAGGTCATGCCCTCTCATTGTATTGAAAGAAGATTTGTCTATAAGATATGCAGCTACTCATGTGAGCTACAGTGCTTTGGGATAGTGCACAATAATTTGTAAGTGCTTTGATATACTGCACTGTGATGTCAACAACAAAGTAAATATTTTTTTTCCTTTATATCTTGCCTAGTCCATTGGTCACACACACACAGATTCGCCGATCTAGGCAGTGTGTAGATACATATCTTGGTACAGATCCGTCGATTTAGGCAGCACATTTATAAACTTCAGACCTATGATTTTTAAACAATATCCAATGCAAATCTGCCGATTTAGGCAGCATAAGTGCAGATTCGTCGATTTAGGCAGCACGTTTTATTGGTGTAGACTCGTCGGATGAGGCAACACTGATCACAAAATCATGCTGCAATGGCTGGCCACCACTGTAACTGGTATGATTTTGTTACCCGGGTGCATAATGAAAGTGCTTTTGGATTCAGATATTTGGATTTTGGATTTGAAACGGATATATGTTGGCAGATATTTGGACTTGAATTTTTGTGGGTTGTCGCGACAGTATTTATGGAATTGGATTGAAATTGATGCGAATTGATTATGATGAGTGTGACCAATGATATCCTGATTCATCAGGGTATAACATATACTGCTTATTCTAGTGGTATGGGACACTAGAAATGTGGATGATGGCAGGCATAAGAAATGTTGTCTAATTTTATGGATTTTTCTTTTACTATTTGCTACAGATTTCTAATCATTGTTTTTGACAAGTACTGTTTGCATATTTTTATCTTCGCAACTGAGGACAGTTGCTTTCCAACGGAGAGGTATGTTATGGAATTGATATTTTATTATTTATTGCAGTTGGGACAGGTGGAAAAGATTGGACTAAGCTAGGCCTATGCGAATGAAAACATATACATTGTACATTTTATTATTCAAGTGCTATTTTATGAGCTTTGGCCATTTATGACCGGCTGGCCAGTTTGTAACCAATTTGACCATTCAAGAAATCTATAAAACAAATATGTGCAAGAGGGAAATGGTCACTCTTGCACGGGGGGAGATTGCACCCAATGCTTGTGTCTTCTTCTCTTCTCTCCTCCCTCCTCTCTCACCGTGCCAGGCGTAGCACTCCGCCCTAGGAGGTGCGCCTGCTTATGTTCTCTTCTTCTCTCTCACTCGCTATCTCTCTATGTTCGCGTACAACTTCTATTTCGTGCTTGTGGATCTGCCAGGTATGCAATATTTATCGTTTATGGTCTGTAGATCACGATTCTCGGTATTTTGCAGGGTTCTCCATGCTCCCGTCTGTAGCACATAGAGCTGCATAGAGATTCATTTCCCAATCTATCCTTCCTGAACTAATCATTTTAGTTAATATCGAGCTAAGAATTTTATTCGTATGCTCAGCTTGTCCGTTTGCTTGTGGGTGATAGGAGCTGATTTGTTATGGATGACCATAAATTCATTAAGTAGATACGCGATTACCTCATTGAGAAAATGAGTTCCCCTATCACTGACAATTTTTGTTGGCAGTCCATATCTTGTGAACCCATACTCATATAAGCATGTGGTGGTGGTTCTGGCATTATTCTTTTGAGTTTCTTTAACCTCGGTCCACTTAGTCAAATAGTCTGTAGCTACAATGATATATTGAGCTTGGGTTCTATAAGCAGGTGGCTGTATTGGCCCAACAAAATCTATACCCCATTTTGCAAAAGCTCTAGCTCTTATCATTGGTCTTAAGGGCATGCTATCTACACGTGTTGGCATTTTTGCTCGTTGACAAGCATCACACCTTCGAACATATTCCTTGGCATCTACAAAAAGTGTTGGCCACCATATGCCTGCCATTAAGATTGCTCTTGCAGTGGTCGCACTAGAAAAGTAACCTCTAGCTAATCCAGCATGTGCTTGTTCTATAATTGGAATATATTCGTCTTCGTTTGCACAAAGACGTAAATTTTGATCCTTAGCTCTCCGATACAATTAGTTTCAAATAAGAGCATAGTCCCTTGCTTCAGTTTCAATTGCTCTTTGATGGTGTTTGCTCATGTCCTCAAGAAATGTTTGGCTTGATAAGTAAGTAACTAGATAGTTACTCCACTTAGGAACAGGTGACATTTGGAACAATGTTACATGAGGTATGGGTGTTTGTTTTTGACATTGAGGACAATCCTTTACAAAAGAATGACCATCACTCCTCATAGTTGGCCAATATGCTCCAAGTCTCAAGATCCTTTGCATAGTTTGGTATTCCGCAAAGTGAAGTCCTACTATGGTAATATGTGCTTGACTTAGGTATTGGGATTTCTCCTCAGGATTAATGCATAAAAGCAATATTCCATCTCAATTTCTTTTGTATAGTCTTCCAGCTACTTGCCAGCTAGTAATTGATACATAGGCAGTTGCTCAATTAATCCAATTGTAATAAGAAGTGGTATTTGCAAATCCACCTGAGCTATGGTCATCAATGATACTATGTTTTCCAACCATTGAGGTATCATTTCCACGGAGAACAGATATGCATTTGGTAGATCATCATCTACTCCTTTAGGTGGTTCTCCTGAAACAATCCTTGACAAATGATCTGCTCTTTGATGGGTGGTGCCCTTTTTTACAACTACAGTGAAATCAAATTCCAAAAGAATGATGAACCATCGCACTATTCATCCTATGTTGCATGGCTTGTTGACCAAGTACAATAAGGCTTGGTGGTCCACAATGAACACAAATTTGTTGGCTGATAGGTAATGTCTATACTTTTTCACGGCATAGATCATTTCTAGTGCTTCCCTCTTGGTGGTGGTATAATTTTTTTATGTCATATTCAATTGTCGACTAGCATAAGAAATAGGAAAATCAATTTTTCCGTCTCCTGGTTGAGCTAGTATACATCCGATGGAAAAATTGGAAGCATCTACATGTATGTGGAATATCTTATTCCAATCTGGTGCTTTTAATATTGGAGCTGAAGTGAGAGCTTACTTAAGCTTCATGAAGGATTCTTCACACACATCACTCCATTCAAAGTGTGTAATCAAGCTATACATGGGTTTTGCAATTATAGCGTACATGTAAATGAACCGTTTGTAATATCCACAATGTCCCATGAAGGCTTGAACCCCCTTGATTGTTGTCCGTCTAGGCAAATCAGCAATAACATGAATTTTGTCTATATTAGTAGCTATGCCATTTTTAGACACTATACGTCCAAGAATTTTTTCTTGTCTACCCATAAATGTGCACTTTTTAGGATTTAAGCAAATCCTATAAAGTCTACACTTTTCAAATACCTTTTTGAGGTGTTCAAAATGATCAACCCGGATTGATGAATGTATGCATAGATCATCCATATATACTTCCAAGAAATTCCTAAGATGTTCTTTAAAATCATGGCTCATCAATCTTTGAAAGGTGGCCGGAGCATTAGTTAACCCAAAAGGCATAACCCGATAGGTAAAAATACCCCATTCCGTTGCAAAGGCAATTTTATGTTGATCTTTTGGGTCAACCATAAGTTGATTGTATCCCAAAAAGGCATCTAAAAATCTATAATCTTCTTTACCTGCTACTCGTTCTAAGACATTCTCAGCGATTGGAAGAGAAAAGTTGTCTCTAATGGTAGCTGCATTCACTTTCTTGAGGTTAACACACACGCGTAATTTTCCATTTTTCTTAGGCACTACCACAATTGGAGATACCCAATCTGTGTGTTCAATTTCATAAATGAATTCGGCCTACTGAAGCCTTTCAATCTCTTCTTTGATCTTCTTGGAAAATGTTTCATTGTATGTGTATGGACTTTGTCTACTTGGTTTTGCATCATCTCTCATGGGTATGGTATGTTGACAGATTTCTGGATCAACACCCTTGAGATGCTTGTAAGACCAAGCAAAAATATATCAGTATTCTTTCAGGAAGCTTAACAAAAGCCTTTTTTCTTCTTCCATAAGGTCATTTGCAATGTAGGCTGGTCTAGGCTCTTCTCCTGGTTCGGCCAAATCTATCTTTCTTGCATTTTCAGGCCGTTCGTATGACTCTCCCTGTTTTCGTAGTTCTCTAACAGGTTGTTCAACTATATTTTTCGACCTTGGAGAGTATATCTCTTGTAATGGGATGGAACACTCATTACATCTTTACCATCTTCTTTAGTGGTTTCCATTTCTGTTGTATATATCTCCTTTAGAGATTTTTTCAACTCTTGATATTTCTTTTTCCGTTCAACTCTTGTCATGATTGAATGCTTGTCCTAGTTTTTAGGTTTTTCTTAAGTTTTCTTTCTTGTTTTTCTCGATGTTTTTGAAATTTTTGGATTTTTGTTTGAAGGATATCTGCCAGTGATTTTGTACTTCACACAATCATGTGCATCTATCTGCATCAGGAACTGTGTTCTACTAGAGACTGATGGCATAGGTCTAGCTTTCAAATTTCTAGTGTCCCTCTTTCGCCTATACCATTTTTGTCTTCTCGGTTTCTAGTTAGGAAAGTCAAAAAACTTTTCCTCCCCTCCTTTCATGAGTAGCTTAGCTCTCACATGTTCTTTTTCCGACCCCGAATCATCTGAGGTAGCTGAGTGTTCTTCTAACTCATCTGTTGCATCATAGTAGAGGTCTGAAAAGACTTGTTGAGCTTTCATGAGGTCCTTGGGTTCCAGACTTCTGTCTTCAATGATAAGGGTTGAAATCATTTGGATGGGGATTATGTCGTAGCCATCCTCATTGTAAAATTGAGTAGGCACACACATGTTTACACATACATCCATTGTTGCTAAAATTTGATTCCATTCAAATGGCTCGAACAAATGCTCTGGAAAGGGTTCAGGTACATAGGCTTCATCTGTGCAATCCCTTTCTAAGATACATTCTTCTCGTTTTAAGCTTCCATTTTTTGAAGCTCCACACATCCAAATAGGAGTGTCTTTGTTCAACCAAGATGGAAGCCTAGTTTTAGCCGAAGAGACTAAATCAAATTCCTATATGGGCGTTTTCAAGAAATCTCGATAAGTGTGATCTTTTAGATTAACCCTTGTTATTGATCCCACTTGCTTCAAGTACAGATAATTGTTTTCCCAATCTTGAATGAGTTGTACTTGTCGCATGAAAGGTCTTCCTAGTATGATTCCGTAATTGAGTTTCTTTCCAAAGTCTACTATGACAAAAGTGTGTTGATATTCAATCCCACAAGAATTAACTATCACTTTCTAAAGCAGTCCTAAGGGTCTTTCGATGTGTCCATCAGCCAATTGTAATTTCATTAGAGTTTGCCTAATGGCTGGTTATCCCCAGGTTTCCCCATCTGCTTTCGTGGCTATGGCTATGCCTGCCCCACTATCCAGTATTTCCATGGTTTCTATGTCGTTATATTTCACTGAAAGAGTGGTGTTTCCCTCTTCCCCTTCGTAGTATTCTCCAACTTGGTTCATTGGAACAGTTCGAATCTCTTTGTTGTCCATTTCGTGTTTGAATTTTCCCAAATTTTATGCAATTAGCCCCGTTATTCCCACCTTCCCTAGAGTTTTCTGTAGATCATTCCATAAATATGGCTTGATTTTCAACAGTTCGCCTAAAGTAAGAGTGCATTGGATGGGTGTAAACATGATTAAATGAATGTTACCTACTTCTAGGTATGTTCCGCTCTTTTTACTTGAGTGGTTTTACACATTATGGATTCATCTTCGTTATCTTGCAAGTAAGAGGGTAATGTTTTCAAGGTCAATGGTTTAGACATTCCTGAAACTTCAGATCCGCAATCCCCATACAAGGATTGTACATCCATGTCCATATCAGGAGGTAGATTGTCTAACCAAACCTCCTCTATAGGAGCTGACTTTAGAGTTAGGCTCCCATCATTGATCTCTCTAACTTTTTCCCATAAGTGTCCTGATCAGTCTTCTTCTACGAATGGAATTCCATCTAAGGCATCTTTGCTTTCCGGGACTATAAGATCTAGACCTTTTGTTTTACAGTAGGGTTCTACCACCACTTCAGATTTTTCTTTATTGGCTCTTACCACAAGCTCCTCAAGTTTTGCCATACTCTCGAGCTTGGATCTTTGTTTTTCCAGTATTTCTTGCATGATTCTTACCAAATTTTGATAAGCTTCAAGCTTAGCTGCTTCCATGTCTGGAGAAGGATAGTTTTTTCATTTATTTTCCATGTTTTGGCATGCTTTAAGTTCCTCTTGGTGGGCTTCCAGATCTGCATTAATAGGCTCAAAAATTTTGTCAACCAAATTGATCTTCCAGCTTTCACGGTGGTTTTCTTGATTTCGCTTTTAATTTCTTTCACCTTTTCTTGGATTAGCTTCTTTGCTTTCTCCTCAATTTCAACCCTTTGTTTCTATTTCTCATCTCATACCTTTTGTTCTGCTTCTTTTGTTCTTTTGAGAGGAAATTTTTGTATTTTTTGAATCATCAGAGAAGTTATATTTCTTTTTTGTAGCCTGGCTCTGGTGATTACCTTGATTGGAACAATTGCTTCACTCTCAGATGAGCTACTAGGTATCACTTGGACTACGTTCACCCTTGTTTACAGGATTTTTTGGACAGTCTTCCAGGAAGTGTCCTCCCTTTTTGCAACATTGTATGCAATCAGCTTCAACTAGCTTGAGATTCTTGTCAGGCTCTGAGCATTCATTTTTCCAATGATCATCTGCACCACAATTATGACAGTTTCCAGTTCTTGGCTTGATCATGGGTATTACTATAGGAGGTCTGACACCTTGATTAACAACATAGTATATTGGTGCAAGATCTGGTGGAGCATAAGTCACAGGGTCTTACATTGGTGGTGGATGTGAATTATACCAATCTCCTTTTATCATTACTGTAGATGGACTAGGCTTAGCATAGGGTGTAGAAGGCACTAGTGCTTGTTCATCTATGAATCCCTCTAGATGCATGTACTTTACAGGCACTACATTATGTCCCAGATATGGAGGTTGTTGACCCAACAAGGGTTGAGGTCTTTCCATACCCATCAGTGGTCTTTGATCTGGGGCCATATTAGGCTGATATATGTACATGGGTTATCCTTGTGGCCTCATAGGCACGTATTGAACATTCCCATCATACTTTGGTCGGTAATAGCACTCATTGGTCTCATGGTTGGTCCATTTACCCTTGATTGCACACCATTTCTGCGGCCTAATTGGTTGTCCTTGTTGAGGTATCCCTTGTCCTGGTCCCCTCATAGGTGCTTTTTGCATGTTATTCATCATGTCATTCATCCTTTTGATCTTGTATTCTATACCTGAAAGCGGTGCTGCAGCAGCCGTTCCCACTTGTGCTGGTTTGGTGGATGTTGTTTTCTCGCTTTGGTTATCCTTAGGGACATCTTCTGCATTGAAAATATCACAATTGTCTCCTAAGTCAATGGCGTCATACAGTATAGCATGAAGTTCTTTGTTTAGCAGTCCCTCTAGAAACAATGATACTAGCCGTTCCTCTGCAGGTATCTCTAGCTCTGGGCATCTTGCAATGTATTGCTTCATTCAAGTTTCACAATCCCTAACATACTCACCTTGTTTCTATTTAAAGCTGTAGATTTGAGCTAACGTATTGTGTTTGATCCCCGTTTTGGAACAAGCAGCTACAAATCCTTGAGCTAATGTATTCAAGTCCATGATTGATCTTGGTGGAATGTTTTTGAACCATGGCAATGCTTTTCCTTCTAATGTCATTCCAAACCCCTCGAATTGAGTATGGAAGTCAAACATACGTCTGCTTTTAGCACTTTCTTAAAGCTTGCTAAGTGGTCGTATAGATCCCCAGATCCACTGTATTTTTTGACCCCTTTCTGAAAATCTGCTGGTCTGACACGTCTATTTGGTTCAACTCCTGGTCTCCTGGTAGTTGGCCCTGTTCCGAGTCCTTCAAACCAGTCTGTTGGAAATAGTGACTCATGTAGCCCTGGACTGGCTTTAGTGTCACCCGGTTTTCTTCATGATGAGGTGGTTTTTGGTTTCTTAACATTACTCTCAGAAGATCCGTCACGGTTTTTATCTCTTGAAATAGTTTCTGATCCTTGGCTCAATATCCAATCCCTTATGGAGTACCCTTGGTATTTGGTTTGTTCCACCTCCTCAGGAGTCATCATAACAAAGTTGTTATTATAAAAATCCCTAAACAGGTAGGTTGGTAGGTCTGTTGAACCCTTATCTTTGATCTTGAAGATATAGATGTTCTTCATGGACGTTAGTTGTACTGATTTGGCATGCGAAGTCCATAGGAGATCTTTTACATTTCTATCCTCCCAATAATAGACTCCGATCCTAGGATTATCCGTACTAAGCCGTTTCAAAGGCTTCAAATCAACTTGATCGTATCCCTCAAATTCTAAAGTTGGTGGTCCTTCTTTTGCTGACATACCTGAAATTATGGTGTTTACCTCTAACGCCCATTTGTCTATCACGTCGAGATTTTCCACTTGTAAATACTGAGTTCTGTTTCTATCCATGTATATTTTTCCTTGTTTGTTTGCCATGATCTCCTCTTCAAACTCAATACTATGGTAATCAATGCAAATAGCATACTCTTCGTTAGGATCCAAGTAAACCTGAGCTCCATGGCGATTAGTCTTATAAAATGAGAGTATATGCTTGTAGCACATGATCATTCCGATTTTTGAGTGAGTCGAATATGAAGACATTTTAGATGTTGATTATGAAAAAGTGTCTGAGACTTCTTCAGGGATAGTGTCCAAGTGCTCGCCTTGATTAACACTCTCTTTGGTGGATAGTCTACTGGAGGTTTCTCCAAATATGCCTTGGTTTCCTAGTATACAACTAGATCTAAGGTTCATATAGACTTGTGAAGCTTTGGATAGAGTACTTACCGTCGGATTGACTTGTTTTCAAATTCTTCCACATGACTTGGTTGCAATTTTCGTCAAGCTGTCAATTCCTTGTCTGCAACCTGATTTCTGTATCAATTCTGATCAAGTTAGCTATTCTTTCACAAAGACTGTATAGTTTTTGCTAACTATTGTGATTGGTCTATGTGTATCACTTCAAATCGAGCTATGGGAGTCTGCAGTTGAGACTTTCAGATTCCACTTTTGCAAAAAAGATCAAAGGACTAATCTACAACCTGAAATCTGAGTGAACATGTACTAATTTGGATCTGATTGAACCCAAAATTTCCCGGTAGCCTTGTATTATGTTGGTCTAACACTATACAAGTTCAAAAGTCAAAATTGGTGTCTCTGTGTAGTAGTAGTAAATAATCATGATTATTTACTTTTCTCAATTTTTACACTTTTTGGCTTGATTTGTCAAGTGTACAACCTGTTAAGGTCCTTGGACAAGTTTCACTAAATTTGAACAAAATTTGTTCAAGTTTATCAACTGTTTCGTGCGCAGACTCGGCTTTCAAGAATTTGGCTTAAGTCTCACTTTTGTGATCCAAATTTCACCAAAATTGATTTAAATTTACGTTCATTCTTGATCATTAGTGGGTGTAGATGCACATAGTAGGCATTAAGTTTCGAAGCGGAAGTCTTGAAAGGAGTCACAAAGGTTTCAGTCCATGTGAAAAATGCCTACAGAGAGGTTTCATACAAAGCTTCAAGATGAATATTGTGATGAAAACGTGGACATTGAATGATAATTTACATTCCATGATTATGTCAAAGTAAGAGATTGGATAGGGGCAGTATGTGTCACCTAGCAATCTCTCTAATGACCATCGTGGAGATCCCCACGCCACTGGTCCGAACTGCATACAAAAGGGCTTTATTTGGTAGTTATAATTCAAGTCAAAGAATGGTTTATTCAAAATCCCATTTACTTTCAAAAATTACTAATCTCTTTTGGAGCTTGCTCTTGCAAAATTTCAAATAGAGGCTCAGTGCATTGGCCAATAATTTTGCATTACATCATGATGGTCGCGAAAGATATAAGTAAGAAAGGATCTTGTCAAATGGTTCTTTGCCCATGCAATAAGATATTACATGGGGGGACTCTTCCGCTCCCAAAGAACAAAGGTTCGTTGCATTTTTAACACGGTTTTTGTGACAGCAAGCCACTTTAGTGGCTTCATGCCATAAATTTGTAAAAATCACATCTCCTTAACCACAAAATAAGTTTCAAATTCCTCTTAAATCCACATTGTACACACATAATAGTAGTTGAAAAAAAAAAAGAGAGAAAAAAATAGATCACTATCATGATATTTTCTTGTGAGACTTTTGAGACAAGTTTCTGATTTTTACGCTAAAGTTTAGGTATGTGTTTGACAACCACTTGAGAAAATTTTTAAGCACAATAATTCCACCCTTAAAAGATACCTTTATATATGTGGAATCTTTTAAGAATCACGAAGAACCATATACAACTTTACTTTTCTTGTACAATTTTTGAGAAGTTGATATGTTGTCAAAATAAAAGGCCACTTTTGTGTCTTTTTTGTGTTTTACACACATGAATATCTTCCTTATATTGCTACTCTCTCTTTCTTCAACTTATTCATTTAACACAAAGATTCCAATGAGATTCTTTCCTTCCCAAGCCATTTGGATCTCAATTTTTGAGTCTTTGCCACCGAAATCGTTGTTAAGTTTCAAGCTTTGATACTTCAGAACAAAACTTCACCCTCAATAACTTACACCAACTTGCCATAGAAGTTAGCTGCTCTTTGGACATTCCCATTTTAAGAAGTACTACATGCTTGTCTATTTCCAATACACATGCCACTTTTGTGCTTACTCTCTCATGGGCAATGGTGCCCTCTCTCGTGGGTGAGGGTTTCTGCTCTCATGGACGATCTATTGCTTTGGTGGGCGATGGCGATCCTTCCATGCTCTTTGCTTTCTGGGAGGCATGTGCCATTACGTGAGATGCGGTGTTGTCTGCGTGTACACGTTCAAATGCGAGCATTTTTCTCGATTCCCTCTAATTTATCAATAAAAAATATGGATACCCCCTACTTGAAAACTAAAAAGTTTTACCAAACCAAACTTATTGGTTATTGCAATCATGATAATTAGAAGTTGAAAAACAAATCAAGAAAATTTATAACACCCATGGTTGGCTTGTAAATTAGGCAAACCATAACATTGACAAATTCAAAGGCACAAATTTGCAATAAACCATAACGTTCACAAATTCAAAGGCACAAATTTGAAAAATTGTATTTCTTTGTGTTCAAATTATAGAATTTGAACAAACTTCAAAGGGATTTATCAAATATGTAGAGTAAAAAGTGAAACAACAACTAAATTCATGAACTTGAGCCTTGGATACACACATACTCTTCAAAGTCACTAGATGGCCAAGAAACTTTGATCCAGAACTAGGGGAAATAAAATCAATAATGAGCTGAGATAAATTTGGCAAGAAGATAGAAGTGGAAACAATAAAAATATCAGCTCCAGATGTGCCAAACAAAAGGATTGTGAGCCATCCAAGTTTATTTGTTCCATGGTACTCCAGAGATCTTGTATATTTGCTTACCTGTGGCATGTAAAATGATTGAATGTTAGTCAACTATACATTTAAAATTCATAAGACAAAAGCATAGTGTGTTTTACCTGCGAAGAGTTGAAAGCATCTTATGTATTCAACAAAGCAACTCCCAATGTACATGTACTTGTTGCATTCTTTGCACATGTACTTTGTCCTCCTTTCCATGCCATTTCATTTTCATCCAATTTTTTCTTCCCTTCGTGCCACTTCTTCAAGAAAACTACACAATGATGTGAGCTTACACCTTGAGTCTTCACTGATACATGGTTTCCAAGTCCTTTGCTTTGTGTATCTCCAATACACCGCTTTGGTCCTGGTTACATACTCAAATCCATAATTGTTTCTACAAGTAATGCTTGTAGCTTGTACGTCCATAAGAAATTCATGATGTGAAATGTCTTTGTGTCAATGCTTGAAGATGATATATGTGTTAGTGTAAACAGCATCAAGCAATCCCCAAAATGCCTTATACCACCACTTGAAGGATACCATGCTCTCCTCCACTAAATAAAAACTTCCCAAACACATTTGATCAAAAGTGTCACATCTAGGTTTTGTTGGTGTTACATTGGATGATTGTTTCTAGGCGTTTCCCAATGATTTGAGAGCTTCATGCTTGTCTTTTATAGGTATGGCTCCCCATTCCCCATACATTGCTAGTTGCAAAGACAAGCTTAACATCTTGCCATGCACAAGAAAATAATCCAGTCTTTCTACAAAATGCAAATGCTATTTTTCCATGTGGTGCATTCTTATTCACCCATACATCACTCTTAGGCCAATTTTTCTATTTTTGATGACCACAATTGTGTCAGTTCCTCCAAAGCCATTATTAGACAACCACTACCACTAGAGCAACTTGAAAGATGTAAAACCCCTATCAAGCTAAATTTAGTGTCTGTGGGGAAGAGATTTCACAAGGTCTTGGACCATAGAATATCCAAGTCCATTGCTCTTAGGCAACTTGTCATACACTATGAACTGGTAGTTGTATGCTAAGCAAGCATCGCACATATTGAATACTTCAATGCCAAATTTATGTGGCTTTTTTGGCAAATGCATTCTTATTGAATTACGCTTGTTGCATAAAGGGATTACACGCTCATCAATAGTGACATCCCTTCCCATATGATAGTTAGATTTGAAAGTTCTATTTAAAGTCTTTTCCAACTCAAGAAATTGCTAGCACCTATATTCATTGGCTCTTTTATCTGTTGGTCAACACGCATTGTCGCATAAATGTAAGAACCTCTTTATCTATTGAAAGCGTTCTTTGCTCATCCATTGGTAAAACTTTGGATATATATTATAGCACCTTTTGTGCCTCCCCTTTCACTTAGTCGCAAGTTTTCTTTCGTTTTGCATGGTCTTCCTCCCTTTCTCTTGAACTCTTCCATAGTAGGTGAAAATATGCTCTAGATAGGAAGATATTCCTTTCTCATATCTAAGAGTGGAGTAACCTCTACACCACTTCCGTCTACATGAGTAGCATCATCACCAACTTATTTTCCTTTTCCCTTTAAGTCCTTTCTAGTCATGCAATGCATTTGTAGTAGCGTAATATGGTCATCATCTTCAAGATGATGCATAAACTTTGTGACATCCAATTGACTCCTTTATTTTGTAATGCAAATATTTTGTAAGGTTGTAGATAGAGTATATTATAAAGGGAGTAATAGATATATGGCAAAATGTGAGTAATAGATCAAGTTGTTCCGGTGGCATACGTGAGAAGTTACTTGTTGACCAACTTCGGCCGAACTTGAAAGTACAATGTATTAAAAAGAAAAAAATAGATATATGAAAAAAGATGACTAATAGGTCAAGTAGTTTCAGTGATAAACATGGAAAAGTTACTTGATCACCAAATTTGGCCTAACTTGAAAGTTTAATTTGTTATTTTTTGAGATAAATGTTGTAGTGAACTAAGAAACCTATGTGATTATTCAATATAGGTTGAGATTTTTAAGTTAATCTTGACATTTAAATGACATCTAAGTATGATCAAATGACATTGACCATTGCAATATAAAAACATTTGTAAAAGAATGATAGACCTAAGTAATTTTGTGTAAAAATTTAAGTTAACAATAATAATATCTCATGAAGATGACTCTAATTCATGATATTTTTCTTCTTGCAAAATTCTCTTGATCAAATATTACATGTGACGTGAACATATCAGTTTTTCTTTGAAATTTATTTTATCAATATTGAGAATATCTAAACCTAATTCATAATAATGATACATTTTAAATTAAAGTAACAAGGTGACATTTGCATATTAAAACCAAAAGTTGAAAAAAAAAGATAGTTATGAAAAAATTCTTTCATTTAAATGTCAGGATGTGAAATGAAAGGTGAAATAAAAAGACATGTCAGGATGTGAAATGAAAGGTGAAATAAAAAGATCCATTTACTTTTTTAAACCTGAAATAAAATTTAAGATAAGTCTCAATTATCACTGAAAACATTGAAAGTATGCCTAACCTCTAAGGCTTCTTTTAAAAAGCAAACAAAGACAAAATGCAAGAGAAGTTAAGTGAGCATTGAGTAAAAGGACCAATTTACAATGATGGAAATAACATTTACATTATAAAAGAAAGATATAATATTTATAAAACCTTCCTTATCAATCAAAGAGGACACTTATCCCCACCATCATACAGAGACCATGGATCATAAACAAAAATCTCAGTTTTTGTCCGACAGTAAAATGTCGAAGAAACTCTCTCTTCACAATAGAATTGAGTCCGAAATGTGAGGAATAAAACTTCTCTTCATAATACCTCGCTTGGCTTTTGAGCACAAAACCACTTTCCTCATGAAGGTACCTTTAGTTAGAGAGCTCAAAAAAGGGATAATGTACAAGTATTCAAATTAGACATTTAAAATAAGTCCTCTTCAAATAGACCAAAGTACATTTGCACAGAACCACCTCTCGGTGTGCCAATTCTCTAGAAAGAAGAGGTCATGCATGCATGCATGCCCTGGCCATAAGGTCCCTGCAAAAGACATCCAAATGCTTCATGCACAAAATAGTCCATGCATGCATGCCTTGGCCATAAGGTCCATGCACAAGACAAACAATTGTATGCACAAGACATCCAAAATGCTTCATATACCAATATTACTGGTATTAGAAGCTTCTGCAGAAGATGTCACCATCAATGTTTTCCTTTTAGTAAAGAAAAATTGTCAAACATGAAAATTAGTGAAAACCTATCAACATCAAACGTAGAAAACTAAATATGTGAAGAACCGGCCATTGTCAAAACCTGAACTTTAAACTTTTAAGTAAAAGAATACTTTCAAAACTCAATAAACTCAATACAACGCCCAAAACTCCCATTTCAAGCCCTCAGATAAAATTTCTCTCTTGTCATGACATAAAAGAAGCAAATCTCATTGGGAAGTTGCGCCTAAAGGCACGCTTTCTGTGGATCACTTCCATATCCATGAATCGCCATAGTAAGACTCATACCTTGAATTATGTGCCTTAGAGGATCACAAAATTGATAAATGAAAAAGCCAAGGTGAGAAAAGTTGTACCTTCATCACACAAATCACACAGAAAACATTGGGGCCTTGCAAACGTTTGCTTATTTCCCAACAAAGTATATGCACACAAGAAGACTAGGGGCACATGAACCCTACCAATATAGAAGGAGATTAGCAAGTTGAAGGAGTGAGAGAAAGCTTACCTGCAAAACATAACGAAACAAAGCCTGTTACAAATGTGCCTAAAGAATGACAGGATGATGATAAAAAAATTTAAAAAACTTGCTAGCTTGAAGAAAGCAATACTTAAAAAGCGAACAGATGAGCGTACGATCTGCCAGAAATCAAGAAGTGGGGAGTGGTGTGCTTGCAAAAGGTTATACAGAAGAAACTTCACCCACTATCCGATTATTTTTGGGGCTACCATCTAATGGCTCACCCACCCTTGCACCTTACCATGTGTTTTCCCTCCACGTGTAGGCACGCTTATTTCTAGGCCAGACTTCTTTAAAGTTTCCTCTTCTTTTGAGTTTCTCTCATTTTGTACCATTTTAATCACTTTCCAAGCGGGCTTTTTTCAGCAAATTTTGACATGTTATCAAGCAAAGCGTCTTCATAAGCCCAAAAACAAATATAAAGCAACTCCATTAAAAAAGCTAAAATTTGTGTAGGTTTTCCAAACGTCGCTTTCGAAGCCACTTTAGTGGCTCAAACACAACCCTAGTGTTAACCCACTAAAATTACAAAATTCCGGGCTTAACCGTAGCATAACACAAGTTTTAGCATAAATACAAGCAAATGTTTCAAATTTTAACGCGAAACTGGGAGAGTATTAACTGGTTTTTGGCAAGTCACAGCCCCTCATCATTATAAAATAGAAGAGACATGTAACCAAAAATACCTCGACAAAGAATACAATGATGATGTTTGCCCGTTGTGAAGATTAGACTGCACCTACAGAACCACTGTTGGGCAGATTTGTGACACAACTTGCAACTCTAGAGATCTCCAAAACCGCGAATTCTATACTTTTTCTTGCAATCAGCTAGCCCAATCTTCAGCCACTCTCTCACCGTTCAGCTCGCTAGGCATTGTGAAGCTGTATACAAACAAGTTCAATGTGAATCAGATAGATAAAATTAACCACACAATTTACCAATGCGCGAACACACCATGTTGAAACCATGCCTTTCTGGTTGTACACAAACAAAAACAGGTCCCTATTTTATCAAATAATCCACAAGGATTCACATGATAAAAACTGGAATGCTAAACATTGCATGTCACCCAAGACAGTCACTTTTTGAAACGTTTTATCATATCATGTGAGTTAACCAGAGATGATTAATAATACTCCAACATGTATGTATACGTATACATTAGAAGGGGGTGGAGATTTTTTAAGTAGGCCCACAGTGTAGATGTAACATGTATCTTGGGGTATTATTAAAAATCTCTTGCACGCACATGATATAGGAAGCTTTTGAGGAGTGACTGCCCCGAGGGATGTCATTAGCATCAGCATGTAAGATTTACATCAAAGAGGAAGCAACCTGGTGAGCGAATGCATTGCAAAGATCCCTTTCTGGCCTTGCACTTCAGAGGTTTGGAAAGCTACAGAACTGCAGCTAAACTCTTTAGACAAAGAAAAAAGGGTCGTAGGCTTGTCTTAATCAGTGGCAAAGCATCCAAGTAGACCTTTGGATCAAGATCTTGAACTGAAGCAGTGCGCTTACAGATAATGTACGTACAGCTTTGGACACATTTTCTTTCTTGAAGTAATAAATGACAGGATATCCTAAAATCCATCTACAAAAACCATATCCACAACCATCTATCAGTTCTTCCAAAAATCACCCGAATTTTACTTGCATGTTTAGAAGGACCAAGAGTGTCTTGAATCTAGACACCCTCATATAGTGGGTTGTCGAAGCATTCTTACCCATTCAGGGTAGGCAAGGCGGCCTCACACCATAATTCAGAGCTGCCCAAATCAATGACTCCACATGTGGAAGATGATGGATGACCAGAGGTGCTTTCAGAAACTTCACAGATAGTATATTGATGCACCTGACATAGCCTACATCAGTCTCTAACTAATCAGCTATAGAAATGGAGAAAAATTGAAATGTCTTTCTACCATTGGATACTTTTGAGAGGAAACAGGTCGTGAAGGAAGCAAATTCATTCAAAGCTTCATCTTTCTCGGACGACAAGGCAAACTGCAAAACACACATCGGCAACTAGTATGCTCGTGTACAGGATGAAATATGCAGAAGACCACAGCTACTTACCCTAGCTATAGTGTCATCCAAAACTATGAATTCAAGTTGGACAGAGCGGTTGAGGGATCCATTCATTAGCGCAGTCAAGTTCTCGACGTCAATCAGATACACCACATCGTCCAAGCACATGACTTTAAACAAGATATAAGCACGACTTCCTGCAAACAAGAGCCAAGAATTGTTAACGTTTTACATTCAATGATAGCTCTTGCCTCTTAAGACAACCTTATGTGACTAATTGAAAGGTCTAGCTTCTTTGAAGCGATAGCTCTCTTTTCCCTTCCATAATAAAACACGAGATCTAAATCATCTTGGCCACAAGCCTTTCTTTACAGAGAATGAGGCAGCAGTGAACCGGTGCAAGAAGATCCAAGAGTCTGCATAGCTGATCTTGCAAGTTACGAACTCCTAGAGCATAATCGACCATCACCGCTGGACGCAAGCCTGTGCAAAGGGCAGCAATATCTGCAGTGAAGAAAGAGTTAAAATTCAGGTCTTCAAAGTTATATCAAGAAGAAAACTTCATAGTGCATACAATGGTGTAGAAAGAAATAGGCAGGGAATGCTTTTCAGCAACGTAGAGAGAGACAAGGGCTTCCGATATATATTCTTGCCTTCCTTTAAGATTTATAGACAATATGCTTTGTGCATACAGATTAAAACAACCACTGATATCTAAGCCATGGCACATCCCAGATTATTATAACTAATGGGGAGCCTAGTAATTTGAGCAAATAATGAAAAGTTAGATGTCCTCTGTCCAGATGCTCTTCATTTCAGATCCAGATATTTTGCTTATTCTTGCATAGGCCCTTGTTCCTAGGTTGTGGGGTTACCGCTATTCTGTCAGGCTGGAAATTGTTCTCTTAGGGCTATCCATAATATTTATGACCCCAGTACACTTCTTCACATTCCATACAATGAATGTAACAGACTTGGACACTCCAAGTCGGGAATCTACCATAGCACACTTGCGAAAACTGAAAGAACTGAACAAAACTGAGAGAGAGATGACATGGCACGGCGAAGTTCCGCACCTAGAGAGATTGGCCCCAAAGACTGGCACCCCTTTCGGTATTTCTTTATTATTAATGTTGGGGACTCCCAAAAGCAGCCAACGTAATTTCCAAAAATCCGTACAGCCTGCCACGTCAGCATAGTATGCAATTTACGAAAAAAACGTACAATCCTGCCACATCACCATCTAGCACATTTTTCGGGGGTCGGTACAGCTTGCTACGTCAGCAGCCAGCACTAGGGTTTTTTATTTTATTTCTGTTTTTTATGTTCCCTGGTCCCCACCGGACGGGACTCCATAAGTTGGAATAACTTATAAGATCATTTTATCTGCCAGGGATCGTCCGGGTGGTCGTGCCACGTCATCACTTAGTGACATACCCCCCTCTTTAAAGAATTGTAATCGCCCTCGATTACGCGTGCAAAAATCACACGCGCCACAAACAAGTTTAGTAGACACTGACTCTAAGTACCGACGCACTAGACAACACAAATCCAGCACACGATAGTCACTGAACATCCACATCACATTCAAATCAAATCACATAAAATCTATTGAGATCTAGGACCATGATCTCTCGGCAACGCGTTTAGCAATCGCATCTAGATCCACACCGGCCCTCACTGATGTCGGATTGATTAATTCTTATTGCTATCATGCCCATAGAATCTCAAGACCGAAATGATGCAGTCATTTCATCTTTCAAACCTGCACTCAAACACAATCACATGAGAGAGCACACATAAATCAGATTCATGTCACCAATTCCCAATTCGAAGTACTTCTTTCATAAAGTCATCCAGCAAAATATTGTAAACCCATCAGTATCCCTGAAATCCAAAGAAAAATCAGTGACTTTATTTCATATGGGGAAGCTGTGACAAAGGAGCGGAGTGACAAAGTCCCATCTGCACCAGATTCAACCTTGCTAGTGCACGGGATCTCTCGGAATAGTCGAAGCTAGACCGAAAACCTCAAGGTAAAGTTCCAATATCTGAGGAGTATCTGCTAGGTCCTCCTCCTCCATCCACTTCCCATCCAAAGCCGGATAGTTCTTGACTAAGAACCGCCGTTCACTTTACCTTTCTCTTTCCTTTCCTAGTCAGCTAGTATCCGTTCCAAAACGAGAATTTTCTCGCTCTCTTCCACTTCAAGTTGCTCCTCAGGCTTCCTATCAATTGGCACGTCACCCTTAAAAGGTCTCAATAGACTCGCATAAAAAGCATTGTGAATCTTCTAAGTATCTAGTAACTTCGGTCTGAAGGATACATCATTTATCTTTTTTTGAATCTGGAAAGGGCCATAGTACCGCATTCTTAGGTTTGGAAAAAACCGTTCTTTTCCCTTTCGTTTCGGCAGGCATGTCTTCTCAAACCGTAAGAGCACCCAATCGTCTTCCTTCAATTGCAAGTCCCATCGATTCTTGTCAACTGTCTTCCTCTGTCGTGCTTGAGACTTCTCAACAACCTCGTGCACCTTAGCAAAAGCAGTATCCAGATCTAGATCATACAAACCTGCTCAAAAAAAATATTATCCTTGGTCAGGGTAATTCTCTAATCTGCCAGTTTATTCCCTTTCCATTTCTTTCCTTGTGCCTTGGGACCTATGGGTAGCTTCGGTAGCTTCCCCTGTCCATTGGCACGTCAGTATCAATCATTAACTCTGAGACGCACTATCCTCTAATCCCCTTTCTTCTTTGAAATCCTGTGATGAGTTGTTATCTGGCTCCCCTAATTCATTTACTCCACCGGCAGACTCGTGCCGTGTTGAGATGGATACTATCCTATCCATAGGATAAGTCAATGAGCCGGCATGCATTCCAAGTCGTTGCTTAGCATGTTCCATAAGTCTCTGAATAGAGTTAGACTTTTGGTTTAGACAATAGTCTCGAATCTCTTTTAGCAAACCACGACAAAACCGCTCAATCTAGTCTCTCAAAGTAATCTTCCAAAACGCAGACACTCGCAAATAAGTATCCCAAAACCACTGGCAATAGTCATCCAATGTATTTTTCTCAGTCATTTTCAAGTGATGCCAAGCCGTGATGACATCTCGTGCACATTCATATGATATCCAAGTTGACGTGAAAATTATCTTGAACTTTAACCACGTCGCAGGTGCTTCTCTGCATAACAACAGAGTAGACCACCATGTCTGTGCAGTCCCTTTCAAGTAAGATGCCACCCTTTGCACCCTCGAGTGTTTTGTGAACCATCCTCCAGAGAAGGTGACGTCAAGCTGTTGTACAAACTCAAGGGCTTGATAGGTGTCCTGGTAACCTGAAAACGTCTCAAACCTGACGATCTGACTCCCTTCCTTGAACTCCTTGGTTTTCTTGTTGATCTAGTCATTGTCAAAAGACGACAAACTCTCCTCTTCTGAACTACTAGATGGTCTTCTATGCCTTCTAGACTTTTTCAAAAAAGAATCTTGTCTTTGGTGCTTAGATATTGAGGAACCTTCCTAGCACCCTCGATTACTTCAAATGGCACCTTCCCCGTATGTTGTTGTAGGTAAACACCACCAAGGGCAAATACTTTTCCCATTAGATCTTCTGATTCGAAATATGAAACTTCAACAGATCCAAAACCACCTAATCGTCTATCTCAAATTGCCCATCTATTTGCGGGTGAAACGAAAATGAGAACTACAACTGTGTGCCAATGTTCTCCCAGATTGCTCTCCAAAACAAACTAGTAAACCAGGGATCTCTGTCCAAAACAATAAACTCAGGCATGCCATGTAATAAAAAAATTTGTGAGACAAACAGTTTCGCCACCAAAGATCTGTCTTAGCTTGTCTTCTTTACCGGAATGAAGTGGGCCCGTTTACTGAATCTATAAATGACTGTCCAAATGCCATCATGAACACTTTGAGTCTTGGGAAGATCAAAAATAGAATCCTTGACAATGCTTTCCTAGGGACGGGAGGGTACGGGTGACGGCTGTAGAAATCTTGATGCCTTATGCCTGCAAACTTGACCTTTTGGCAAATGTGAACAAACTCGTCCACATCGTTTTTTCTTTTTTGGGGCCTCAGCCAGTAAAAGTAACGCTCAACACCCTTCAAGGTGGTATCTATGCCGCCGTGGCCGGGAAAAGGTGGACAATGGCACTCTGTCAAAACCTTTTCCTTGAGAGGCTGTGTAACACACAACATCGTTTTCCTTATCAAATAGCCCTTCCGTATGGAATAGCTTGCAATTGTCTCTCCACAGTGAAAGATATTTTCAAAATCAGAATCTGTGGCGTACTGATCTACCATATCCTCGAAGCTTTGATGATGTATCGCAGAAATAGCCATAACCAAGAGCTTTCTAGACAACGCATCTACCCCTTCTATGACAAGAAGTAGATGGTCTAGCTCCGAGTAGAGAATGTCGCCACTGAATAAGAGCATGGATAACTGCCAAAAGCTCTCTATCATAAATCTGTGCAACCAACTCAGGACTTTAAAACATCCTGCTCTCGTAAGCAATGACATGGCGTTCTTGCATCAAAACTACTCCCAAACTACGACCATAAGCATCACAGTAAACTTAGAATGGCTTTTGCAAGTCTGGCAAGGCCAACACTGGTCCAATTGTCAGCTTTTCCTTGAGAATCTGAAAGGTTGCAATCTCTGTCGGTCCCCAAGTAAAAGGAACGCCTTTCTGACTCGACATATGCAAAGGAGAAGCTATCTCTGGAAATTTCCAAATGAACCGTAGATAATATGAGCACAAGCCCAGAAAACGTCGAACCTCAGGAACATTTTTCAAATCGTGCCAATCACAGATGGTCTCTACTCTGGCCGGGTCCATCTTTACACCTTCTGCTGAGATGATATGTCCTAGAAAGTGTATCTCTCGCAAGATCAACTCGCTCTTTTGCGCATTTACAACCAGTTTATGTTGACGCAGTGTCTGGACAACTTGTAGCAAAAGGTCTTTGTGCTCTGCCTCACTCTTGAGAAGACGATCATGTCGTCAAAGAAACTGCCCACAAATAATCGCTACTCTCTGAAAATCCTATCCATCATGCGGTTGACATTCAAATGGCCAAATGGCATCACCAAATATTTATACCAACTCAAAAGTCGTCCTAAAAGTTGTCTTGTAGACGCCTCTAGGAGCAATTCCGATCTAATGATAACCACTCTTCATATCAATTCGGCTAAAGCAAGTAGAACCCTGAAGTCTGTCAAGTTTATCATCGATCCTTGGAATGAGGAATCTGTTCTGGTTCATTATTTCTTCATTTTGGGCTCGGCTAACTCTGTAAGGTGGCCGGTTTGGTGGTGTTCTACCAGGAATCAAATCGATCGTTATGATCTTTCGCACGTGCAAGAGGTAACTCTCCTGGTAAGCCTTCAGAGAAGCAGTCAGCCTGAGCTTGCAGAAATTCCTGTCGTTCCTTGTGAAGGTCAAACATATTTGACCTTTGATCATCATTCAGTTCTTTCAAGAAGATCGAATAAACAAAAAGACTGGATTTCATCACGTGGGATGGACTCGCCTTTCAATTTCACATCAAGTACAATCTCTTTGCCCTTCTCATTTTTCAACATGGCCTTCCTTGCCCTATAATTGACCACGGCGTTGTTCTTGTGGAGCCAAGGGATTCCTAGGAGGACGTCCAAAGGCATGATGTAAAAGTCCCCGCGTCCTAAATACCCCTGACAATGCAAACCTAGTTTGCCAATGACAGGTGTAATGGCAACATCCCATCAGAGTGCCGCTAGAACAGCCTCGACCGGTGGCCCCATTTCCTCAGGCGTAATCCCAAATCCAGCCGCCAATTTAATTGAAGTTGGCCTTGGCTCCTCCATCAAAGAAGATAAGGGTTTCCTCGGCTTGCACTTTGCCCCATGCTCCGCAAAGTTCGGTACTTTCGTTCATCTGATCAGGGTCTACGGTCCCCACAAATCTGGTACCATCAAATCAGGGTCGGCGGTCCCCACAAAATCTGGTACCAGACTTGCTTTCGTCTTTCCTATTCTTCCGCGCTCAACTGCTGCTCTGTAACTATCTGTGCTTATCCTTTAGTGGTCATGTAACAAACTTGGACACCCCAAGTTAAGATTCTACCACGACACAGCAGAGATTCACTTTAAAACAGTTCACAAAACACGACACGGCTCGGCACAGTTCCGTGCCAAAAAGGTATTGGCCCCAAAGACTGGCACCCCTTTCGGTATTTCTTTTTATATTAATCTGTGTGCAAAGTACAAGGGAGTCCGCGTGAACTCACACTCAAAATCTGCGTCCAGATGCTCTGAATAATGCGTTCTAAAAAGACTAATTTATTCTTGCAAGGGATGCCTCAAAAGCAGAGCCCCAGAATCAGTTAAAAATAACTCAAAAGCTTTTAAGCTCAAGAGCATTATGCCCAAAAGCCTTTTACTCAAAAATCTGCCAGCCAAAAGCAATCAGCACAAATTACAGGCGTCCGTACACTGCCACGTCAGCATGACAAGCAAAAATTTTAGAAAAGAGACGTGTCCTTGTTCTCCGCAGTCAAAACACTTCCCCTCTTTGAGGTAGTCTGATCTCTGTTCTTCCGTCAATCGGGGTCGTGCATCCTTCTTTTTTTCTGAAACCTTCTTCTCCTTTTGCTTTCATTTGTCGAATTTTGTTCGGTCCTTGGTGTCCGGTCGAAACTTGATCAGTGGGGTAAGTCAGGTTACCCGAATGCATAGCAAATCCTTGCTTAGCATGTCCCATCAATTGTTGTATGGACTCAGACTTCTACTCAAGGCAGTAATCGTGGATCTCTTTGGGAAGTCCACAGCAAAACCGCTCCATTTGCTACTTAAAAGTGACCTTCTTAAAAGAAGAGGCAGGTAGAAAAGCATCCCAAAATCTCTCACAATAAGCATCCAAAGTGTAAGGCTTGGTCATCCAAAGATGGTTCCAAGCAGTAATCACATCTCGTTCGTACTCCTCAGTCAACCAAGAGGAAATAAAGAACTGTTTGAACTTTAACCACTTGGTAGGGACTTCTTTTCTTAAGAGGAGAGTGGACCACCATGTTCGTGCATTTCCTTTAAAAAATGATGCTGCCCTCTTGATTTTGGAGTGCTCTGAGTAGCGTCCTCTAGAGAATGTTATGTCAAACTGTTGAATAAAGGTTAAAGCCTTGGGAGCATCTCAAAACCCTGAAAAAGATTCAAAATTTACTGCTTGTCCACCCTCCTTGAATTCCTTGGTCTTTTTGCCCTTGTCCTCGAGAAAATCATATTGATTGGCTCTGTAAAAATGTTTCTTTTTTGAATAAAACATGTAGTCTTCGAAGTCCGAACTCTCAAAAGAGGATGAATCCTCGTCAGAACTGTCAGAAACATGTCAAGATCTGCGGTATGGTCTGCTCTTCTTTGCCTTCTTCTTGTTCTTGCCAAATCTCTGGTTGTTTCTTCGTTTCTTGCCTTTTCTATCCTCATCACTCGATCGGAAGAGGAAGAACTATCCAAACTGTCGGAAGAAGATGAGGACGAACTAGACAGTCCTTCGAAGCGTACATGCTTCTTCTATTTTGTTGCACTTGCAAAGACGATTGACGGCCCAAATAACCGGGGTAGTCAGTCCCCTTGTTGCGTTTCTTCGATTGTTTCTTCGGCCCCAAAAGTTGGTTGACTCGTCTTTTGACAACGTCATCAACTTCTTCTTCAGTAAACATCCTTGGGGTAGGATGTTTCTTGAGGGCTGATTTTATTGGTGTATCAATGGCTTTCTGTCAATGCATATGCACTTCGTCAATCAGGTGTCGGGTCAAAAGTTTTGCATATTGTGGATTCTTTGCAAACTAGAGCATTTGCTTTGCGCAATCATCAACCTGCTGCCGATGTTGCATCTCCATATACTTCGTAGGCCGAGGTGGCCCGTATTCTTGATCTGCTGATCCATTCGAATTTTCCGTGTTGTTCCCGAAGAGGCAGGAGTCGTCGTTTGATTCTTGTCAAAATCCGTATTTGTCGCAGAAAAAGGGATCGGATTTTCCGATAGAAGAGAAATCGATTGAGCTTTGATACCACTGTAACAAACTTGGACACCTTAAGTCGAGAATCTGGTGCAACACACGAGAGAGAATCACTTAAAAATACTTCACACTTCATTCGCAGTTCAATTGAGTCGACACGGCCCAGCGTAGTTCCGTGCCCAGAGAGATTGCGCCCAAAGGACACTGGAGAGGGGGAATGGGGGAACATGCCCGACACAAACACAAGGGCCTCTCTATAGCTCAGGGTATTCACAACACCCCTATCCTCTCAGAAAACACCTTCAAAGAAACACTTTACACTAGCAGACCACCGCCTGCTCAATTTTCACTGCTCACACTCCACAAACCACCACACAAGGCACACCTACTACCACTGCCTGTCTCCACCCTTACACACACACACAGCCACTCAATCTCACTCTCTCACTCAAAACACCGTCGGTCCGGGAGGGCACACAGTTCCACACAGCCGACACGGAGGAGAAACATGAAAGCAGGAGAAAGAGAAGGGGGGAAGGGAAAACAACAGCACGGAGGCAACTGTGGCTTGATTGCACTTCAAAAAACATATACATCGGCTTGTACTGCCATCATCATGGCCATTTTCAAGCAAAAGTTAGAAAGGGGTTGGCTTGCTAGAGAACTCCACTTTGCAGGCTTCAAACGACACCCAAAAGGCCAAGAAAAAAGCCCCTAATTTGATTAATTTTTGACTTTTATAGGGAGGGTCTTCAATTTGGGGAAACTGCTCTTCAATTGGTCCATATGGCACCCATTTTTGGTATCTTTTGGGAAGCGGGGATTGCCTTGTTCCATCTGCTCACTTTCTCTCTCTTTTGCATTTGGAGGGGGGGTGCAATAGCGACGTCGCTATTGCCCCCTTGGCTCTTTTTATTTTTTATTTTTTATCACCTTCATTTTTACCCTTTTGGGGCTCAACCTTGCACTGCCCTTTTGCCCTTTGGTCCATTTGGCCTTCACTTTGCCCGGACAGCCCTTGCCTTGGTCCATTTGGCCTTGCTTGCCTTTACCTTATGCTCTTAGCTTGGCCCATTTGGCCACCATTGAGTTCATCCTCTCTCTCTCTATGCGGGAACTTCTCCCTTTGCACCAAACTCCTTGGCCGACTTCGGGCCTCTCCTCACCTCAGCGAGAATCACCCCTTAACTATGCACTGAGGAGGGGGGGCATTAGCGACGTCGCTAATGCCTCCTTCCCCTTTCGTTCAAAAAGTAGGGCCATGGGGAACTGCCCCATGTCGGGCGTGCCACGTCATCGCTACCAACTCACCGGTCTCTACCACCACACGGACGCGTGCCACCACGCTGGCCAAAAACCGCCGCGGAACGCCCTGCAGGGCCGCCTCCGACCAAAGCAGCGCCAGCGGCGCTAGCCGCCATAGCCCACGAGCTCCAAGCTCTCCACAACTCTCATGCATACCAAACGGGGGCTCACGGCCCACCCCATAAAGCGCGTGATGTCCGCCTCCGACACCGCATGTCGAACGAAGCGGGCCTGCTACGTGGCTGTTCGCAGAGCGTTTGCCTTTGGAGCCCTTTAAACTCCTCTAAAAATGTGCAAATAACCTCCTCTTTTGGGCCTTCTTCTCCCGGCTCCTTTCATTGCTCCAATGTCATACTGCCAAGCCGCAAAGCCCGGATGAAAGCTTGCATTGCCGGCTTGCTTCAACATAATCCTCGTTGCTTCTCGACTTTTCCAGGCCCACGATCCGAGGCAACTAAAATTTGAAAAATCATCTGCAAACACTACATCTTCAACTGCCCTAGGTTTTCCCAAGTCGTAACTTGGTGCTCGAGGCTCGGAATCACGTGCCGTGACTTCGTGCTAACTCCTCATGATGCACACTGTCACCGAGAACTTTGGCGAGGCCGAAACGATGCCAGATGGCGCATTTTTCACTGCGGCCAAGTGGGCCCAGACTCGGCCCCCGAAAAAAATTCAACTGACCATATCTTGCTAACCAAGGCTCCGATTGGCATTCTGAAAAGACAGGCATGCTCCACAACTCGAGCACCACACATGTATATACTGACATCAGCCCGGGCCACCTGTCCCCAGCTGTCCTGTCCGTCGGGGATCTGCTACACACTCTTCCTTTAAACTGCAATACCTTGAGCACCGAGGCTCCGTTTGACGAGCCGTCTGGACCGGCTTCTAGAGCACGCTGAACACTACATTCTAGGACACTGATTTGGCATTGTGGACACCTTGACTTGTCATCCCATCTGGACTATCCTGCAGCACTTTTGGCCTAAAAAGCCGCTTTAAGCATACATTCGCGCTACCCTTTGGCTGTCAAGGGCCTTGGCACCTGCCCTAGCCTTCTGCACTGCACTCGATTGCACCCTTTGCCTAGCATAGACCACCTGCTAGCTTCGACCAACTTTGGTTGCACCAACGCCCCTTTCGGTATTTCTTTTGTTATTAATACTTGAGCAAAGTATAGTTGCCCGCGGTTCCTCTCTGCTCACCGGCTTGTCAGCACAAGTAAGCCACAGAGAGGCCCACGGGACCTATTTAAGGGCCCTTTGCCATGGGAAAAGCAATACATGAAAAGCTTCCAAACTCAAAAGCACTTGGCTCCCTAAAAGCAGCCAGCACATAATGTGGAATTCCGTACGGCTTGCCACAACAGCACAGCCAACGTGTTCTGCAGAAATCTGCATGGCCAGCCACGTCAGCATTCCAATGCATTTGCGGGATTCCGTACAGCCAGTCGCCAGCCCTTTTTTACTAGTGCTAGTGTCGCCAAGGCCCAATCGGCAGCAACATGCGAGTGTTCCCTTTCCTCCTGCGCCTCATGAAGTACCTGGGCTTGAGCTTCAACAAGCTCCGTACGCGGCGTAGGTTGTCTATTTTGCTGTTGCACTGGTGGCGCTTGCAAGAATTCCATAAACCTCGGATTTTGCACCAGCTGCGAAAAGACATTCACCGCGGCAACTAACTGAGTCTTAAACGCATCATCCTCAAGTTGCCCTGTCATAAAGCCCTGTACTACTGGAGGGACATTCACGTTGACAGGAGGTACAGACTGACGTGGCCGTGAGCTCTCGCCAATCTCAAAAACCATAGGAATCTCCTGCTTGTCCTTTGGAGAGGAACCCTCTTCCATAATTCCCTTCCCCTTGTCGGTCATAGTGTAATCCCCGCGTTCTTGCAATGTGTGTCTTTACCCTGAACAATCCAGGCTCACTCTTTGAGGAAAAAGTGATTGATATCCCAGCAACGGAACCATGAAACCGGCCCGTAGGGCGGTAGGCGTTGGCTTTCACCCAAAATTCTTTACTTTATGCACACACACAGAGCACTTTGCAAAGAGAACCTGCGATGGGAGTTAACACTTAAACACACACACAGCTCGGAAGCTAGAATGCTCCGAGCAGACGCCGACAACCTGTAGGCCCCAAAATTGGCGCCCCTTTCGGTATTTCTTTATTCTTTAGGAGGGTAAATTACAAGGTAAGGTCCTGGGAATCCTTCACGTGTATCCACCTAGATACCATTTGATTTGGCCAAATTTCGGCAGCATAACAACCCCAAAACTTGCACGAAATCAATTCCCCTGCTGGAACTCGCTTGCACTGTCGTATACCCTCTGATTCCTGTCCAAAAACAGTAAATTCAGCACGCTGTATTTACTGGTTTTTGCCCTGTTTTCAGCCCCAAACAGTCCCCTAACTGTCCTCTACCAGTGGGGCACGATTCCCAATGGTCCTGGCATCCGTATGGCTGAAAAATAGTGAATTTACAGCGCATACACAGTGCTGATTTTGCACCTGTACGGTGAGGTTATGACCCTCACCAGTGCCTGCTTTGGAGCAACAGTTAGCTACCCCTGTTCCTGCTCAAGGAGGCTCTTGCCTCAGCACAAAAGCATGAACCCACACAACTGTACATCAGTCAAATGAGTAGCCCTCTTGTGGGGCATCACATAACTGCACGTAGGGGAGAAAGAGAGCAGTATGTAGCGTGCGGGGCATCACTCCCGTCACCATACTGTACATAGAGGGCAAGGTAAGCATTCCATAGCTTCTGTACCTGTTGCAATCCGCCTGTGGCTGAAAATGGCGCCCCCTTTGTTGATATGCAGCTTGTTTTTGCCTCCCAGAGTGGCAGAATCGCTCACAAGCTGACACGTCGCCCAGTTTCCGAGTTTGGGCTTTCCCTGCTAAAAATATCTCAACTGGTGCGTCAGTTAACTTCGCGGCAGAGTTGTAAAGTGTTCCCCTAGTCATACCGAAGGTAATGACGCGAACACATTTCGTGGCCCAAAATAGCAGTTCCCTAAATTTTAAGAGATGCTTCCGTTGGGCTCCCGCTGGTCTTCTGACCATCTATCCTCATTGGGACCGCATCCAAAAATGCAATGTGGCCCAACTGTCGGATACTTTTGGTTGGTAGTCCCACCTTGACTTTACGCCTTAATTGAGTTCACTTCCTAGTATCCACCAACTTGCTAAGTGCGACGGGGGGACCTATATGATCTTGCTCTGAGCCTAGACATCCTCTTACCATACGAATTCCAGTGCCGACCCCTTCCCATCTGCGGGTGAATCTACCGTTCACATTGGCCATACAATGTCCGACCGTTTGCTACTTCAAAAAGAGGGTCTTAAACAAATAAAATAAACCCCATTGGAAAGAAACCAACAACCAAGGTTAGCAGTTGCCACATCTCTGTGACATGGTTAATAACTGCCACGTCCTCGTGACACTTTACCATAGCAAAGGCGTTTGTTTTTAGTCCCTTTCAAGTACCTCATAATGGACTTCGTTGCATCCCAATGCAACCTGCCTGGATTAGCCATAAACCGGCTCACAACTCCCACTGCATGGGCTATGCCAGGCCTAGTAGCAACCATAGCATACATAAGTGAACCACAAGCTAAAGCGTAAGGCACACCTTGCATGTCATTGGCTTCTTCCTTTGACTTGGGGCAATCATCCTTGGAGACTTTGACATATGGCCGTAATGGCACGCCAAGAGGCTTTGCTTCAGCCATGTTAAATCTGTCCAGCACCTTTTCAATGTACTTTTCTTGCGACAAATACAATATGCGTTGGTCCCTTTGCCTTCTAACCCTCACTCCAAGTATACGTTCAGCTGCCCCAAGGTCTTTCATTGAAAATGCAGATTTCAGCTGCTCTTTAAGAGCATCAAGAGTGCTTCTTTTCTTTGCAGCTATCAACATATCATCCACGTAGAGCACAAGAATGATAGGGCTGCCATCCTCATCACGTTTGGTATACAAACAATGGTCTGCATGGCTTCTTTTGTAACCATGTTTGAACATGAAGCGGTCAAACTTCTTATACCATTGTCTACATGATTGTTTCAGCCCATACAAGCTTCTATTGAGCATACATACCAAATGTTCCTTGCCAGGAATAACAAAACCCTCGGGTTGCTTCATGTAAAGCTCTTCCTCCACATCACCATGCAAGAAAGCAGTATGTACATTCATTTGGTCCAATTCCAAATCAAGGGCAACCACTATGGCAAACAATACACGCAAAGTGGTCATCTTCACTACAGGAGAGAACACTTCTTGAAAGTCTATGCCCTTGGTTTGAACATATCCCTTCGCAACCAGCCTTGCCTTATACTTGGGTTTTGCATCAACTGTCTTGATTTTATACACCCATTTGTTAGGAATAGCCTTCCTACCTTTGGGCAATTCCACCAAATCCCAAGTATGATTAGCATGCAAAGCTTTAAACTCTTCCTGCATAGCAAGCTCCCACTTGTCGTGGGCTCACATGTCTTTGCCTCTTTATATGTAAGAGGCTCTCCCTCATCTGTCAACATAATGTAATGCAAAGAGGATCATATCTACTCACAGTCCGTCTTGGACGAGTAGACCACCTCACCCAATGATCCACATTATCGGGTAATGGGTTTACATCAGGTGGCATGATAAAATCATCAACAATGGGCTGCTATACATCATTTTCAGCATTGTTTTGTGGCTACAAATGCCCTTCAGGAGCTTCAATTTGCTGCCCAATATCATCTGGCTCAAACATCACTGAATCATCTACATTTTCAGCCATATGTGATGCATCCTGAGGGTCAAGAATAGGCCTAACAGGTGGCTGGTCATGCTGAAATTTGACCCTTTTACGGTCATGCTTTAAGGCACAATTGTTTTGAAGCAACCTTGCCTCATTAAAAACAACATCCCGGCTGCATACAACCCTTTTGAGCTAAGGCAACCAAATCTTGTAACCCATTTCGCCTTCTTCACCATATCCCATGAAGAGGCCTTTAATGGACTTGGCATCTAGTTTGCTTCTCAACTCAGGTCTAATATGCACAAAAACTTCGTAACCAAAAATGCGTAACTGATCATATAAAGCAGGCTTGCCAAACCAAACCTCTTCAAGGATGTCACCTTTCAAAGACATGTGAGGGGATCGATTGCATATATGCACTGCAGTTTTCAAAGCTTCTCTCCAAAATCCATGAGAAAGATTAGCTGTGGACAGCATGCATCTCACCCTCTCACAAAGTGTCCTATTCAATCTTTCAGCCACATCATTAGAAGAGGGGCTGTATGGAACAATAAGCTCCCTCTTAATGCCCAAATTTTCACAAAATTTGTTAAATTCAACACCTGTGAACTCTCCCCCATTGTCCGTACGCAAGCATTTCACCTTTCTACCTGTTTGGGTGGTCACAAATGCATGAAATTTCTTAAACGCGGCAAAGGCTTCATCCTTAGATTTAAGCAAATAAACCCAAATTTTCCTAGAATGATCATCAACAAAGGAGACAAAATAGCATGCACCTCCCATAGACTTAGTAGGCATACTACATACATCAGAATGTACAAGATCAAGCACACAAGATTTACGAGAGACACCGGAGTAATAAGCACGCTTTACTTGCTTGCCATATTGACATTCATTACAAAAGTCAAGCTTTGTGCCTTTAACATCAAGCTTTGTGCCTTTAACATCAAGCTTGTTCAAAGTACAAAGCTTAGAAAGACCCTTTTGGCTCATATGGCCAAGCCTCTTGTGCCATAACTCCATGTGAGAGTTAATTTCAGCCAACGCAATAAACTTGCCCAACATGGCCTTTCCATGCATACAGTAAAGTGTCCTTTTCTTTGTGCCCTTTACAATCAGCCTTGAGCCTTTAGTCATTTTCCATGATCCTCTCTCAAACAAGATGTTGTAGCCATGCATATCCATCTGAGCAACAGAAAGCATACTCTTCTTGATTCCCGGCACATATCTAACATCATGCAAGACAAGCTCATTTGTGCCATCTATGGAGAGATGCACAGTGCCAATACCCTCAATGGAACATGCATGATTGTTTCCAAGGTATACGTGGCCATGCTTGCCTGCATCAAAAGTAGAGAAACACTCCTTGATAGGAGTCACATGAAATGAAGCACCGGAATCAACTATCCAAGTCTGGGATAATGCATCATTGACAGTCAACAAAGCATCA
The DNA here is from genome assembly GCF_014529385.1 of Adiantum capillus-veneris. Taxonomy (NCBI): domain Eukaryota; kingdom Viridiplantae; phylum Streptophyta; class Polypodiopsida; order Polypodiales; family Pteridaceae; genus Adiantum; species Adiantum capillus-veneris. Next base: position 63,700,312 of record NC_140952.1, on the reverse strand, counting down.
ATAAGATCACTCTTGGTGATCTGCATGTCTTGTGAATGAACATCAAGAGAGGCATCAAGGTCATAAGCATCATCATCTGACAAAGTGGCACACAAGATGTCCTCTACATCTGACAGTTCCTCATTCACAACACTAGAAGCCACATTGGCCTTCTCTTTGTCCTTTGAGCTGTCCTGTGCATCTGCCTTGACTTCCTTCTTCTCTTTCTTTTTGTCTCCGCCATTCTTTTTCCGTTCTAACTCGGCTTTGTAGTACCTGCAATCGGGTTTCTTGTGACCTTTCCTGCCACACTAATAGCAAGTCACATCACCCTTGGCTTTGCTAGCATTTCCCCTTTCCTTACTCTTACTCTTACTCCTTTGTACATAAACATTCTTCTTCTCTGTCCTTCCTCTAACCATGTTAGCAGAGTTGCCTCCCTCTCCAGCTGCTTTCCTCCTAATTTCCTCATTCAAGATAGAACCCCTAACACCATCAAAGGTCAAATTAGGGTTATTCGACAATGAAACCCCATGGAACCGGTAAGGTCATAAGCAAGAAGATAGCTCATCATCAAAAGGAGGCAAACATAAATCTTGTAACTGCGACAAAGTACCTGTCAACAACGACAAGTGCTCTGCAGCGCTCTTGGACTCATCTAGCTGCATGCCAACAAGTTTTCGCATCAAATGCACTTGGTTGACAAGCGTTGTATTCTCATCGGTCATGGCCATTTTGATGGATGTAATTGCCTTCCTGTTCAGGCTAACCCATGCTTCATCAGACATATCTTGTGGCTTTACCTGTTCAAGTGCCCCTTCACAATCCTAAAGAAATAGGATTCCCTGGATCCTGTCTTTCCAAAGGTCGAAACCTGTTCCATCGAACCTCCTAATCTCTAAGAGATTCTTCACATCCGAAGAAGATGAGGCCATAGATGCACGAATAAGAAGGCTACTACGCTGAATTTTTGGACAAAATGCAGCAAAACCGGAGTATAACCACACAGAAGTGTGCACTACAGCTCCAAATGATCACAGGAGCAATTTCGGGCAAAATGGGTCAATTTAGGCAAAAAAAAAAAAACAATTTCTGAATTTTTTGCGCAGGAAATTTCAGCAAGTGAATTTGTGCTCAAAAACAACAATTTTAATTGTTTTTAGCCTCACAGGACATACATAAGGCCAATTTGTAGCATCAAATTGCAGAAAATTGAGCCACAAATGGTCATACATAGCCAAAACTTGTCAAATGTGCATAAATTGCATCAATTTGCACTTTCCTCAATGTAAATGCATCAAAAATACACTTGCAAAAACCTGCGTAAATCTGAAATTTACTGAAAATACATGTTTTTCAGCAATTTCTTTGTTTTTGGGTAGCGGGGACCTAGTAAAGATGTTCCCTCACCTTAATACATGATTTACAAAACCTATATTTTCCTGTCATAACCTATAATTTGCTGATTTTGACCTAATTTCAACCTATTTTAAGTCAATTTGACTAGCCGGGAGCCCTGTAGTATCCGGGGACAAGTCCTTTGGCGATAAAATTGCAAAACCTCGCGTGAAAGTTGACCTCCTTGACTGAAAATTAGCGTTTGCAGATTTGAAAGCAAACCCTAAATTTGCTCTGATACCAATTGATGAGTGCACAGCAATGTGTGCAAGTGATAGAGCATAAGGAGATGTGTAAGACTTGAGCCTTGGAGAGGAGGCGTTGGTGTGTAGAGATGGGGGCGTGAGAGGTCAAAGTAGGAGAGAGAGAGAGAGAGAGAGAGAGAGAGAGACTACACGATTCTTGTAAGGGGAATAAGTTGAGAGTGGATTGGGCTCTCATTCCCTTTATTAAAGTATACGACCATTTTTAAGTTAGTGGCCAAGTTCAATGTGAACTTGGCCAAAGGTTAGTAACCTTTAAAAACTATACACAAAAGGAGTCACTTGGGCTGGCCATTTGGGCCTTTAACCCAACAAAAACAACCTTGTAAACACGTATCTGATGCCTTCCCATCCTGAAAATGACCTCCTTGGACCTAGGGAAAGTCATGGGAAGCTCAAAAATGGAGAGAAATGGCTGAAATCAGAGTTATCAGCCTCCAAAACTGCTCCAGAAAGTCAGTTACGAGTTCTGCTCTCCCAAACTTAGTAAATTGGCCAAAAAGTGCCACTTGGCACTCATGCATGCAATTTCCCCGCATTGAGCTTCTTGCTTAAAAATCTCTCAATTGGTGCATCAGTTGACTTTACAACAGAGTAATAAAATGTTCCCCTTGTCATTCTGAAGCTAATGACGCGCGCTCCTGTACGGTGAGGTTATGACCCTCACCAGTGCTTGCTTTGGAGTAGCATTTAGCTACCCCTGTTCCTGCTCAAGGAGGCTCTTGCCTTAGCACAAAAGCATGAAACCACATAGCTGTACATCAATCAAATGAGAGCCCTCTTGTGGGGCATCACATAACTACACATAGGGCAGAGAGAGAGAGAGAAAGAAAGAAAGAAAGAAAGATTTTTAACGTCTATGTCAGGCCGAAATCGGCCTATGAGACAAATCAAATGTACATGGTGTGTATGTCATCCGTCTATCGGAAAGACAAATGAAACAAAAACTGATACAAAACTGAACTGAGTGTAGGTAGTGGGGTATCTGAGGAGGGATGGAGCTCTATCTCTAGGGGTATATGCATGTCTATATGCTCAAGGTAGTACAATCATGAGAATGCATCAAGCTATCTAGCTCCATCCTGTACTAATGGGGGGATGTAAGATGTGGTACATGGGCGGGTCTGGTGCCAAGGCTGCCCGGATGAAAGCTGTCGGGTCGGCCCTCGCACTCCATAGCTCTTAACCTGTGAGACAGGTTCTCAATGAAACATCCCCCCAGCATAAATCGAGCGCCCCCTCTTCTGCCCTTGACCTGAATTGCATCTGTGAACAAATAGATGCAAAAAGGGGAAGATTTCCATGGCTGCCAAAACCTGCGTATCGCTAAAAACGCAGCAAAACAACCCTATAAACACGCATCTGATGTCTTCCAATGCTGAAAATGAGCTCCTTGGACCTAGGTAAAGTCATGGGAAGCTCAAAAATGGAGATAAATGGCTAAAAATCAGAGTTATCAACCTCCAAAACTGCTCCAGAAAGTCAGTTACGAGTTCTATTCTACAAAGTAAATTGGCCAAAAAGTGCCACTTGGCACTTATGCATGCAATTTCCCCGCATTGGGCTTCTTGCTTAAAAATCTCTCAATTGGTACATCAGTTGACTTTGCAATAGACTAATAAAATGTTCCCATTGTCATTTTGAAGCTAATGACACGAACAGATTTCATGGCCCAAAATAGCAGTTCCCTAATTTTTAGGAGATGCTTCCGTTGGGCTCCCACTGGTCTTCTGACCATCTATCCCCATTGGGACCGCATCCAAAAATGCAATGTGGCCCAACTGTCGGATACTTTCATTTGGTGATTTTATGCCTTTATTGAGTTTACTTCCTAGTATCCACCAACTTGCTAAGTGCGACGGGGGGCCCTACATGATCTTGAACGGAGCCTAGATATCCTTTTACTTTACAAGTTCCAGTGCCACGACCAATTTCCCGTCTGCGGATGAAACTACCGTTCGCATTGGCCATACAATGTCCGACCATTTGTAACTTCAAAAAGAGGGTCTAAAAAATTTAAAAAAAATCATTGGAAAGAAACCAACAACTAAGGTTAGCAGTTGCCACGTCCTCGTGACACAGATCCTTCCACATATGCCAACTACTCCAATCCTCTGAAAGCAGCACTGGGCCACCTCTGGTGCCTCGGTAGAGATGCTATGGAGCATGCCCTCTCCCTATACCGCGAAGAAACTCCACGACCTTGTGGCTGTACAGGCTTTGACTGAGATGAGGACCTCCAGCCGCGTGAAGGCCCCCATTCAGCTGGGTGCTGCCGACTCTTGAGGGGTGTGCCACTGTGCAAGGATAGCCTCTCTAATGTCCTGGCACATGCTTTGCGCTCCCCTCATGCCCTGCAACTGAATGTCCTGCATCTCCTTGGGAAGAACTGAGAACTGCAGCCAGTCACCATAAGTACAAGTTGGACGCCAAAAGTACGAGCTGGACCCTTTGCCATGGACTCCCAAGAGACGTGAGACTTACTACCAACCAAGTGACTTCGCTGTGTATTGACCAAGGGGTTCCAAACAAGTGGCTGCCTCAACCGCTCCTCAATGCATGTGGGTTGATGTTGCTCAAGGCCCCCCTGCAGCTGCTCCCAAGACCGAAGCAAGCTCAACACAAACCAATCCTCCCACCTCTTGCTCAGGCCTATTCTATGCAACTCTGTAAAGATCCAACGAGTGGAAGGCCTCCAAGGGCCGCCTATCTGGGGGGACCCGGGCCTGAATCTTATGAAGCAACAACTCCTTCTAGGGCTCTGTCCTTGTGAGAAGACCTTTGACCACCAGCTTCCCGAGGAGGGCTCTGCTATGCTGTGCTGGGTCTATGATCCCCAACCCTCCGTGAGAGCAAGGTAAAGTAATGACCTGCCAAGAAACCTTGGTCCGAGATGTCTGTGTGTCCTTTCTTGTCCACATGAAGTTCCTGATCAGCCGCTCCAGCTGGCTGATGCAAGAACTTGAAAAGATCCAGCAAGACGTGATGCACCACATAGTAGCCAACAACACCTGATTGACCACTACAACCCTGCCTGCAAGAGAAAGTCGGGCTGAACTCCAATGAAGTAGCTTCCTCCTGATGGAGAGGAGAAGGGGGGCTATCTATGTGAGAGAGCGTGTGCGGAAAGCCGGCTGAAACTCCAATGAAGTAGCTTCCTCCTGATGGAGAGGAGAAGGGGGGCTATCTGTGTGAGAGCGCGTGTGCGGAAAGCCGGGCTGAACTCCAATGAAGTAGCTTCTTCCTGATGGAAAGGAGAAGGGGGGCTATCTCTGTAAGAGTGCGCGTGTGCGGAAGCATGAGAGGAGAGGGGACAGAGAGACAGTAGACACAAACGCTGGTGTAGGGGAAGAGGGGGCGATCAGCCCCCCTGACTACCAGAGCATAACACATGTACAAATGTCAGATGATATCTAATAAATACCCCCCTGGCCCCATATATATGAGTGCCCAAGGGAGTCCATACTGGGCGGGCGGCCACCCAGATTAAAGTGCAACCTATACATGGGTGGCCAGCCTAGAGACATACTAGCCGTACAAGTATGCCATATGGGAAGCAGCAGTGTGGTGACATACTAGCCATACAAGTATGCCATAGACCAATGTGAAGCAGCAGTGTGGTAAATTTAACACCCCTCTCAACACCGGATGCTGAACAAACCGCATGAAGCCGAAGATGTGAGGCAAATGATGAAGATGTCTGTTCCAATGTCCGCTGAAGGAGACTCCATGAGTGTAGCAACATTCTGGGGTGTCCCAACCTCCGAGAGGTCTCCAAGGTAAAGTGCCGTCACGAGCAATGTAGCAAATTGTTGTACTCTGCCGATACAAGGTGAAGATACTGCGTGAAGGTCTTGAACTTAGTGTAAAACAACTCCTTGTCGCTAAAGAAGTGTCAATAGGCCTGCAAGTGTCCTACCCAATAGGATCTCTGGTGTCTGTAGTCAATCGGAGAAAATGGGGAAGCCCAAGTGTTGTCATGAGAATGATCGGAAGCCTGTCAATGCATGAACCTGCAACCCAAGGTGGCCAGGTGGCTAAGCTGTGAAAAACTCCAAGCAGGCCTGTAACAAACTTGGACACTCCAAGTCAATATTCTACCGTTGTCGGGGGATATGGGTTCGAAACGTGAGCCAACAAGCCGCGGGGCCTCTAGCTGTGAGAGGTGTGAAAGAGAAAAAGAATAACACGTGCAAAAGGCTATGGCAATCACCGTAATCTTCAATTAATCAATTCAAGCTCTGAGTACATTTTAATCGGTAGACAAGGCGGGCTGTTAGCAGCACCGTCACTTGGATCATCTGATAACTAGTAGTTTAAGATCCCGTTTTTACAAGATTACCCGGGCCGTTAACGACACCGGGGTTTAATAAGATGATTAATTAATCTTCAGACTGATGACGGTGAAGGAAATTTTCACTTGTCACTTTACCTGCTACAATTGCCCCTTGGATTCCGCAAACTTTAATTCTGCTCACTGCCTCAATCTTCATGCTTCAATTATTGTCGAATGTTCTGCAGCTTCCTGCTCTGTGTGCTTTGCACATCCTTAATTGCCGTTCACAAGCTTTGACTTTCTCCTCTAATCGACTTGCTCCGATTGCCTTCAAGCTTTGTATGCCCTTGGTGATTTCTCTTACCAAGCTCAATAGAGTGAGAAAAGCTTCCTCTTCTTCTAGCTTTCATGCTTGCTCCCAATCTCGGCTTCCTTCACTTCAATTGCTCGCTTATGCCCGTACCTCCTCTTCTTCAAGGTCAAAAGAAATCCTTTCTCTCCCTTTGTCGAGAGCCTCTTCTCGCCTTCGTCATCAAAGCTCTCTCAAGTACTTGCTCCGAGTTCTTCGACTCTTCGAGAGCCTTGAGAGCCTTCCTTTCCTTGTACAAACTACTTCTCTTGTTTGCTTGTGCCTCCTCTCTATAAAGGGGGGGGGGGGGGAGAGAGAGAGAGAGAGAGAGAGAGAGCCCTTCAACTCTTCGAGAGCCTTGAGAGCCTTCCTTTCCTTGTCCGAACTCCTCTTGTTCGCTTGTGCCTCCTCTCTATAAGGGGGGGAGAGAGAGAGAGAGAGAGAGAGAGAGAGAGAGAGAGAGAGAGAGAGAGAGAGAGAGCCCTGGTCAAGGAAGGGAGAGAGCTCGAACTTTTTCTTCTTCTCTCCTTCGTTCTCATCTCGTTCCCTTGCTCCACAAAGATATTCCAAGGAAAAAAAAAACTCGTTTTCTCATGCCATGCCTCTATATTTGGCAAAAAAATATATATATCTCGGCTTGTCGCGGCGGCGTGACAAGCCACCTACTAACGTGGCAGGGCCGGGGTGGACCAGCTTGAAACTCGACTAGAGTGGAGCCGAATTTGACCGTGCGGGAGAGTTGCAGATTTTGTCTTCTTGGGCGACGCCATTGGAGCATCACGGCGGCCGCCGCGAGCTCCCCTACTCTCCCCTTTGCTGCCAACGCGCTGCAGACGTCGCCATGGCTCTTCTTTTTTCCCCTTTTCACACTCTGTCAAAACCCTCCTTAATTAAGTGGCCACCCCATGGGCGGCCGTTCTCATGGTGGGCGGCCCTTGGCCCTTGTAGGGCACCACATTTGGTATGTATATCGGCTCAGGCATTGCCCATTACAGCATTTAGCATGCACACCAACCAAAGAATTGCTTAGCGCGGCTTTTGATTTTCAGCAGCCCTTGACTGACAATATCATCGTCAATTTCATTGCCATTTGAGTGTCATGGATATTGCCACAGCCTTCAAGATGCAAGTATAAGTGATTGCATTTGGAGAAACGCCTTCCCTTGCATTTAGTTAACAAGCCAAAGCTTGTTTGCCACAGCCGTGTTAGGTATTCTCCGCAACCAATGATCTCTGGTAGACAACATTTTTGAACTGAAGCTCATCAAAACCTTATGTGGTTTCGTACGGGCACCACATTTAACATATTTAACTTCCAAATGATACGTGTCTCCATTAGCCATCTGGCATCATAGTCACAAGGGACGCCCTTTTTCGGGCTTCCGTCCCCACTTGCCGTCCCACCCTCGTTTTTACACTAAAAGTCCATTTGAACCCTGTTCCTCGTCCCGAAATGCGTCCCTTGTGACTATGTCTGGCATACAACTCAACTAAAGCACTACCAAGCACGACATTGTTTTTCGGCATTCCCTGGTTGAAACTCAAAAATTTCCCCGGCCAGACTGGTACGAAACTGGCCCTCAGTGAAAAATAATCTAGCGATATCTTGGTAACCGTAATTGCGATCACTGATCTAAAAAGACCGACGCGCTCCACAAAGTGAGCACTTCAAGACCATGCATTCACTTCATTTCTGTCCCATCAACTGCAGTTGCCCAATCCGATACGCAATTGACTCAAACTTCAAACTGCCATAACTTCCGTAGATCCAATCGACGAGCCGTAAAGACAAGCCGGTAGAGCACTTCAAGCACTGCAGTTTTAGATCATAATCTCCTCTATGATCACCTCAAGCATACTCCCTTTTACAATCATTAAGGCATCTGTTGGCCTTTTAAAGCCGCATCTGGCATACATTAATCGTAAAACTAGCTTGTTAGCAAGCCCTTAACATTAATCATTAATCAGGTAAGCTTCAATTTTAAAGTGCATAGACCTATTTTCCCTATTTTTGACATTTTTCACTTATTATTTTTAAGTGACTTTTGTTGGAAAGTAGGTAGGGCAATTTTGCTAAGATAATATATAAGCAAACCAGAGCTAGCACTTTCTGGCAAAAGAGGCAGTAGGGCACCTTGCTCAACAGGCAACTTCTTAGCAAGAACACCCGCAGCAGCCTAGCGTTTTCAGCCATCTGAGGACCTAGCGTTTTGCATCAGATCAGCCCTTGCATTTTGTGCACAGCAGATCAGCCCCGGCGTCATCACGACATAACAGATCAGCCTAGCGTTTTGCATTTGCAGAACCATCGGCGACAGCAGGACCAAGATCAGCCTTAGCGTTTTTGGTTTGCAGAACAACCCTAGCGTTTTTGCAGATCATCGCGACAGGATCAGACATAGGACCAGCGTTTTCAATTTTCAGCCTTTAGACACGGCAGAACCACCCCCGAACCTCGCAGATCTCACCTTCCCGTAGCAGATCCTCGCCGGCCAATCAACGTGAGGTGGGAAAAAGCAACTTTGGTGTGAGCGCAAGGCCGCAAAGGGGTGCGCCCACGAAAAAGAGCAGAACTCGGGTGAAGAGAAGATTCTTCTCTAACACAGATTGCAAGCGAAAGAAGAACCTCAAGAACCCAAGAACAAGACCCCCAAGAATCCAAGTTCCTCGTGAACACAAGAACCCAAGACTTCAATGGATGGTCATCACTCAAAGTGGAATGGATACTTCGCTTGGAGGTGATGAGCATGAGAGAGGCGACGAAGAATTTTTCCCACCAGGAGGCTTTTCCGACCCTCCCTCTTCTCCATCTACGCCACGAGTTGTACCAAATCCTATGGAGGCGATGGTCAAGTGGACATGATGGCACAACAAGAAGCGAATCGCGTTGCGTTCGCACAACAACAAGAAGCGACTCGCGTTGCGCTGGCGCAACAACAAGCGAATCCCGTTGCGCTGGCACAACAAGAAGCGACTCGCATTGCTTTGGAACGCGAGCGCGATGCACGAAAAGAAAGAAAAGCACAAAGAAAGGAGGAAGCCGAAGCAAGACGAGTGACCTTGGAGGCCGATCGTGAGGTTCAAAGAGACCTACACACTCAAGAATTGGTTCGACAAGTTCTTGCCTCGAAGTCCGAACAAGCCAAAGATGTTGAGAGTTCATCAAGTGACGCAAGCCGAGATGCGGAGTCCAACAACCCAGTCACACAAAAGTTGACTTTCAGTAAGTATGATGGTAAGATGGATGCTACGGTTATTCATTCTTGGTTGCATCAATTTAATGCTTATTTTGCGACAACTAAGAAGACAGGGAATAGCAAGGTTTTGACGGCAACTATGTACCTTGCCGGTGATGCCATCAATTGTACCACGCATGGCAAGAGGCACAGTTAGCCGCGCACCTAGAGGAAGCCGACGAATTCACGCCCCTTTCCTTCAATTGGGCTGATTTCCAAGACAAGCTCAAGGTGCGGTTTATGCCACCTCAGTACCTCGCACGATTGAAGGACGATTGGCACGCTCTCAAGCAAAATGGTATGCTAGTTATGTCTTTCTCTAATCGTGTTTTGCAACTAGGTACCCGATTACGCAAGTCGGATGATGAGCGCAAAGAGGCATTCCTTTACGGATTAGACGAGTATATCAAGTACGATGTCAAGGTGCTCGATCCAATCGATCTCAACAAGGCGGTAGCGATTGCTCTCGCACAAGAGATGAAGCACAACAAGGGAAACCAAGTACCTCTCAGACTTCGCAGAACCCTCAGAATGGTAAGAACGGTAAGAATGGTAAGAACGGTAACTCCTCTAACCAATCTTCCAATAGTCTCTCAGAAAAGAACTCTTCCAATGAACCTAAGGGTAAGGCTAACACAAATGCTAAACCTAAGCTTACTCCATATGAAAAGGTAGCACAAGGAATTTTAGGAGGATACATCACGTCGGAAGAGCAAAGCGCTTATTCTAAGGAAGGTCGTTGTTTTCATTGTCACATTAAGGGTCACATAAAAAGAACGTGTCCTAAGCTTGACTCTAATAAATCTAAAGAATCCACAGAACCCACTTCCTCTGTCAATGCAATCACTGACAACACGAGTCTGCCCCAAGTTTCTCCCGACCCTCCCATTGATGAGTCTCTCATTAAATGTTATTGTCATATGACGGGGCAAAGTTTTGTCATATTGTTTGACCCAGGCAGTATACATGATGTGATCAGTCCCTCTCTTGTTGAGAGAGCCCACCTAGAGGTTAGTCAGAAATCTCCTCTCGAGGTCTCTGGCTTCGCTCCCGATATGGACTCTCATCATGAAAGAGTGTCTTGATGTGTTGTTTACAGTTCAACAAGTTGCTTTTCGTAGAAAATTTTGTGTCTCTCCTCTCTCAGGATGTGATATAATTTTGGGCATTCGATGGTTTCGTGAGCATAACCCTCTCATTGATTGGGCGGAAAACACGCTCACTTTCAATGCCAAAAGTGACTCTCCCATTGTTAGTCGTTGAGAGCAAGTTGCTCATTCTCCATCTCTCATTGCTAATGTGCAGGCGAAGATTGAACGGATTCAGGAGAAGGAGATCTCTCGGTCTCGTCTTCTCCAAAGCATGATACACAGGATTGACATGATGATAAGCATGATGATTTGATTGATAATGATGAGCATGATGATTTGGATGACAATGACAAGCATGATGATTTGCATGATCAAGATGTGATTTCTCACAAGCATTAGGATGACGTGATTATTCACAAGGATGATGAGTTAGTTGATGCTTTTTCTAGCAAAGCTAACCTCGTTGCCGATTCGATCAATCACAAAGTATCGATCTTGGCTCTCGAGCCTAGGTCCATAGAACCCTCACAGGAAGTATTATGTGTTCACATGATTAGTACGCACGCATTGTTCGAGTGTTTCATTCGTGATCGTTTCCTGTATTTTCGTTAGCGTCTTTATGTGATCCCTTTTCCTAGGCATGGCATTTTGTACGTTGAGCACGTTTCACACATGAATGAGCACGAACGTATGCGGATTGTTCATGAAAAGCTGAAAAGTTTGCATTCAAGGAAGTCACATTCCATGTCTCTTCCTTGGCATGACACAATTGTAGAAAGAGCACATGAAAGTACGAGCACCAAGCATGAGCATTTCCGTGGTGAATTGCCACAGTTAATTGCTTTAGATCAGAAGAGAAAGATTCAATCTCATTGTTTGCATATGTGTGGTGAACGGTTTGGCACTCCGTCTCTTTGTTCATCAACATTGCATGCACAGCCTTTGAGGAAGACAATATTTTTTCCAGTCACTTAACATGGAATAGGTATGTTCATGGTTTTGTGTTGGAAATGGTTTCAAGAATTTTCAGCCATGGAGATTCTTGAAGGAGAAAGAAGCATGACTCTAGATGAACTTGAACCATCGAAGAAGCCTCAAAAGACTTTGTGTCGCTTTCGGCGCGGCCCAAAGAAGCAAGCGTTGCAGACCTTTATGAAGTTCAAGTACCGCACGACCCACACATCGGAGTGGGCCAGCGAAGAGTCCCTTCCAAGATTCCGGATGCTATTGGCGATCTCCCTCGACGCCATACAGTTCAGTACCAGTACATCACTTTGAAAAGAAGGGGATGTCACGTGACACATCCAACCCTATGTGTCCGTGGACAAGCTACTTCATAACAAGGGTTTCGTCAGTCCAGTCAGTCTAGATTAGCAAGTGTTCTGGCACTTTTGTGAGTCTGTTCGCAGACCGTGCATGCCCAGGCACTTAGTGTAGATGCATATCCTCTGGTTGCACACAGCATGATCATAAGCATTCCCATCAGAATCCATCAAAATCCTTCAGGGAAATTTTCCAGTGTATTTGACCTATTTTCCCTATTTTTGACATTTTTCACTTATTAATCTAAGTGACTTTTGTTGGAAAGTAGGTAGGGTAAATTGAGTAAGTTTGTATATAAGCAAACCTAAGCTAGCACTAATTGGCAGAAGAGAAGAAGAACACAGGCCACAGGCAGCAGGTTCCCCCTCTCTCTCTCTCAGCAAGATCCCCCCTTGGTGGCATTTTCCCTCCAAGCAAGACACCCGAGCCCTAGCGTTTTTCATCAGCAAGACTTCATCGCCATAAGACCCCACTACCTAGTGTTTTCAGCCATAGCCTCATCGCCAAGACCTAGCCATTGGCGTTTTCCATCCAAGCAATCCTCGCCACAATTCCCAGCCCCTGGCATTTTTCAGCAGGGCATTGTCACCCCCTTTCCCTAGCATTTTCAGCATCGTCACAGCAGCAGAATTTCAGCAATTAAAGACGAGCAAACCAGCGTTTTTCCTTGCCTTTTTGGACAGCAAAGAGAGTACATCAACTTTCAGCCATAGCGTCGATCTCGTCATCCCCGTCGTTGACATAGACATAGCCTAGACTTGCATCAATTTTCAGTCATCCACTTGTACGAGTTTGTGCAATCAATAGTAGACCACTCTCGCCAACAAGAGTGGGGGTTTCGGAGGAGGGTTTTACAATGTCTCTGGTGTCGTATTCTCTTCTCTCTATCTGTTAGGTGCAGCGGAATGAATGTTGTATTTTCTCAAGATTAGTGATCTTTATCGCTCAAGGTTCCTTTTAGTTCTTAGGGAAAGAGAGAGCTTTCCGTCTTATGGAGAGTGCTATGATCACGAACAAAGTGAATGGATTGTGCGTGCAAGTGAATGAGATTGAGAGAAGGAGAGAGAAGAGATACGACACCGAGAGGTTGTAAAACCCTCCTCCGAAGGCCCCACTCTCGTCGGCGAGAGTGGTCTACTTTGATTGCACAAAGGTGTACAATGCGAATGCAATGGACTGATGCAATGGGACTATGCCGGTGACGACGACGGTGATGACGACGGCTAAGGCTGAAATCTGTGATCTTCTAGGGCTGAATTCGGGGTTGTCTTCGTGGCTGGAAATGACTGTTTTCTTGTTGTTTCATGGCTGAAAATTATCGGGTTGTCGGGGCTCCTGCTGTGGGAGAAAACGCTAAGGATCTGTACCCCTTTTGGCTGCGTTTGTAAGGGCTGATGTACCTGCTGAAAAAACGCTGAGAAAACGCTGATGGGCTGATGTACTGCTGCGCTTTGTATGGCTGCAAACCTGCTGCAAAATCGCCACAATGGGCTGCGTTTTTCAAGGGCCTGAACTGAGGGGAAAACGCTGATTTGCTGAAGGTCTGGAATGCCAAAACGCTAGGGTTTTGGAGCTGAAATCGCTGAGGTTTGCAAGGGGTTCTTTAGCGTTAGTAAATCCTGCTACTGCTGCTGGTAATGAGGAAAACGCCAAGCCCTTGGGAATGATGGCGATGGCTACTGATGATGAAAACGCCAGGGATGAGGAAGGTATGGCGCCGGGGGGTCATGAGGGGGGGTACTGCTGAGAAGTTGCCTGTTGAGCAGGAAGCTCCTGCTGCCTCTTCTGCCATTTAGTGCTAACTTGGGTTTGTTATATATTAACTGAGCAAAATTGCCCTACCTACTTTTGTTGGAAAGTCACTTAAAAATAATAAGTGAAAATCCCAATAAATAGGAAAATAGGCTAAATGCACTGGAAAATTCCCCTAACTGATGCTAATGGATTCTAATGGGAATTCCGATGATCATGCTGTGTGCAACCGGAGGATATGCATCTATGCTAAGTGGCTGGGCATGCACGGTCTACGAATAGACTCACAAAAGTGCCAGATCACTGCTAATCTAGACTTGACTGAACTGACTGAACCCTACTGTGGTGTAGCTTGTCCACGGACACATAGGGTTGGGATGTGTCACGTGACATCCCCTCCTTTTCAAAGTGAGGTACTGGTACCGAACTGAATGGCGTCGAGAGAGATCGCCAACAGCATCCGGAATCCTGGAAGGCACTCTTCGCCGGCCCACTCTGCTGTGTGGATCGAGCGGTACTTGAATTTCATAAAGGTCTGCACGATTGCTTCTATGGGCCGCGCGGAAAGCGACTCAAAATCTTCTGAATCTCTTTCCTTGCTTCAACTTCGTCTAGGTTCTGCTTCTTTCGTCTCCAAGAATCTCCATGGCTGAAAATTCCTGAAACCAGCTCCAACACAAAACCATGAACATACCCATTCCATGTAAAGTGAAGGAAAGAAATATTGTCTTCTCTAAAGACTATGTCTGCAATGTAGATGAACATAGAGACGGAGTGACAAACCGTTCATCAAACACATGCAAACAATGAGGTCGAATCTTTTCTGTTTGATCGAAATCAATCAACTGTGGCAATTCACAATGGAAATGCCCATGCTTGGTGCTCACACTATCATGTGCTCCTTCAGAAACTATGTCATGCCAAGGAAGAGACATGGAATGTGACTTCCTGACATACAAACTTTTCAACTTTCATGAACAATCCGCATACATTCGTGCTCATCCATGAGAGAAACGTGCTCAACATACAATATGTCATGCCTAGGAAAAGGGATCACATAACGATGCTGACTAAAATACAATTATACAGGAAACCTTCACTAATGAAACATTCGAACAATGCGTGCGTATCAATCATGCAAACACACAATACTTCCTGTGATGGTTCTTTGGACCAAGGCTCGAGAGCCAAGATCGCTTCTTCAGGCTCTATCGAATCTTCTTGTGGGGGATCTGTGGACCTTGACTCGTAAGCCAAGATCGATTCTTGGTGATTGATCGAATCTACAACGAGATTAGCTTCGCTAGAAAAAGCATCAACTAACACATCATTCTTGAGAACAATCACATCTTCTTCATGCAAATCATCATGCTTGTGAGAAATCACATCTTGATCATGCAATTCATCATGCTTGTGAGAAATCACATCTTGATCATGCAAATCATTATCATTCAAATCATCATGCTTATCTTTGTCATCCAAATCATCATGCTTATCATGGTCAATCAAATCATCATCATGCTTCACACAATCATGCAAATCTTGTGTATCATTCTTTGGAGAAGAAGAGACTGAGAGAGTCTCCTTATATCGAATCCGTTCAATCTTGTCCTGCATATTAGCAATGAGAGATGGAGAAGGAGAAGTATCCACTCCATGAAAGACAGTAGGAGAATCACTTTTGGCATTAAGAGTTAAAGTGCTAACCTCCCAATCAACGAGAGGGTTGATTTCACGAAACTATTTCATACCTAAAATCATATCACGTCCTGAGAGAGGAGAAACAACAAATCTTCTAGTGAAGGCAGTCTGTTGAATTGCAAACAACACATCAAGGCACTCCTTCATGATGAGAGCGTCCATACCAGGACGAAAGCCAGAGACCTCGATAGGAGATCTCGAACTAACTTCGAGGCGGGCTCTCTCAACAAGAGAGGGGCTGATCACATCATGCATACTACCTGGGTCAAACAATGACAAAACAGTGCCCCGACGTACGACCATAACATTTAATGAGAGAATCATCAATGGGAGGGTCCTGAGAAACTGTGGGCACAATCGTATTATCATTTATTGCATTGACAGATGTAGTCGGTGCTGTGGGTTCTTTAGATTCATTCGATTAAAGCTTAGGACATGTTCTTTTTATGTGACCCTTAATGTGACAATGAAAACAACTACCTTCTTTAGAATACGTGCTTTGTTCTTCCGAAGTGATGTATCCTCCTACAATTCCTTGTGCTACTTTTTCATCTGGAGTAAGCTTAGGTTTAGCAATTGTGTTAGCCTTACCCTTAGATTCATTGGAAGAATTCTTTGATGAGAGACTATTGGAAGATTGGTTAGAAGAGTTATCATTCTTACCATTCTTACCGTTCTTACCGTTCTACGGGTTCTGAGAAGTCTGCGAGGTACTTGTGGAAGTCTTGTTCTCCTTAGGCTTTCCTTTGTTGTGCTTCATCTCGTGGGCGAGAGCAATTGCTACCGCTTTGTTGAGATCGATTGGATCGAGTACCTCGACATCATACTTGATATACTCGTCCAATCCGTAAAGAAATGCCTCCTTGTGCTTCGCATCCGATTTGCGTAATTGAGTGCCGAGCTGCAAAACCCGATTAGAGAAAGACATAACTGGCATACCGTTTGCTTGAGAGCTCGCCAATCGTCCTTTAGTCGTGCAAGGTACTGAGGTGGCATAAACCGCACCTTGAGCTTGTCTTGGAAATCAGCCCAACTAAAAGAGAGGGGCGTGAGATCGTCGGCTGCCTCTAGGTGCGTGGCTAGCTGTGCCTCTTGCCAAGCCTGATACCAATTTATGGCATCACCAGCAAGGTACATAGCTGCCGTCAAAACTTTGCTATTGCCTGTTTTCTTATTTCTCGCAAAATAAGCATTAAATTGATGCAACCAAGAATGAATAACAGTAGCATCCATCTTACCATCATACTTACTGAAAGTCAACTTCTCTGTGACTGGATTGTGTGAATCCGCCTCGTGGCTTGCGCCACTTGACGAACTCCCACGATCTTTGGGTGATTCGGTCTTCGAGGCTAGGACTTGGGAAATAAACTCTTGTTGACGAATCTCCCTTTGAGCTTCTCGCTCGGCGTCCCTTTCTGCTTTGCGTTCTTTGCGTTCAATGCGCTCGCGTTCGAGGACAAGTCGCTGGTCTTCTTGTCTTGCGGCAATTGCAATGTGCTCATGTTCCTGAGCAAGGCGCTCACGTTCCTGAGCAAGTCAATGTTCTTCTTGTTGTGCAGCAAGTTTGTCGTTTTGTTTTTCGCGCTCGCGGTCCTTGGCTTCTTGTGCATGGTTCTTTGCCGCTTGTTCATCTACTTTGCTTGCGAGTTGTTCCAAGGCAACTCGATTCGTCTCTTGTTGTCGTGTCATCATGTCCAACATTGACTTGACCATCATCTCCATAGGAGTGAGGACAACTCGGGGCGTAGATGTCGAAGGGGGAGGATCGAAAAAATCTCCTGGTGGGGAAAATCCTTCGTCGCCTCTCTCATGCTCATCACCTGAATGCGAAGTATCCATGCCGCTTCGGGTGACGACCATGCACTGGGATCTTTGGTTCTTAAGTTCACGAGGAACTTGGGTCTTGAGTTCTTGAGATTCTTGAGGTTCTTGAGGGTTTCTTCCGCTTGCAAATCACGTTGGAGAAGGATCTTCTCTTCACCCGAGTTCTACCCTTTTCTGCGGGCGCACCCCTTGGCGGCCTTGCGCTCACACCAAGGTTGCTTTTTCCCACCTCACGTCGATTGGCCGGCCGCTAAGTACACGGTCCGCTCTCAATGAGTGAAAAGAGACACAAGGGAGGCTGGACAAGCCCTTCTTTCTTGGGATTCCTGTCACTCTTCAACAAAACACGATTAGGAATCGCCACGCCCAAGTAAACTTGGGTTCGTGCGACCGCAACAAGCAAAAAAAATTCTTGTGGCTCTTGTGGTTCTTTCCTTGAGTAATGCAGAACACTTCCAAAGCTCTGATACCAATGTTAAGTGCAGCGGAATGAATGTTGTATTTTCTCAAGATTAGTGATCTTTATCGCTCAAGGTTCCTTTTAGTTTTTAGGGAAAGAGAGAGCTTTCCGTCTTATGGAGAGTGCTATGATCACGAACAAAGTGAATGGATTGTGCGTGCAAGTGAATGAGACTGAGAGAAGGAGAGAGAAGAGATACGACACCGAGAGGTTGTAAAACCCTCCTCCGAAGGCCCCACTCTCGTCGACGAGAGTGGTCTACTTTGATTGCACAAAGGTGTACAATGCGAATGCAATGGACTGATGCAATGGGACTATGCCGGTGATGACGACGGCTAAGGCTGAAATCTGTGATCTTCTAGGGCTGAATTCGGGGTTGTCTTCGTGGCTGGAAATGACTGTTTTCTTGTTATTTCATGGCTGAAAATGATCGGGTTGTCGGGGCTCCTGCTGGGAGACAAAACGCTAAGGATCTGTACCCCTTTTGGATGCGTTTGTAAGGGCTGATGTACCTGCTGAAAAAACGCTGAGAAAACGCTGACGGGCTGATGTACTCCTGCGTTTTGTATGGCTGAAAACCTGCTGCAAAATCGCCACAATGGGCTGCGTTTTTCAAGGGCCTGAACTGAGGGCAAAACGCTGATTTGCTGAAGGTCTGGAATGCCAAAACGCTAGGGTTTTGGGGCTGAAATCGCTGAGGTTTGCAAGGGGTTCTCTAGCGTT
The DNA here is from genome assembly GCF_014529385.1 of Adiantum capillus-veneris. Lineage (NCBI taxonomy): Eukaryota > Viridiplantae > Streptophyta > Polypodiopsida > Polypodiales > Pteridaceae > Adiantum > Adiantum capillus-veneris. The sequence goes on along the minus strand of NC_140952.1, from coordinate 63,681,937 downwards.
AGTAAATCTTGCTACTGCTGCTGGTAATGGGGAAAACGCCAAGCCCTTGGGAATGATGGCGATGGCTACTGATGATGAAAACGCCAGGGATGAGGGAGGTATGGCACCGGGGGGTCATGAGGGGGGGTATTGCTGAGAAGTTGCCTGTTGAGCGGGAAGCTCCTGCTGCCTCTTCTGCCATTTAGTGCTAACTTGGGTTTGCTTATATATTAACTTAGCAAAATTGCCCTACCTACTTTTGTTGGAAAGTCACTTAAAAATAATAAGTGAAAATCCCAATAAATAGGAAAATAAGCTAAATGCACTGGAAAATTCCCCTAACTGATGCTAATGGATTCTGATGGGAATTCCGATGATCATGCTATGTGCAACCGGAGGATATGCATCTATGCTAAGTGACTGGGCATGCACGGTCTACGAATCGACTCACAAAAGTGCCAGATCACTGCTCCTCTAGACTTGACTGAACTGACTGAACCCTGCTGTGGTGTAGCTTGTCCACGGACCCATAGGGTTGGGATGTGTCACATGACACTATCTCTCAGTCTCATACACTTTCACGCACAATGTCCATATCCATTGCACTCTCTCATTAAAGAACGGAAGGCTCTCCCTTCCATAAGAATAAAAAGGAACCTTGAGCACCGATCGGAGCACTCATCTTGAGCAAAGTTCAAACATTCACTACGCTGCACCTTACATTGGTATCAGAGCATGATAATTTGCATGATCAAGATGTGATTGTTCACAAGGATGATGTGTTGGTTGATACTTTCTCTAGTGAAACTAACCTCATTGCAGATTCGATCAGTCACAAAGAACTGATCTTGGCTCTCGAGCCTAGGTCCAAAGAACCCTTACAAGATGTACTATGTGTTCGAATGATTTGTCAGCACGCATTGTACGAGTGTTTCATTCGTGATGCTTTCCTATATTTTAGTCACCATCCTTATGTGATACCTTTTCCTAGGCATGACATTGCACGTTGAGCACGTTTTACTAATGATAGGCACAAATGTATGCGGATTTTTCATGAAAAGCTGAAAAGTATGCATTCAAGAAAGTCACATTTCATGTCTCTTCCTTGGCACGACACAGTTGTGGAAAGAGCACAAGAAAGTATGAGCACCAAGCATGGGCATTTCCGTTGTGAATTACCACAGTTGATTGAATTAGATCAAAAGAGAAAGATTCGATCTCATTGTTTGCGTGTGTGTGGTGAACGGGTTCGCACTCCGTCTCTTTGTTCATCTACATTGCATGCACAGTCTTTGAGAAAGACAATATTTTTTCCACTCACTTTACATGGAATGGGTATGTTCATGGTTTTGTGTTGGAAGTGGTTTCAGGAATTTTCAACCATGGAGATTCTTGAAGAAGGAGGAAGCATGACTCTAGACGAAGTTGAAGCAAGGAAGGAAACTCAGACGACTTTGTGTCGCTTTCGGCGCGGCCCAAAGAAGCAAGCGTTGCAAACCTTTATGAAGTTCAAGTACCACACGACACACACATCAGAGGTGGCCGGCAAGAGTCCTTTTGAGGATTCCCAATGTTGTTCGCGATCTCCCTCAACGCCATACAATTCGGTACCAGTACCTCACTTTGAAAAGGAGGGGATGTCACGTGACACATCCAACCCTACGTGTCAGTGGACAAGCTACAGCATGATCAGGGTTCAGCTCCATCAAGTACGTCTAGAATAGGAAGTGATCTGGCACTTTTGTGAGTCTGTTCGCAGACCATGCATGTCCAGTCACTTAGATTAGATGCATATCCTCTGGTTGCACACAGCATGACCATCAGATTCCCATCACGATTCAGATCCCATCAGTAGCATTTTTACAGTGCATAGACCTATTTTCCCTATTTTTGACATTTTTCACTTATTATTTTTAAGTGACTTTTGTTGGAAAGTAGGTAGGGCAATTTTGCTAAGATAATATATAAGCAAACCAGAGCTAGCACTTTCTCGCAGAAGAGGCAGCAGGAGCACCTTGCTCAACAGGCAACTTCTCAGCAAGACCAACACCCGCAGCAGCCTAGCGTTTTCAGCCACCTGAGGACCTAGTGTTTTTGCATCAGATGAGCCCTGGCGTTTTGTGCGCAGTAGATCAGCTCCGGCATCATCACGACACAGCACATCAGCCTAGCGTTTTGCATTTGCAGAACCACCGGCGACAGCAGGACCAAGATCAACCTTAGCGTTTTTGGTTTGCAGAACAACCCTAGCGTTTTTGCAGATCATCGCAACAGGATCAGCAATAGGACCAGCGTTTTCAGTTTTCAGCCTTTAGACACAGCAGTGGATGTCTTTAGCTACCAAACCACACACTCCAAGGACTTGGCAAGCTTTCAAGAAAAATTTTGCTCAAAGTTATATGCTTCCTGAAAACTTCCTTTGAGGTGCAGCTTCTAGCAGAGTTGGGTATCTTGAAATGCTTGCCAGGGAAACCCTCGCAGATTACCACTTCAAATTTTTGGACACCTTGCAATAGGTGTCTCTTCTGGAACTGATAACCTTGGAGGCCCAATGTGATCAGTATATCTTGGGGCTACCATCACCACCATAGGAACACTGTCTGTCGAGGCCTGTTTCGACTATTCAAGAGTTTATGGACCATGCTGCGGTCGGCTACAAACTTTTGGAAGAAATCTAACCCTACTTTTGGTGCAGGTCTCAAGATGGAAGCCCTGTCGAATTTCGAGCTCAATCGATGTCCAGAATGCTTTTTTAGTTTGATTTAGCTTTTTTTTTTTGAATTTTGTTTGAGAACTTGTTTGGTGATGTCACAAAGTGATGACGTGCCATGACTACCCAGACAATCCCTGACAGAAAAAATGATCTTATAAGTTATTCCAACTTATGGAGTCCCGTCAGATGAGACCCAGGGGAGATTAAAAAAAGGGGAAAAAAAAACCCTAGTGCAGGCTACTGACATAGCAAGTTGTACGGACCTCCGAAAAACGAGCTAGATTGTGACGTGGAAGGACTGTACGGATTGTTTATAAATTGCGCTATTGTAATGACGTAGCAGGCTGTACGGATTTTTGAAAATTACGCTGGCTGCTATTGGGAGTCCCCAACACTAACTTTTGAGAGCATATGCTTTTGGGTTTAGTGCTTTTGAACTGAATGCTTTTGGGGCTCTGCTTTTGAACATCCCTGGTGAGTTTATAGGAGCCCCTAGGGCCTCACTCTGCAGAGCATCTGGACGCAGAGTCTGAGAGCAAAGGTCCCACGGGAATTTTACTTTGCAATGATTAATGATAAAGAAATACCAAAAGGGTCACCAGACTTGGGGTCAATACCTCTGGGGCACGGAACTACGCCGAGCCGTGTCGACTCTCTCTCTCTCTCTCTCTCTCTCTCTCTCTCTCTCTCTCTCTCTCTCTCTCGTAATGTCCAAGCCTGTTGTAATGTGCAGCGGAAGTGAGTGATGGTGCAAGCTCACGATGAGTGATCAGTGGGTGCTCAAGGTTTCTTTTACTGAAGGGAAGGGAGAGCCTTCCTTAACTTAGTGAGAGAATGTGCAATGACCAAAACAAGTGAAAACTGTGAGAGAAAGTGTTGTGAGTGGTAGAGAGAGAGAGAGAGAGAGAGAGGATACGACACCAAATGGGGTCCCAAACCCCCCTCCAGGGGGGCCCCTCTCTATTAGAGAGGTATTTGCTTTAGATTGCACAAAGTCTTGTACAATGGTTCTAAATGCTATGATGCTTGACAACGACCAGGTGGCGACGATGTAGAGGCTAAGGGCTGAAATCTGAAATCGCTTGAAATGCTGATGGGAATCTGCTAGTGTGGCCAGGCTGTGGGCTAATTTGCCGTCGTCATGGATGACGATGGCTGAAAACTAAAAACGCTCGCAGTTCTGAGGGCTTAAAACTAAAAACGATGGTGTAGACACTGCGAGGACTGCGAGCACGGCGAGGCTATCACTGTCCGTGGAGAATCTGCTACGAGGTGCCGAGGGAAAAGCAGACGAGGGAAAGGAAAACGCTGCTGCTAGCTGATCTTGGAAAACGCTGGAAATGATGATATCCCAGGTGCTTGATACTGCTCGGTTCTTGAGAGGCACCTTTCCTGCGCCTCTGCCTTCTACTGCCGGCGCTAGGTCTACCGTCTTCTTATATAGCCAGATACATGCTAGGTCAAGCAGCCCTTATTTCAGCCCACGATTTGGAAAAGCTGCCAAAAGTCACTTATTATTTAAGTGCTCCATAAGAGGTGGTTCCCACACGTGGCTAGAGGCGGTTCGCATGCGGTGGAAAAGATTATGCTGGGTGCTACTGCTCATGCTAAGTACTGATGGCTTGTGCAATCAGAGGGTATGCCATTGTCCATCTTTTTCCGGCCACTATGGCATAGATACCACCTTGAAGAGTGTTGAGCGTTACTTTTACTTGCCGAGGCTCAAAAAAAAAAGGATGCGGACGAGTTTGTTCGCATTTGCCAAAAGGTCAAGTTTGACAAGCATAAGGCATCAGGATTTCTATAGCCTTTACTCGTATCCTCCCGTCCTTGGGAAAGCATTGCCATGGATTTTATTTTTTATCTTCCCAAAACTTAAAGTGGGCATGATGGCATTTGGACAATCATTAATAGATTCAGTAAATACGCTCACTTCATTCCGGTAAAGAAGACGATTAAGAACGATCATTTGACAAAACTGTTTGTCTCACAGATTTTCCGACTACATGGCATGCCTGAGTCTATTCTTTCGGACAAAGATACCCGGTTTACTAGTTTGTTTTGGAGGACAATCTGGGAGAACATTGGCACACGGTTCCAGTTCTCGTCATCGTTCCACACGTAGGCAAATGGGGAATTGAGATGGCCAATTCAATGATTTTGGATTTATTGAAGTCTTATATTTCGGATCAAAAGACTTAATGCGAAATGTATTTGCCCTTGGTGGAATTTGCCTACAATAACACACGGGGAAGGCCCCATTTGAAGTAACCGAGGGTGCTAAGAAGGTTCCTCAATTTCTAAGCACCAAAGACAAGATTCTTTTTTGAAGCAAATTTTTTTTTAAAAAAAACTCCAAAAGGCATGGAAGGCCATCTAGCAGTGTCACAGGAACGGGCACCACGTGCCAACGGAAAAGAACAACTTTAAGCACTTCAAAAAACAACGGAACTGAAAGAGACGCACGACACACAAGACGGGAGTGGCAGAGTCCCCCCCCCAAGAGAGCATTGGTCCCAAACCTTGGCGCCCCTTTCCGTATTTTTTTATATTGCTTGAAATCATTACATCGCCGGTACTCTTATCTTCTGCACCTCATGGGGAGCATGCCAAAGAATGAGCCCTTGGCTCATATCTAAAGGCCCTTGGCCTATGAAAAGCAATCTACATGAAAAGCTATAAACTCAAGCGGTTGGCCAAAAGCTGTCAGCGCGTTTTGTGGAAATCCGTACAGCTGCGACGTGGCATTGTCCACGTGAATTGCGGGACTGTCCATACAATCTGCCACGTCAGTATGTCAGAGCGTTTTGCAGGAGTTCCGTACAACAGCCACGTCATCATCTTCTAGGCTTGCTTGTGTTGGCCCGCTTTAATTCTAGTGCCTTTAGGTTAATTGGCCCCATCGGACGGGGTCACATAAGTTGGTAGGACTTCTTCTTTTGCTGCTGCTGCTTCGTCTTAGGATTTAGGCCCCTCGGCCAGGATCTGCAAGTCTGCTCTGATCTTCAGTGGCTTGATACGTCAGCAGTTTGTGACAAGCAGTTCACAGGAGGAGAGTGTCCTCTTTTGACAGTGATCGGATCAACAAGAAAACCAAGGAGTTCAAGGAAGGGAGTCAGACCGTTAGGTTTGAGATGTTTTCACGCTACCAAGACACCCATCGAGCCCTTGAGTTTGTCCAACAACCTTCTCTGGAGGACGGATCACAAAACACTTTAGGGTGAAGCGTGGCATCTTACTTGAAAGGCATGGCACAGACACGGTGGTCTACTCTATTGTTATGCAAAGAAGCACCTGCGACGTGGTTAAAGTTCAAGACAATTTTCACGTCAACTTGGATATCATAAGAATATGCAGGGATGTCATCACGGCATGGCATCACTTGAAAATGATTGAGAAAAATACATTAGATGACCATTGCCAGTGGTTTTGGGACACTTATTGGCCAATGTCTTCGTTTCGGAATTACTTTGAGAGACCAGATTGAGCGGCTTTGCCATGGTTTGCTAAAAGAGATCCGAGACTATTGTCTAAACCAAAAGTCTGACTCTATTCAGAGACTTATGAAACAAGCTAAGCAACGACTTGGAATGCATGCCGGCTCATTGACTTATCCTACGGACATGATAGTATCCATCTCAACACGACACGAGTCTGCCAGTGAAGTGAATGGATTAGGGAAACCGGATGACAGCTCATCGCAGGATTCCAGAGAAGAAAGGGGATTAGAGGATAGTGCGTCTTAAAGTTCCGATGATTGAGACTCACGTGCCAATGGACAGGGGAAGCTAGCGAAGCTACCATAGGTCCCAAGGTACAAGGAAAGAAACGAAAAGGGAATGAGCTGGTAGATTAGAGAATTCCCCGGACCCAAGATAACATTTTTTTTTAGCATAACAGTATGAGCTACATCTGGATACTGCTTTTGCCAAGGTGCACGAAGTTCTTGAGAAGTCTCAAGCACAGCATAGGAAGGCAACCGACAAGATCGACGGAACTTGCAACTGAAGGAAGACGATTGGGTGCTCTTACGATTTGAGAAGGCACGCCTGAGGACACGAAAGGGAAAGGAGTGGCTTTTTCCAAAGCTAAGAATGCGGTACTATGGCCCTATCCAGATTCAAAAGAAGATAAATGATGTATCCTTCAGATTGAAGTTGCCAGATACTTAGAAGATTCACAAGTCTTTTTATGCGAGTCTGTTGAAAATTTTTAAGGGTGAGTGCCAATTGATAGGAAGCCTAAGGAGCAACTTGAAGTGGCAGAGAGCGAGAAGATTCTCGTTTTTGGAACAAATACTGGCTGACTAGGAAAGGAAAGAGAAAGGTAAAGTGAATGGCAGTTCTTAGTCAAGAACTATCCGGCATTGGATGGGAAGTGGATGGAGGAGGAGGACCCAGCAGATACTCCTCACATATCGGAACTTTACCGTGAGGTTTTTGGTTTAGCTTTGACTATTTACAATGTGTACATGTCGCGTCATTTTTTAAACTTGGAACCACTTTGCAAAGCTCCCAAATGCATGTATTTACATCTTTCTATACCTATGCCGATGCATATACACGCTACTTTGTACACGCCAAAAGCAATCTATCATCATTGCCCACCCTCTAGGTCAAGCATTTATGCTCAACCAAGAGACTATTTGCATCTGGAACCACATCCCCTGCAAAATATTTCTTCCATCTATAACCATTTATTCTATAGCGCAAATGTTCGCCAGAGAGCCTTTCCAACTATTATGGCCCATTAGAAAATGCATGCTTCCCTCTGTACGGCCCCAACCATTTGTCCCTCAACTTTTTCTGAAAAGTGAAATCCAAGCGGGAATCGTACTTCATCACCTGATCTCCCCCTTTAATTTCTTTTTCTGGAAACCTCGTAATCGTTTTCTCCATCCTTGTCTCTGCTTGTTGTAGATAATAATCATTGGCTTTCTCTCTATTCATTTGTCAACAACGCTAAAGCAAGAATTCTTTCCTGCAACTTGACTTTATGCTTGCCTTGCATTCTACACAACAACTTCAAGGCATCCAACTGCATTTGTATGGGCATGAGAGCTTCCTTTCCATAAACAAGCTCATATCGCGTAAACTGTGTAGACACTCTATACGCAATTCTATAGGCCCACAAACACTTTTCCAGGTCCGAGTCCCGCTCCTTAGGATGCTCTCTAGCATACTCTAATAGCATCTTCACAATTTGACCACTGCAGTTTTCAACCAGCCCATTGCATTGTGGGTAGTAAGGAGAAGAATGCCTATGCTGAATTTTCAATTTCTTTATGAGAGCACCAGCAACTTTTCCCCTAAACCTTGGTCCACAATCAAAAATGATAACCATAGGAGCTACAAACCTACAATACACCTATTCATACCAAAAGGAGGCCACTCTTCCTGTTGTTACATCTTTCACAGCTTTTGCTTCCACCCACTTTGTCAAATAGTCCACAGTCACAAGGATATACTTTTCGCCATTGTTGGTCCTTCGCATTGGACCTACAGCATCCACTCCCCATTTTGCAAATGCATCAAAAGACATTATAGCTTTTTAAGGCTCAGCCAAAAGCTTTCGGTTTGCAAACACTTGGCATTCATGGCATGACTTGCACCAAAAATAAGCATGTCTCATCATAGAGCACAAACAATAACCCCCTCTCAAAATACGAAAGACAACCTGATCCTTACCTTGATGGCCTTTTTGTTCATGGCAATGCTTCAAAATCAAGCCTATTTCTTCTTTGTACGGCACTTCCCTCAAAATGCTATCTTTGCCATAAAACATGAGATCCTCACCTACCAACGTGTACTTTCTTGCTTTTGCAACTATTTTCTTACGCCGAACCTTTGACATGCCCTTAGGACATTGTTCTTTACTAAGAAATACTTCTACATCTTGCAGCGATTTTCTTCCTGCACACAAATCTTCCTTGACCTTGAAAGGGGCTACCAAGGCATCCAACTTGTCCCTAGCCAACTCATCAGCTTCTTTATTCTACTCACGAGGACCATGCTTACACAATATCTTCTCAAATTCATGCAAAAGCTTCTTAATGCCATAGAACCACTTCTTCAAGTTTTGTTTCTTAACATTCCACAAACCAAGTAACTGATTCATGACTAGCAACGCATCCCCTTTCACAATGACCCTCTTCAATCCAAACTCAACACACTGCTTCCATCCAAGGAGAAGCGTGAGATACTCGGCCTCATTCTTACTTTCAGCTTCATCAAGATCGTAAGCTCTAGAAAAGATTACATCGCCTTTTGGGTTATTAATGATTACCCCACCACTTGCCTTTTGAAGAACTATCATGTATGCACCATCAAACATCATCGCATACGCATCTGTAATATCCACTTCCTTTTTCATGATCATCCTTGTCAATTCTTAGGTAAGACTGCATCTCTGCTCCCTTGTGTACCGCTATGTCCACCAAGTGAGCTTTCACAGAATGGTCCACTTTAAACTCAAACTCATACTCTTGAAGCTCCATAGTCCACTTTAAGATGCGCTTCCTAGGCTTCAAATGTTGTACTACATCCGGCAAAAGGTTTGATGTGGTGAGCACATAGAACTTTTGGGACAACAGATATGTTTTGAATCTACTACAAGCAAGAACCAAGGCGAATACCCACTGTTCCATTTCTGTGTAGGAGAATTTGCTTACATTCTTTATCTTGCTCTCAAAATAGACTGGCTTGAAGTTCCTTCCCTGCTTTTGTAAGAGCACCGACCCAAAAACTATTGACCCCACACTAATAGATACATAGAAAATGGATTTCAAGTCAGGAGGACTCACTAATTGTAAAGCACACAATACCTCTTGATACCATCAAAAGCTTGTTGCATGTCTTCATTCCACTCAAACCCTTGAACTCTTTGACTTAATTTGTGGGGAGGATACTTTAACAGACTTAGACACTCCAAGTCAAGAATCAATCGCGACAGCACCAAATAACCACTTCAAACAATTCACAGATCACAATAGATTTGCACTGGCCCGGCGGAGTTCCGTGCCTAGAGATATTGGCCCCAAAGATTGGCGCCCCTTTCGGTATTTCTTTTTGTATTAATCAGTTCAAAGTACATGAGAGTGGCTCGGGGTTCACTCTCATACTCTGCGTCCAGATGCTCTGAGAAGTGAAGGCCCAAACCATGTTTACAAGGGATGCCAAAAGTAGAGCCCCAAAAGCTTCAAATCAAAAGAAATTGCTCTCTCTCACACAAAGAGTCAAAACTTGAAAGCAAAAGCATTCTCTCTCTCTTTCTCATTGCGTAAAGAAAAAACAAGATTTGCGTCGCTCAAAACGAAACCAAAAAAAAAAACCGCCTCCGCGATTTTCCAAAATTAGGGTTTTTAGAAATTAGGGTTTGCAAGAATTCTAGGGTTTTTGGCAGAAATTAGGGTTTCTGTTGTCCGTATCCACGTCATCACTTTGTGACATACCCCTCTCTTGAAAGCATTGTAATCGACCGCGATTACACCTGCAAAACCGACAAAAGCCATAAACCGTCTTAGCAGACACTGACTCTTAGTACCTACGTACTAGGAACACACATCTAACACATTTACAAAATCGACAGTCACATCACACGACATCACAGGACATCACCAGACATCACAGGACATCACATGACATTCAACATTCATTCGGATCTTAGACCATGATTTATCGGCAATATAGCTAGCAATCACATCTAGGTCCAATCGAGACCTCATCGATGTCCGATTGACTAACCCCTATAGCACCCATGTCAATTCGAGATCAATCAGACCAAAATGCTGCAGTCATTTCATCTATCAGTTCCTGCACTCAAAAGAAGTCAAGGACAAATCAGTATCATTATCAGGAATTCCATTTCATAAAGTCATCCAGAAGAATACTGTCAGCTCTCAGAATCCCTGAAGCTCAAAGAGACATCAGTGACTTTAGTATCAAAATCAAGGCATCTGTTGACAAAGGAGCAGAGTAACTCCCCTCTTGTGCATCCCACTGCACCAGATCTTCGGCCAAGCTGAATTTCTGGGTTCCATTTGGAGTAGACTATGCTAAACCAAAACATCGAGGTAAAGTTTCACAATCCGAAGAGTATTTGCTAGGTCCTCCTCCTCCATCCACTTTGCATGAAATGCAGGAAAGTTCTTGAACTTAACCAAGAACCGCCTTCGGACTTTACCTTTCTTCGTATCCCTATGTGCCAAAATCTGTTCAGGAACAAGGGTCTCCTCGTTTTCTTCCACTTCGGGTTGCTCATCATGCTCCCCATCTTCAGGCACATCACCCTTAAAAGGTTTCAAGAGACCCACATGGAATGCATTGTGAATCCTCCAAGTACGTGGCAGTTTCAGTCGGAAGGAGACATCATTTATCTTTTCAATAATCTGGAAAGGTCCGTAGTATCGCATACTCAGCTTTGGAAAAAGCCTCTCATTTCCCTTTTTCTTTCTTAGGCGTGCCTTCTCAAAACGTAAGAGCACCCAATCATCCTCCTTCAATTTCAAGTCGCGACGATGGCGATCCACTGCCTTTTCCTGTCGTTCTTGAGACTCCTGCAAAGTCTCGCGAACCTTGGCAAAGGCCGTATTCAAATCTCGCGAATATTCATCCGCTTCAAATATCTAATCTTTCGTGCTCAGGAAGGATGGAACCTTCCCAGCACTTTCAACAATCTCAAATGGCGTCTTCCCCGTCGAAGAGTGTATCTTGTTATTGTAGGCAAATTCCACCAGAGGTAAGTTCTTTTCCCATTGAGTCTTCTGATCCGAGATACAAGACTAAATCTAAAACCACTGAATTGGCAATCTCAAATTGCCCGTCAGTCTGCAAGTGGAACAATGACGAGAACTGCAACCGCGTGCCAATGTTCTCCCAAATTGCCTTCCAAAACAAACTCATAAATCTGGGGTCTCTGTAGGAGACAATCATCTCAGACGTGCCATGTAATCGGAAAATCATCGTGATCATTCTGTGTTCTCGGGAGATCAAAAATGAAATCCATTCCAATATTTTCCCAAGGGACGGTGGGTATGGGTAAAGGCTGTAACAATTCCTGTGCCTTATGCCTGTCAAACTTGACCTTCTGGCATACTGCGCACAAACTCTTCCACATCCTTGTTGAGTCTCGGCCAAAAGAAGTATCTCTCTACCCCTTCATGGTGGTAGCAATGCCATAGTGACCCGTAAAAGGTGGACAGTGACATTCAGTCATAACCTTTTCCCGCAACGACTGTGTAACGCACAGCATAGTCTTTCTCATCAAGTAGCCTTCCCGAAGGGAGTATCCAGCTATTGTCTCCCCATCCCGTATCCGTGTGAAAATATCTGCAAAATCTGTATCTGTGGCATACTGATCGACCATATCCTCGAAGCTCCTATGATATATCGCGGAAATAGCCAGAACCAACGGCTTCCGAGACAAAACATCTGCCACCGCATTCTTTTGTCCTTGCACATGGACAATCTGGAAGTGAAACTATGACAAGATGTTCGCCCACCGCATCTGCTTTTCCGAAAGCTGTTTCTGTTGCAAGAAGTAGCGCAAACTCTGATGGTCTGTAAAGACAGTAAAATCCGCTCCGAGTAGGTAATGCCGCCACTGAGTAAGAGCATGGATAACCACCAAAAGCTCTTTCTCATAAATCTGTGCTGTCATCTCCGGCCTAGAGAACAATCGGCTCTCGTAAGCAATGACATGGCCTTCTTGCATCAAGACCGCACCCAGACTACGACCATAAGCATCACAAAATACTTCAAATGACTTCTGCAAGTCCAACAAAGTCAAATCTGGTCATGTAGTCAATTTCTCTTTCAATGTTTGAAAGGCAGTCACCTCTATGTATCCCCACGAGAAAGGGACTCCTTTCTGTATCAAGATATGCAAAGGGGAAGCAACCTCTGCAAACTTTCGAATGAACCGTCTGTAGTACGAACACAGTCCCAAGAAGCTTTCAACTTCATGGAAATTCTTCAAATCGGGCCAATCACGGATAGTATCTATCTTGGCCGGATCCCTTTTCACTCCTGTTGCTGAGACAGTGTCCCAAAAAAAATGTATCTCTGAAGCATATGATCTCTGTGTTCTGATTCATTCTTGGAGAAAACAATGATATCATCAAAGAAAGTGCCAACAAATAGCCTGTACTCTTGAAAAATCATGTCCATCATCCGGTTAAATGTCGTAGGAGCATTGGTTAAGCCAACAGGCATCACCAAAAACTCAAATAACCCAAAAGTCATCTGAAAGGCTGTCTTGCAGACGTCTCCCGGCGCGATTCGGATCTGATGATATCCATTCTTCAAGTCAATCCTACTAAAACACGAGGATCCCTGTAACCTGTCGAGTATATCATCGATCCTAAGAATCGGAAATCAGTTCTTGATGGTGATTTTGTTGAGATCTCTATAATCGATGCACATTCTCCAAGATCCGTCTTTCTTCAAATCCAACAACAGTGGAGAGCAACACGGTGAAGTACTATGCTGGACAAGACCCTTTTCCAAGAGGTCTTTCACTGGGTTCACAATCTTTTCATTCTATACTCGGCTCACCCGGTAAGGTGGCCGATCCGATGGCGTGCTTCCAGGTATCAGGTCAATGGTATGATCTTCAGGCCCTCTAAAAAGCAATCGGTATGAGTGTGAAGAAAATTCTTGGCGTTCTTTTGTTCAGGTCAAAACATATTCAACCTTTATCCATCGTTCAGGTCTCTCCCATAAGAATGAGTAAAGAAAACTGAAGTTCATCAAGTACAATCTCTGAGCCCTTCATTTGTCAAAGTCGCTTTCTCGGCCCAGTAGTCAACCACGACGTAGTTCTTGTGGTACCAAGGGATCCTGAGTAGAACGTCACTCGCGTGCCCTGAACACCCCTGCCATTGCAAACGAAGTTTGCCCAATGCTCGATGTAATGGCAACATCCCATCCGGGTGCCAGTCGAACTACCTCTGCCTGTGGCGTCAGTCTGTCGGGCGTAATTTCCAAATCGAGCCGCCAATTCCAAGTGAAAAGAAGTTTGCCTTGGCTCCTTCAAAAAAGCTTCCTGATCCTTCACTTTGCCCCAAAAGCGGCAAAGTTTGTACTTTCATTCATTAGATTCGGTGCAGGTCCCACGCCATGTGGTACCAGTTCTGCTTTTCTATCTGCCTTTTCTGCCACGTTCCTCAGCTGCTCTCGAACTCTCAGACCTGTCGTCGTCTTTATCATTATGTTCTTTCTGTGCCTTTTTAGGGCACTTCGCGGAAATATGTCCATGTTCCCCGCATCCAAAGCACTTCCCCTCTCTAATGAAGCGAGCTCTCTCCTCAGGAGTAAGCTTGGGTCGTGCATCCTTTTTCTCTGGGTTGCTCTTTTTCTTTCTACTTTCATTCCCTCAAGTCTGTTCGGCTCGTTGTGTCATGGCCTCATTTGTGGGGTAGGTCAGACTGCCAGAGTGAATGGCAAAGCCCCGCTTCACATGACTCATCAACTCCTGAATAGAAGCTGACTTCTGTTCCAAGCAGTGATCTCGGATCTCTGTAGGTAGACCCAAAGTGAACCGCTCAATCTGTTCTCTGAACGAGATCTTCTTGAATGAAGAGGTGGGTAGAAAAGAGCTCCAGAATCTTTCACAATAAGCATTGATTGTATCTTTCTTGGTCATCCGAAGATGCATCTCGTATATCTCGTTCATATTCTTGCGTCAACCAAGAAGAAATAAAAAGCTTTTTAAATTTCAGCCATTTAACTGGCGCAGTCTTGTTTAAAAGAAGCGTGGACCACCAAGTACGAGCATTCTCCTTAAGGTAAGAGGTAGCTCTCCGAATCTTGGAGTGCTCTGAATAGCGTCCTCCCGCGAAAGCAATGTCAAACTGCTGTATAAAAGACAAAGCCTTCGAAGCATCTGAGTATCAAAGTATCAAACTTGATGGAGTGGCCACCTTCCTTAAACTCTCGGACTTTCTTGCTTTTATCTTCAAGAAAGTCATACTGGTTGGCTTTGTAAAAATCCTTCTTGTTCGCATAGAAGTTTCCATCATCAGAATTTGAGCTGTCTGTAGACGAGTCCTCAGTAGTAGAACTGTCAGTCTCTGGGCGAGATTTAGCCTTCTTTGCCTTTTTCTTACCCTTTCCAAAGCTTTGTTTCTTGCTTCGCTTTTTATCTTTTCTGTCTTCTTCGCTCGAATCCGAAGAGCTAGAAGAACTGTCAGAAGAAGAAGAAGAAGAAGAAGAACTGGTTACTCCTTCAAATTGAACACGCTTCTTTTGGTTTCTTTGCCTTGTCGAATATTGACTGACGACCCAAATATCCCGGGAAGTCAGTGCCTTTCTTCTGCTTTTTGCCGTGCTTTTTGGCTTTCTTTTGAGCGTCAAAACGCTGAGCAATCCGTGCATCAACCACCTCTTGTAATTCCTTCTCTGATTACTGTTTGTGATCAGAAGGTTTCTTGAGAGCGGGTTTCAGTGGTGGTGTAGTGGTTTTCTGACACTGTTCATGCACTTCCTGAAAAAAAAGTCTCGCAGGTATATTTTGCCAATTTCAAATCCTTCGCAAAACTGAGCATCATCTTTGTTGCATCGCCGATCAATTGACGACGCTTCATCTCTCTTTGCTCCGCCTTAGTAGACCGAGGCGGACCATACTCTCTATCAGAATCTTCGTTGTGATCCCTACCCGCATCTCCATATGCAGAAGGAGTCGACTAATCCTTGCGTGAAGCCATAGGTGCCGCGGAAAAAAAAATTGGGGATCGGAATCAAAACTTGAAAGCAAAAGCATTCTCTCTCTTTCTCATTGCGTAGAGAAAGAGCAAGATTTGCGTCGCTCAAAACCAAAAAAAAAAAATCTCGCCTCCGGGATTTCCGAAAATTAGGATTTCTGGCAGAAATTAGGGTTTGTAGGAATTTTAGGGTTATTGGCAGAAATTAGGGCTTTTGCTGTCCGTAGCCGCGTCATCACTTTGGGACAGATACACATACTGACATAGCATCCAAAAGAAACGTGACAAGTACCTGAGCTTATGAACAAATGATGCCAAATCCTTTGTGTTGCTGGCAGATCCATAAGCAATAAAGCCTTAACTTTCTCTGGGTAAGCTTCTATTCCATTTTGGGAAACCACATGTCCTAGAATACTTCTTTGGGTTGAGTTGCCCACCCTCTTGTTGAAGCTTTCAAAACTCAACCTCAGTTTCTCCAAATGTGTCACCCTGGAGCTATAACATCCAATGTCATCCATGAAAACTCGAATAAACTTACCCAAGTAGGGACCAAACACTCTATTCATCAACCCTTGGAAGGTAGCATATGCATTAACCAACCCAAAAGGCATTCTTTTGTAGGAAAAACAACCCCAAGGATTAATGAAGGTCATCTTCAATCGATCTTCGATCGCTATCAAGATATAAAAGTAGCCTGAAAATCCATCCATGATTGAGTAGCGTTCATGACCTGCAACCTGATTGAGAATTTCATCCAGGAAGGGTAGTGGATAATGATTCCTTTTTGTGGCAGCATTCAAACGTTTGAAATCAACATATATCCTAGATCTTCTATTCTTCTTGGGCACAATAACTACTGGAGAGACCCAGACTACTCCACTCGAAAGATGAAATCTACTTCCAAAAGCTTCGTCACCTCTTCACGAAGTGCCTTCTCATGAATGACCCCCAACCTCCTAAGCTTTTGAACCTTTGGCTTGGCATCTTCTTTTAGATTGATTCTATGCTCGACCCTTTTTGCTCCTTGCAACTCTGTATATTCAGTGGCGAATAGCTTTGGAAACTCCGCAAACATGTATTCATACTCCTTGTGTCACCAGTGTGTGACTACTATCTATCCTTTTTGTTGATTTCTTTCTTATTATCTATTTACTTTCACTTTTTGGAAACACCCCTCGGGAAATCTAACTGTCCTGCATTGCATAGCTAGTGTGGAACTGTCCAGAGGGAGTCCAGGCCTGAGGGCAAGTGAGCACTAAGGTTGGACAAGGACTATGGTTAGCCAAGTGGGGTCATTGACTAGCCAAAGTGGAATCCTTTGCTACAGAGGCTACATTTCAGTTTTGGATGTGGCCACAGTGTACAAAGAGGGTCGGATGACCTAGAAAGATATAATGGCAGCATCTCCTAAAATTTAGGGAACTGCTATTTTGGGACCTGAAAATGTCTTCGCGTCATTACGTGCAGTTTGACATGGGGATCATTTTGTTACTCTGTGGCCAAGTCAACAGAGGCTGCAGGTGAGATATTTTTAGACCCGAGGGTCTAAAGCGGGAAAATGCACAAATGAGTGACACTTGGCACTCTGAGGCCAGTTTACTACTTATAGAGAAGGCAAAAACGTGATTTATAGCTGGGAGGCTCATTTTGCAAGTCTCTGTCACAGGTTAAGAGCTATGGAGTGCTTGCTTTCCCTCTTATGCACAGTGCGGTGCCAGGAGTGATGCCCTGCACGCTACGCACTGCCCTCTCTCTCCCCTTTGGCAGTATGTTATGCCCCTCTAGTGGGCTCTTCATTTGACCAATGTACAGTTGTGTGGGTTCATGCGCGATTGCCGAGGCAAGAGCCTCTTGTACAGGTACTGGATTAGCTAGCGGCTAATCCCCCCCGCAGGTACAGGTGAATTCGGAGAGGTTTCACGCCAGAAATCTCGTCCGATTCAAAGGGCAAGTAGCCCTACAGGTGCGGGAGCTCGAGGACTTGCTAGGGATGCGACCGGCACGCGGAACGGAGCCCGAAACAGTGAATTACAGCCTGCTGTGTATTTTTGCAGGTTTAGGGTTTTGGCCCTAAACGGACCCTAATACCCCAGGAGGTTCGGGGACGCAAGGGGACCGCTGTACAGGCGATCTGGCGCATTTTCAGGGCTGAAAACAGAGAATTCAGCGTGCTGCAGATTCTCGCCAGGTTTTGCAAAGTGCCCGTATGCGTCGGGAAAGTCAGTCAATGCGTGGGAATACTGACCGTGAAGGGTTCTAGTACAGTTATGCTGCCGAAATCAGGCTGGAACAGTGGAAATTCAGCCGAGTTTGTGCGGGGCAGCTTGTAGGGAACCACAACGTTTATTCCCTCTTTTGAACAATAAAGAAATACCGAAAGGGGCGCCTAAGTTAGGGGCCAATCTGGTGTCCGTCTACTCATACAGGTGCAATCTAGCAGCCTGTATCCCTCTCCCCTTTGTTGTGTCTTGAAAGTACAGGTAAAATAGACGACTAATAATGGGTGAAAGCTAAATCAAGGTTTAAAGTAAAGTCTACCGCCCTTTTTGGATTGAACAGGCCGGTTTCATGGTTCCATCGACGGGATTATATCACTTTTTCCCATAGAAGTGAGCCTTGGTCAGTTTTGGGCTTGAAGACACAGGGGATCATAGACCAGACACAGGGAATTGTAATTATGGCTGACAGACCAGATGATGTGACTGAAGAGGTTTCCTCTTCACAGGGTCAACAGACACATGAAGTGGGTGAGTCCTCAAGACCACCACAGACTGATGATGATATATTCAGGACCCAGTTGGCTACTGCTGTGGCTATGTTCACACAAGTAATGCAGAATCCGAGGTTTTTAGCCTTTCTGCAACCTCCTGTTCCGTCTCAGCAAGTTGGGTCACTGGATCATATTCAAAAGCCTGTTAAGGCTCGAGCACAGGTGATTCATACCGCAGAGTCAATGGAAACACCTTTACACTTGACGGAGAACATGCAGTCTCCACAACCTATGCCTAAGGTGCAAGAACAGGTGGCTGAGATGCCAGTCTTTCAGGCTGTACCAGTTCAGCCCGCCACCTTTCAGCAGCCTATAGCTGGTTCTAATGGGCAGGGAAGCAACTTACAGGCTATGCAACAGGTCTTCCCACCACCTTCAGTACACCCTGGCTATTTTGGAGGTGGATCCGTATTCCAAAGCATGGCTGGTCATGCACCTGGAAATCAGTTTTATACGCCAGGAACAGTGTTTGCGGGTGCTCAAACGATGATGCCTAACCCCATGTACAGTGTCATGGGTATGCAACCAGGGTTTCAAAGCACTCAGGGACAATTTGGGATGCCACAAGCAAATTTTGGTATGGCTGGAATTACAAATCAGCAGCCAAATATGGCATTTCCAGGTCAAGTTAATAGCGGCCAAGGAACACAGATAAACCCTAATAGTGTTCCCATGTTTCAGTCACTTCCATATGACAATTTAACGCCGCTGGAGAGGCCAACTCCGTACAAAGAAGGTGGCAAAGGAGTGTCATTCACGACCTTTACAGGGTTTGATGACAGGAAGAAGGCTCTTTCATTCCTCCAGCAGTTTGACAAGGCCTATGCAGGGGGAAACTTTACAGAGGCTTCAAAGGTCCGCAAGGCAGCCACTTTCTTGACAGGGAATGCGGGACAATGGTGGACAACTTTATTGCTTCAAGGGCAAGCTCCGTCCACATGGATTTACTTCAAGCAGATTTTTGCAGCAGCATGGTTATCTGATGACTTTGAAGCAGATGTCATGACAGAATGGCACCAGCTTAATGCTGCCACTTGCAGAAATCTGGATGATTACAATCGGAAGTTTTGGAAAGCTCTACTTCCAGTAACTTCCTATAGGTTTGTGCCATTGACAGAACAGATTGAAAAATACTGTTGTGGCCTACCCAAAGGATTGAGAAAATACTGCACAAAGACCAAAGTCACTACTTTGACGCAGCTCATCGAGGTAGCAAACACTGGCAATGGTTTGCTCAAGGGAGAAGATTGTGAATTTAACACTGGCGTCAAGGCAGGATCAGGCAAGAAAAATTCAGCCAAGAAGCACGTTCCCAATGAGGCTCCTAAAGGGACTCAGGAGTCAGCCAACACAGGGAAAGACAAAGCTACGGCTGAATCAGAAAAAGGACCAGCAAAGAAATGGAAAAGACGTTTTCCTCGCAAGTCAGAAGAGCAAAAGAAGGTCCTGAGGACAGAGAACAAATGCTTTATATGTGAGCAGCCTGGCCACATTGCTTACAACTGTCCTACAAAGAAAAGGCCAGCTGATTCTGAAGACAAGGAGGACAGGAAGGGAAAGAAGCCCATGGCTGGTCTAGTGCCAGATATGGTGGGCGACAAGCCAAATTCAGATGCAAGTGAGCTTTGCAGAGCATGGGGAAAGGTTAGGGATCAAACAGTGCTTATCTTCTTTGATCCAGGTGCCAAAGCCAACTTTATTTCCCCAGAATTGGCTTCAAAGTTGGGAATCAGACCTGAAGAGATGGGGTATACAGCAGAGGCAGGTTTGGCATGTCCTGGCCATACAGAGGCTGTGACACCCATCATTGGAAAGTTGCGTCTACATATCCAGTCCTATGTAGATGCTGAAGAATTTTACATCATGCCACTGGACGGATGTGATGTGTTGTTAGGTATTCCTTGGTTGTTTCGTGTACAGGGAATCCTGGATGCCTACAACAAAAAGATCACTGTACAGAGCAGGGGAAAGACTCACATTCTGGATGTAAAGCTTAAAGGGGAGTCTATTCCTACTGTATCAGCTTCTGCTATTACTTCTGTAATGAAAAAGCATCTTTCTGCGTACTTGGTTTTTGCACGTGAAGTGTCAGATTGTGATGAATCAAATTTATCTGTGCTAGATAAAGAAAGGTCAATGTTTTTACAACAGTATAGTGACTGTTTTTCCGATTCATTACCGTCTCAATTACCGCCAGAGAGACCCGAGGACCATGCGATAGATTTGGTGCCAGGCTGTAGCCCACCAAATAAGCCTCCGTACAGGGTTAGTGCGGCTCAGCAGAAAGAGATAATGGGCCAAGTACAGGAGCTGTTAGAAAAAGGGCTGATTCAGCCCAGTTCATCTCCATTCTGTTCTCCAGTATTGTTGGTGCAGAAAAAAGATGGCTCATGGCGTATGTGCATCGACTACCGTGCACTGAACAAGAATACCATCAAGAATAGGTTCCCTATACCTAGAATTGATGATATTATGGACAAATTAGAAGGAGCAGCTATGTTTAGCAGGATAGATCTAAAGAGTGGGTATCATCAGATCCGCATTAGATCAGAGGATGTGCACAAGACTGCTTTTAGAACAACGTTTGGCCTTTACGAATTTTTAGTGATGCCCTTTGGTCTCACAAATGCTCCTGCTACGTTTAATAGGATGATGGACAGAATTTTCCGTCCACACCAGCAGTTTGTTGGTACGTTCTTTGATGACATGATAGTCTATTCAAAGAATGAAGAGGAGCATAGGCATCACTTGGCCATTGTGTTCAAAGAGCTACGCAGTCATAGGTTGCTCATCAATGCAAAGAAAAGTGAGTTTTTTCTGGAAGAGATTCACTTTCTGGGACACATTGTCTCAAAGGACGGTGTTAGAATGGATCCTGCAAAAGTTGAAGCGATCAAGTCATGGCCAAATTTGAAGACGGTGCATGATGTCCGAAGCTTCTTGGGACTATGCTCCTATTACAGAAGGTTTATCCGAAATTTCGCTGAGATTGCTTCACCTTTACATGCTCTTCAAAAGAAGGCAGTCACCTTTAGATGGACACAAAAAGAGATTTTAGCTTTTAATCTCTTAAAGGAAAAGATGACTTCAGATCCAGTCATTGTGTTGCCAGATCTTAGGAAGTCATTTGTGGTCCAGTGTGATGCCTGCGGTAGTAGCATTGGTGCTGTGCTAATGCAAGATGGCAGGGTAGTAGCCTATGAGAGCAGAATTTTGCAAGGGCCAGAGATGACCATGCAGGTCTATGAGAAAGAGTTACTGGCTGTGATTCATGCGCTCTTAAGTTGGAAACACTACCTGCTAGGTGCAGATTTCGTTGTCCAAACGGATCATCAGACCTTGCGATACTTCTTGACACAAACAAAGTTATCTGAGAAGCATATGCGATGGGCAAATATCTTGTCCATGTTCCATTTTCAGATTGTGCATGTGGAAGGCAAGAAGAACGTTGTGGCTGATGCCTTGTCTAGGAAGCCACAAATTTCAGCTGTGTCAATTCCTTATCATCATGAACTTGATGATATGAGAGAACAGTATGAAAATGATGAAGATTTTGCAAGGGTCTTCGAGCAGCTAATGCAAGGACAACGTCATGAACACTATCTTCTTAAAGACGGGTTCATGATGATGCATGGCAGATTGTGTGTCACAAAGCCATTGCGACGCAAAGTTATGGAAGAGAGTCATGTCCCACCGTATGCAGGGCATCGTGGTATCGATGCTACAGTTAAAGCGGTAGAGACATTCTTCTATTGGCCTACATTGAGAAGGGATGTGGATGCCTTTGTGCGAGAATGCCTAATATGCCAAAAGGTCAAGTTTGACAGACAAAAGGCACCAGGGTTATTGCAACCACTACCTATTCCAGATAAACCATGGGAAAGTATTGCTATGGATTTTATCTTTGATCTTCCAAGAACGCAGACAGGAAATGATGGTATTTGGACCATTATTTGCAGATTCAGCAAACAGGCTCATTTTATTCCTGTCAGGAAGAAGATAAAGCCAGATCAGATGGCACGCTTGTTTATGAGCAATATTTTCAAGTATCATGGCATGCCACAGTCGATTGTTAGCGACCGTGATCCACGCATGACTAGTTTGTTCTGGAAAGGCTTGTTTGAGAATATGGGCACCACGCTCAAATTCTCTTCGTCATTTCATCCTCAAACAGATGGGCAGTCAGAAGAGGCAAATTCTACTGTCCTAGATCTGCTGAAGTGTTATGTGTCAGAGCATAAAGGAAAGTGGGAGCAGTATTTGCCATTGGTGGAGTATGCATACAATAATACAGTGCATTCATCAACTGGCAAGGCACCTTTCGAGATAGTTGAAGGTGGCAAGAAAGTTCCTCCCATACTGCATACAAAGGACAAGATATTTGAAGCAGATAAGTATGTTCAAGACATGGATGAAATGTACAAGAAGGTCAAAGTGGCCTTAGAAAGGACTCAGGCAAAGCAAAAGAAAGCAGCTGATCGTCACCGTCGTGAAGTGGTATATTCACTTGGTGATTGGGTGCTTTTACGCTTTGAAAAGGCAAGGTTAAAGAAGATGAAGGGCAAGGAAAGACTGTTTCCAAAGCTCAGCATGCGTTACTATGGGCCTTTTCAAGTGTGCGACATAATCAGTGATGTTGCATATAGGCTGAAATTGCCTGACAGTTGGAAGATTCACAATGCGTTTCATGTGAGTCTTCTCAGACCCTATGTGGGTGATGTGCCAGAAGATATGCCAGCTGAAGATCAGTCGGAAGTCGAGGAACTTGACGAGATCTTGGTCCCTGAACAGATTTTGGCACACAAAGAAAGGAAAGTGAAAGGCAAGGTTGCTAGGCGTTACTTGGTAAAGTTCAGAAACTATCCACCAATGGATGCTAAGTGGATGGAAGAAGGTGAACTTGCAGAGTCACCAACTGTGTTATCACTTTACCTGGAAGCCTTCGATTTGCAACCTACCTTGACCCCTTGAGTTTCAAAGCTACATGGATTGTCAGTGTGACAATGGCTTCTGAAACAAATGATGTACATGGTATTTAAAGTGAGCTCAAATCAAATACCTGTTACATGAATGTTAGAGCTGTACAGATTGTCAGTTTGGCAATTGCTCTTATGGAATGTCCAAAAGTTTGGTTAGTGCTATAGAAGTGAGTATTTCTTGTCAGTTTGTCAAGGATACAGTGATTGCTTCTATTGAAGAGTACATGTGTAACTGCATTCTTAAACTGTCGGTTTGGGTATGCTCGAAAGTGTTACGGGATCCAACGTGTACTATAAGACAGTGGCAAAATGTGCAGCTACCATTTTGTCATTGGAAAGTTAGTGACTCAAAGCAATGGCAGAGTGCGAAGCTACCACTATGTCATTGGGACAGGGTTCACACGCAGGCAATACATGAGTCGACGAGGTGTTGAATACACCAGGGTTGACAATGAGCATGTATGTGTCGTATATGTGTCGACAGGTGTTGAATACATCAGTGTTGACAGTAAGCATGTACGACATAGATGCAAACGAGGACGTTTGAGATTTCAGGAGGGGGGTATGTCACCAGTGTGTGACTACTATCTATCCTTTTTGTTGATTTCTTTCTTATTATCTATTTACTTTCACTTTTTGGAAACACCCCTCGGGAAATCTAACTGTCCTGCATTGCATAGCTAGTGTGGAACTGTCCAGAGGGAGTCCAGGCCTGAGGGCAAGTGAGCACTAAGGTTGGACAAGGACTATGGTTAGCCAAGTGGGGTCATTGACTAGCCAAAGTGGAATCCTTTGCTACAGAGGCTACATTTCAGTTTTGGATGTGGCCACAGTGTACAAAGAGGGTCGGATGACCTAGAAAGATATAATGGCAGCATCTCCTAAAATTTAGGGAACTGCTATTTTGGGACCTGAAAATGTCTTCGCGTCATTACGTGCAGTTTGACATGGGGATCATTTTGTTACTCTGTGGCCAAGTCAACAGAGGCTGCAGGTGAGATATTTTTAGACCCGAGGGTCTAAAGCGGGAAAATGCACAAATGAGTGACACTTGGCACTCTGAGGCCAGTTTACTACTTATAGAGAAGGCAAAAACGTGATTTATAGCTGGGAGGCTCATTTTGCAAGTCTCTGTCACAGGTTAAGAGCTATGGAGTGCTTGCTTTCCCTCTTATGCACAGTGCGGTGCCAGGAGTGATGCCCTGCACGCTACGCACTGCCCTCTCTCTCCCCTTTGGCAGTATGTTATGCCCCTCTAGTGGGCTCTTCATTTGACCAATGTACAGTTGTGTGGGTTCATGCGCGATTGCCGAGGCAAGAGCCTCTTGTACAGGTACTGGATTAGCTAGCGGCTAATCCCCCCCGCAGGTACAGGTGAATTCGGAGAGGTTTCACGCCAGAAATCTCGTCCGATTCAAAGGGCAAGTAGCCCTACAGGTGCGGGAGCTCGAGGACTTGCTAGGGATGCGACCGGCACGCGGAACGGAGCCCGAAACAGTGAATTACAGCCTGCTGTGTATTTTTGCAGGTTTAGGGTTTTGGCCCTAAACGGACCCTAATACCCCCAGGAGGTTCGGGGACGCAAGGGGACCGCTGTACAGGCGATCTGGCGCATTTTCAGGGCTGAAAACAGAGAATTCAGCGTGCTGCAGATTCTCGCCAGGTTTTGCAAAGTGCCCGTATGCGTCGGGAAAGTCAGTCAATGCGTGGGAATACTGACCGTGAAGGGTTCTAGTACAGTTATGCTGTCGAAATCAGGCTGGAACAGTGGAAATTCAGCCGAGTTTGTGCGGGGCAGCTTGTAGGGAACCACAACGTTTATTCCCTCTTTTGAACAATAAAGAAATACCGAAAGGGGCGCCTAAGTTAGGGGCCAATCTGGTGTCCGTCTACTCATACAGGTGCAATCTAGCAGCCTGTATCCCTCTCCCCTTTGTTGTGTCTTGAAAGTACAGGTAAAATAGACGACTAATAATGGGTGAAAGCTAAATCAAGGTTTAAAGTAAAGTCTACCGCCCTTTTTGGATTGAACAGGCCGGTTTCACCTTGTTTTCTTTCTTCGTCGAGTCCTCTCCTAACATGCTCCTTACGTTCACTTTGGCAGGCTCTACGATTGCTTTTGGATTCTCCTTCTCCTCCTCCACATCATGCATTGATGCTTCCTTTTCGACACATATCCTAAATAGATCAGGACATAATTGCATCAAGCCTTTCTCTACACTTTCTTTTGATGACGTAGACGAAGCATCACTATCGTATGACATAGTTTCTGTTGAATCTGTATCTTGCATCTCCAATAAGAGCTGTATATGGCTCTCGTGTGTCGTCATGTTGTAGACAATGGTCCTTCCTTTCTCTTGGTCGGGGATGGTGATCAAGCCAGTGCCCCAATCCTGCTTAGCACCAAGGGTTATAAGCCATGGCCTCCCTAAAATGATCGGATAAGCATTCTCACCCCCTTGCATCACGTAGCAATCAACCAAGCACTCAATCCCCAAGACTTTTATCTTAACATTTTCAACTATCCCAAGACACCTTGCCTTTTTGTGGTTGGCCATCCTCATACGGATCGAAGCATTCACTAACATCTTGACACCTGCTTCGTTCGTGATAGCCTCGTTCATGACACACACCTGGGCACCACCATCCACATATGCTTGCACTTCCGTCTTCTTTCCCAACATAGCTTCAACTATTGGCACCATATCCACTAGGTGACCAACCCTCGAGGATGACACCATGCTTTGATGCTTTTCCTTTTTGGAAGGAAGCCGCGTACTCACGCATTTGGTCCACTGCCTCCTCAATTTAGCGTTTAAAGCCACCAATTGACCAAAAGATATATTGGCCTTTTGATTTCATATGTCGTCAACAATATCATAGTCTTTGACACCTTGGCCAAGAAGGTAATCCTTTGGACCTGTTTTTCTTCGTCGCTGCCTCTTGCTACTCTTTGGTTGATCTTCTACTTTAGCTTTCCCTTTCCTTGCTCGTTTCCCTCTCTTCTTCTGTCTCTTTCTCCCTATCATGTTTGGCTCTCTTATTGGCCAAGACATCCACATCTTGATGCTCAAGGGTAATGATGTTGATAGCCCTATCTTCTCCATTTGCCGGCAACGGTTGTGGTTGTTGTTGAGGCGGTGGTGCTTCTAGTGCCCGCTCTTGATGATTTTTGAAAAAGAAACTATCACGGTTATATATATTTTGAGTGCTTACACTCACTTGATCTATTACCAACATCTAGTGGTGCTCTAGCATCTCTTTTATGTGCACGTGGTTGCAAAAGCAACTTAAAATCACTTGTTATTTTTTTATAGGTCATGAATTGTTTGATATCAATAATTGATGACCAAAGCACTGAAGATAATCTATTTTCATGATATGGCGCCCAAAAAGCAACTTTGTAGCAAGGGTGTCACACCAGCCTTGTCCGTAAGTTTCCATGTAGTAAATCCCGTACACTTGCCACATCAGCATGCTATGTTGGCAATCTGTATGGTACCTAAAAATGTGGCACATTTCCTGACTGTTGCTGGGTGACTAGGTTTTTGCCATGTTGGCTGTAATATGCTCAATCCAGTACAGTCATGCCACACACTACTATTTACCTTGCTTCAGCTGATTACTTAAAACACCTTATAAAATGGACAGTCAATATTTTGAGCAACATTAAAACTATAGTGATACATTAGGACTGAACGTGATAGTGCATTCAATGGCTTCTCATTACACCCAAACAACAAGCCCTGATGGAAGCTCTCTCAACTTTGCAAAATTGTTGTGAGAACCAAACCGGACTGCTTAAATACTACGCATGAAATGAGTTCCAGCTCAAGCTCGTTGTCTCCATCCACTGATGTGTAACTTTGGTTATCGCAAACAAAGATAGAAGCATACATGCGTTAACAACAGCCCACTTCCGCTAAGTAATGACAGTAGAAATATATATGTGTGTGTGTGTGTGTGTGTGTGTGAGAGAGAGAGAGATGGGTGCCGCAACCATTTATGTGCGCAAATAAAGAGGATGTACCTAGAGCAAGACGATCGCGTGCAGCTGCTTTGAGTCGAAACCGCAAGCGGGAGAGGCAAACCAGCAGAAGCCCGCCATCCCATTCGAATGTCGTTTCCTCCATGCATACGAGAGAGAGAGAGGGGAATAGACTATAGACTCGGCCGTCCGACTTTAAAGGTCCCGACTACATTTTGTGTGCTAGTTTAGAGCTGGGTCGCACCCAATGGCAGTGGCGGGATGAAGTAATCGAGGTCGTACTCTCCACTAGTGCTTACTTTTCCATGCAAGAGATTTCATCGTTCGGCTTTGTGGACAATGAAATGCGGACGTTCCACCTCATTTAGGTATTTACTGAAGCAGAGAGCACGGAAATCTCGAGGGAACGGTCAAAAAAAGGTCGTGGTCAACGCCTGCGAGGTGACTCAACCCCACCACCTACTTGTTGATAGGTTGTTGTCCTAACCACACGGGCGTTATTTTGTGATGGCATCTAAGCCAAAACACAACCTTATATTGTGAACGCAAATGGGGAAAAAGTAAACTCGGACAACATCTGACGGTGCCTGTGGTTTTTGATTTTCGAACCTGGCTTGCACGTCATCGATCCCAGGGCTTGGGCTTAAATTAAAGACCTATGGTCTTTAGTGATGAGGGCATGCGTTCGCACACTTAGCTCATTGCGCTGCCTTTGAACAAGTGGTGGGTTTAAATTGAGGGGGGCGGTGTAGATTGTGCATTTTTGTTGACATCAACTCTCCTCGAGATCCATGCGTGCACCTGTCCGCCATAGACCCCATGACGGGGGCCTAGTTGAAGACCCCGTGTTCTTTAGTCTCGTGCCATGTCATGCAGTAGCTTTAGTGTTTTGTCCATTTTTGGGACCAAACACGTGGCTTTTATCCATTGTTCAGTGATGTGCGTTGATTGAATTGGGTAGAATGGTAGGCTTGTGGCATTTTGATTCCTCAATCACCAATGCTTCCAAAAAGTGATTTGTTGGTGGATTTTGTGCATGTGGCCATTTTTGCAAGTGCTTATGCACGTGCTTCTAGTGTGGGGTCCATGTTGGTCTTGGTAGGTGCTATTTCTGGTGTGCGGTGTCGGGGGATTTGTGTTCGAAAGGTGAGCCGGGAGATGCGGGGCTTCTGGCTGTGAGGTGTGAGGAAGAGCATTGCAGCAGACACAATCAATGTACATGAAGCTTAAAAACTGACAGCTTGAACAAGATTCTGAAGCTTGATTATCCAAAGCAGGCAATTAACAATACCGCTGCTTAAATTAAATGTTAATTGAGGATTTTAAGCCCTTATTACTGCTGATAATCATATAGGATTCAAATAAACCTGATCTGCATCCCTTTGCTCATTTTCTTATCATGGAAGCGAAGCTGCATGACGTCGGCCCAAACTTACTTTTTAAAGTAGATGTTTTGTGTTCTTATTCTTGAGCTCAAGCGTTCATTTCAAATTAAGAGAATTGCTTATGCTCGCTTTCTGCCATGCATAGGGTTTCAAGAGGTTAGCTTCTTCTTCTTCTTCTTCTTCTTCTTCTTCTTCTTCTTCTTCTTCTTCTCTCTCTCTCTCTCTCTCTCTCTCTCTCTCTCTCTCTCTCTCTCTCTCTCTCTCTCTCTCTCTCTCTCTCTCTCTCTCCACCCAAGAGGAGTTTTTGCCAAGGACGGCCAAAAATGTTACATGGGATGTTGTTGCCTTGGTGATATACAAAGGCAAATTTGCAAAGAGGAGGATTGCCTAAACCTCACGCAAGTTCTCACGCCTCGATTTCCAAAGAAAATGGTGGATGACAAAAACCTCCTACGCCATGCTCAAGTTTCTTAAGAAATTTGCTAAGAAGACTGAGAAGGGCAATAAAGCATCTAAATCTATAAATAAAGTGGGGGCTTAGTCTATACATTTATGATTTTTGCATTCTAAACTCGTTGTATTTTTGGTAATGGGTGCCGGTTGAATTACGCGATGGATGTGTATGAACTCTTCTTTCCTTTCCACAAATGGTCGTTGAATCAACCGGGTTTGTCGTTGGAGAAAAAAAGATAGGGTTTCACATACTCTCAAATCCCTCTTGTGTTGCTTACACATGGAGCTTCAATACCATGCTAAATTCACACACGCTCAAATTCCTCTTCTGTAGCTCATACTTGGAGCTTCGATATCGTGCTGCTTTGAGAGACAACCACAAGAGCTAATTCTCAAGGGAACGGTGTCGTGTGAAGTGGTGGGGGAGAAGGGACTTTGATTTCAGATGCCATGTGAAGTGGTGCCTCTTCTCTTCTTCTATTAAGATTCTAGCATATTCATCCTTCTGATTTGGTTGTGCCTTGCTCTTGATTACAAACAATTCTTTATCTGTTGTGGCTCTGGGAACTTTCCTTGGTCGTCCGCTTATTTGCACATGATGTAACGCGAAGGAGACATCTAAGCTACACCACTTGCCCCAAGCTAAGGGTTGGTGATACCTCATGATGATCATGGCTAGGTATGCCCTTTTCCCATGCACAGATAGATTTTTACGAAGCACTTTGCGCTTGCTCATTTTGCACGCTCAAATCAGCTCCTGCAGCCATCAACATTTCAATAGCAGCTGCATCCTCAAGGTGCACGGCTACAATAGATTCTTCTTCTATCACCACTTCGCCTGATTTGGGCAACCTCAAGAGCTTGGATAGAATGCATTTTAGGGAAGAGTAGTCATGGCAAGCTATTGCACGGTGAATTGGGTTGTGCCTATATCTTTCAATTTGTTGTAGTGAAATTTGTGCTATGCTATAGGTGTAAAGTGCTATGTGCAGATCGAACCTTTGTACTATGTAGGCCATCAAGATGGGAGGTGAGCACATAACCCACCTCAGCATGAGGTCGTAGAGGTTATTTGGGCAAGCACTTCTATTTATAGAGGGTTTGAATTAATGAAAAGTGAGCAGTTCTTTGCTATCTGTCCTATGTAACTGTCACCCACATACATGTGTGTGTACGTTGTAGACTTGGAGCCCTTCAACCAAACTTTAACACTATGGGCAAGCTACCATCTGGTGTGGTGCTTGTAGTCTAGCAATTCCTAACACATCACATATTCAAGGTTGTGGTGCACGCCTCTGAACTTGACCTTCCTCAATGTTTTGGAGGAGGTTGTCAGTGAATGGTCGAGTTGCGACTGCGTTTTGCACCGCAAGAAAGTCATTAGGTCAATCTTTTTCCATGTATGAAGAAGGGAATGACCAACGTTTACTATATTCGGCCATCATAGGGAACCCTTATGCAAATGCACTCCCTACTCGGCGAGCAACGAGAGAGGCATACGCTACTTTTTTACCCCTTCGACGTTAGGAGGTCCAATACCTTATTCACGAAATGCAAGGAATTATATAGACTTTACTATCTTGGTTGGCAATTTAGTTGCCCACCTTCTCTCCTGTCAAGCCAAGGGTCTAGAGGGCTAGGGCCAAGTTTGAACTCGGCTCAGGGGTTGCCTATAAATTGGCAAGAGGCTTGGAGGAGAGGATGGAGTTCAGTACCCCTGCCTCATATTGGTATCAGAGCTCATGCTATTATTAGCAAGAAAGGCGTGGGCTTTTTTTAGCAAAAAGCTTGCATGTGGGTATGGTCGCTCAGCACAGAAGAAGACAATCTTGCAGACAAAATGCCATGCAGGAAGGGCCGCTTAGGAGCAAATGGGTGACCCAACGAGGAGCACCAAATGAGGCATTGTGGAGCTCGTTGGCCTCACATTGTGGAGGGGAAGGAAAGCTGACACAGCGGTGCGAAGTTTTGATGATTGTGGCGATCTCTATGAGTGTATCTCCCTCACCCCTCGTTGTCAGCATCATTGCAGAGAAAAAACCAAAGCGTCTTTTCCCATTGGCCCACCGCCCAAGCCAAGGCCTTACAACAGTTCAAGAAAATTAGAGTTTTTTTTTTTTTGGGGGGGGGTGGGGGCTATGACCCTCTTCTTGCTTGATCGACAAAGCAAAGGCAAGCAAATTCTCTATTGTTGAGGCAAGAATGGCATTAACACCAAGCCCGACACTTGATTTTTTTGAAATTTCAAAAAATTACAGAAAATCTTGAGAAATATACAAATATTCAAGAGTGATCAAGGTTCCAAATCTTGGCATCCATAAATCACCAACAAACTACAAGCGATTGGAGGGATTCAAGGCAGTGATATTTGACCAACCGATGGCAAGCACGAGTTGAGCAATCAGATTGAACAAGGTCTTTTTCAATGGGCGTGTGAAACCTGACAAAGTTAACTGTTGGACGATGCTTTCTAGCGGTTCAACGTTAACATTGACACCTCCCGACGGTTCAACATCGAAGATTCTTTGCGACTTCATGGAATTAACATTATCAAGGTTAATTTCTTTTGATTGCGATGGATTATAGTTACTTTTGATCTATTTCCTATCGGTGATGCTTTCTCTAAGGTACCTCTCTTTTTCTTGCTAGCACATCACAAGTCATCATGGATTCGTACATTGACAGGTAGCATACATTTAATTTTGAAAATCCTGCATAAGTTCCACATTATGGCCCCCTGCAACAATCGGACACTCTCACGGAGGGTACCTGCACGACAACATGGATGGATGATAACTAAGAATTGCTTGACATCTAAGATTTTAGAGCACTGCAAATACACACGATTATGTTAGAGTCTAATTTTTCAAATTTAAATGAGAATGTCACCAAAATATCTTATATGTTTCTGCAATTCATGGAACATTCAGGCAAGCTTCCAGTTAATGAGCAGACTCAGGTTCCTACGTCTCCCATGCCTGGCGGGAGCCCACCTGGTCTGTAGGAGCAAGGCTCCAATATGGAGGGATTGCACCTTCTCTCTCAAAAAGAGGTGGATGACTTGTTGAAGAATACCAAGACATCGATTTTTACGGGAGAGGAAAGAAAACGCAACAAAGATGGAATGAATATATTCTTGAGAAAATGGAATGGTATTCATGATCTTAGACGCACTCTAGATGCATTCAAGGCACTGCAAACGAGCCTCACACTAGAAGGCAAGGCCTACAAATGGTGGATGTCTCTCAAAGAGAATAACATCATACCCCAAACTTGGGCAACCTTTGAAACTATGTTCAAAAAATAAATTATGCCCACAAATGAAGCGGACAGAGATTGGATTGCCTTGGATAAATGCTCTATGCATCAAAATAAGACTGTTGAGTATATGTCGCACTATCATGATGTAATTCTCAAGCTGGAGAGTTTGGATATCTTTCAGCAAGTGCGTGGGTTTATCCGTGGGTTGACATCACAGCTTAAGAAGCATGTCAAAACCCACAACCTCAGGACACTTGAGGAGGCCATAGTGCAAGCGCATATACACAACGATCCCGATGTGAAAGCACTACATAATATTTATGTGCCTGACATTGCACATGTAAATGCACGCACATAACATGCGCACAATAAGAGAAAGTTTATAGCAGTTGTATTGGAGGCATCCAAGAAACCCAAGGGGTCTAGGGGCCCTCTCTCTAGTGAAGAGTTTGAGAAGGCTAAAAAGGAAAAATTATGTTTTACATATTTAGGGAGCGGACACGGCAAAAAGGATTGTCCCACGGAGAAATCTACTGCCCAAGGTAAGGAGAAAGAAGTGCACATGGTGTAATTGTTGCCTTTTGAGTCCTCCTCTTGTTTCTCCAATGTGGAGATAACACACACCGAAGCGGTGTACGAATGTTGTATAACGGCCTCAATGTGGTAGCCGACCTTTGGTCCACATGTGTTGGTGCATATACATCGGTATATCCAATGGCACAAAGTGTGGATATTGGCGGATGATGGTGCTTCGCACAATTTCATTCACTATCAGTTAGTGAAACGGCTCAAGTTGCCCTAGACTTTGAGTTTTCACCATTACAAGGTAGCGATGATGAACATCCATGATCCTGAGGTATGGGATACTCAAGCGAAAGATGTACCGGTGGAGATTCAAGGGTATCATACGCCCATGAATTTCCAAGTCATGACTATGGAGCAAACATATGTAGTCATTACATAGTCTTTGATCATCACATAAACGTAGTTATTAGCATAATATCTTGATGTTCAAATTTAATGGCATGCCCGTGACACTGTTGGGGGAGAAGGATATTTCTTCCTCACTACTCATTTGTACATCCGAGCTTATGAATCTCTCTTCTCAAGATCAAATAGAGGAAGTCTTTTTGTGTTACCCCATGTGTCATTTTCTTCCAAATGTTGATAATGTTTTGAATGATAATTTCTCAATACCGAATGCTTCTCTCTCTTCTCTTCCAATTATGACTACTTGTCTCTATCCTAAACAAGTAAATGTTGCTAATAAGTTAAAATATTTATTGATGGAGTACAAAGATGTATTCTCAGATGATTTACCACAGGGCTACCACCGACACGCATTGTGAAACCTGGCATAGACATGATTGCAGCAAGCAGTAAGCCCGTGAGTAAACCACTCTATAGAATGAGTCATTCTAAGGCTACTGAGGTGCAATGTCAACTCGCTGAATCTCTCAGTAGAGGTTTTATACAATCTAGTTCTTCACCATGGGCCTTTCTTGCCTTGTTGGTATAAAGAAAATAGACGGTAGTATGCGTATGTGTGAAAATTATTGTGATTTGAATGCAACTACTGTTAAGAAAAAGTATTCATTATCGAGAGTGGATAAGTTACTTGATAAGATGCTTGTATATTTATGAAGATAGACTTGAGTTCAAGGTATCATCAAATATGCATTAGGCTTGTTGATATATCAAAAATTGTATTCTGAGTTTTTGGTTATGCCCTTTGGGCTAACCAATGTGCCCGCAACTTTCATGACGCTTATGGACAATGTCTTGAAACCGTATTTGGACAACTTTCTTATCGTTTTTCTTGATGGCATTCTAGTTTATAGTCTCTCTGAGGAAGAGCACTTACAACATTTAAAGTAGGTGTTTAAATTGCTAAGAGCAAATAAGTTATACGCCAAAGAATCCAAGAGTCATTTTTTCAAAAAGGAGATTCACTACTTATGGCATGTTATTTCAGCTAATGGGCTACATGGATCAATCCAAAGTGGATGCCATGCTGAGGTGGCCTTCTCCCAAAAACCTAGAAGAGTTACAAATCTTTTTGGAATTTGCAAGTTTTTATTGTAGGTTCATTAAAAACTATGCTCATATTTTTGTTTCAACGACAGACCAACTGAAAGCCAAGGGGACAACCTTTCAGGGCGAAGCTCAACTACAGTTTTGATGCTCTCAAGGACACATTAGCTACAATTCCTATTTTGGCTATTGTGGATCCTTCAAAACCATTCGTTTTAGAAACGGATGTTAGCAATCATGCTATTGGAGCAATCCTTCTATGGGAGGGAAGGCCAATTGCATTTGAAAGCAAGAATCTTGATTAAACACATCAAAATAATTTTTCTTTTACAAAAGAACTCTATGCAATAGTGTCTGCTTTGAAGACATGGTGGCATTATTTGTAGGGAGTTGTGTTTGACCATGAAAGTATAAATTGATTTACATAGCAAATAGATTTCAAAGGTCGAAAGGCCATGTGGGCTAAGATTCTTCAGGAGTATGATGCAAAGATTCTGTATCATAAAGGACAATACAATGTGGTGGCTGATGCTCTTAGTCATATGCTTGAGATCAACTCTCTTGTCTTTACTTAGCTTTGAAGTGAGTTTTTGAGGGCAAACGTGAGCATGACAAGGCATACTCCAAAGTGTGGATCCATGTGGAAATGAGGGATCCTTCTCATTCCAATGTTGGTAGTGTGTCTTTAATTTCACACCCAGTTCTCCTCTTTTGAGTGATGAGCTACAGAGATGGAAGAATTTTTCCATAGAGGATAGATACCTACTCCACAAGGACAAACATGGGCATTTGGTGCCAAATTCTTTATGAGTGTCATGATAGTCCACGTGCAGGGCACCTAGGCATAAAGAAAACTTATGCACTCGTATGATGATAGTTTTATTGGCCAGATTTACATGGCTATGTTCAACACTATGTCTTGCATTGCCAGAAATATCAAGTAAATAAAGAAGAGCACCTAAACTTAGGAGGTCTCTTTGCATCCATTGGAGATTTCCAATGGTAAATGGAAAATTATCTCTATGTATTTTATTGTGGGTTTACCAACCACTCTGCAAGGCTATGGCTTGATATGGGTGGTCGTAGACCAGTTGATTAAACTTTGCAAGTTTATTCCAGCCAAATCCACAATTAAGACTCTAGAGTTAGCTAAGTTATTTATGGACAATTTGCATAGGTTGTATGGGTTGCCAAGTAACATTCAGATTGAACGAGTCAAACAAGTGCTAGAGGATATACTAAGAGCATACATTAGCAAGAAGCGGTCAAATCGGGAAGATGTCTCCCTATTCTTGAGTTTTCTTACAATAGTGCTAAGCATGTGACAACTGGTTTTAGTCCAGCATGTGACAACTGGTTTTAGTCCTTTCATGCTTATGTATGGTTTTCAACTTAGGTCACCAGTTATGGTGGGGTTGGCAATTGAAAAGCTTCAACAGGTCAAGGATTTCCTCCAAGACGATATGGATATGCTAAGATTGGCTCGTCAAAATGTTCGACAAGCACATGATTGGTATAAAAAGTGTGTTGATGAGAAACATCGGTAAGTTACCTTCATGAAAGTGGAAGCAATATTTTTACGTGTGCTAAAGCATTCAAAAAGTCTAAAGACTAGGCCAATACCTAATTTATATCCAAGGTATTGTGGGCCTTTTAAGATACTCATGCAAGTAGGTGATATGGCCTACAAACTCTCATTACTTGCACACTCTTGCATTCATCCGGTATTTAATGTAAGTCATTTACATAAACGTTTACATAAGGATGACAATGTTATTGATCAACAAATATTGGTTGATTTCATTGAACCTCGAACTAAGCCGCATGTACATGAGCGCATACTTGACTACCATGATCTACGTATGTGTCATCATGGACGTCGTCAACCATTAGACAAGTGGAAAGACAAACTTGAGGAAGGTGCCAGTTGGGAAAACTTTAGTGTCCTCAAGAAAAAAATTCCCACTTTTGTTTTCAAGGACAAAAACGCTTCTCTAAGCCTGGGAGAATAATGTCAGGCCAAGGGCCTAGAGGGCACTTGGGGGTTACCTATATATTGGCAAGAGGCTGGGAGGAGAGGATGGAGTTTAGTACACCTGCTTCATATCTCTCGAACATTTGGATCTTTACATGGAGAGTTATAGCCTTGCAATATGCAGAGCCGTTGACATTCGTGAATGTGGTCTCCCATCTTGGTAGGAGGTCCAAGAGGATAATAATGCAAACACCTATAGGCAAGCCACTTGTAGTTTGGCAATGCCTAGCACACCACAAAATCAAGATTTCTTTGTAGACCTCTTAATGTTCTGTAGGTTAATGCATGTCCATGTCTTTTTCACTTGTTTGCATTCACAATGCACATCAAGTTTAGGAGAGCTTATGTTCGCTACCTAGGCATCAATGAACAAGGTTTTTCTTTCTCATCACAATGAAGCTTAGAGAAGCATGGGGTAATGAGGTCAAATGGTTGCCTAATTTTCCCATCGACCAGCCTATAGATGCCATGCATTTCCAAGGGTGTTGAAGCTACCCAAGTAGTCAGTAGGCTTGGCATATCTACAAGTCTCTCACATATTGACTTCTTTAGCAAGCAATGTGAACCCCCCATAATATAGTAGCAAGCAATGAAGGCAGAGAGAAACCCCATAAACTAAGCCATCGCTAGGTATTTTTGTAAAGTGAACCGTCAATTCCAAATTGAATAGGTGAATACAGTAAGCTCTATCGAGGATTGCAACATCCCACATAAGCTATCAGAGAACCAGCTCCACTCACATTAGCGAGTAGAATGCTTTGTTCCCTTCCAACAAGCTGAGCTTTCTTACAATCCAATCCATGACAATGAGAAGTGCAAGAAAAACATCAATGGATTTTCACAAAAATCTGATATGCTGCAAACAGATGGCACTGAAAGATCAAACATGAGCTCACTTACGGAGATTTGGAATATGGAAGAGTCAGGGTCAACCTGATCCAGCTTTTGCAAGGAAACCCAAAACCTCAACTTGTAGTCATCGATCATAGCTTAGGAGGAGCCCTAGTGACATTGTATATAGTCCTTGCCTTGTACAACGACATGGGGCAAAGCAAAAACCCAAAATACTTTATTGACAAGCCAAATTGATATATGCTATCAAAATTACTTGCAAAAAAGAAAATTTGTGACCAAAATTATTTCTGAGATGGAAAAATAACATGCATGACAATTTTTTGAAAGTCATTTTGTGAAGTCACCTAAAAGCAAAGCAAAAAAAGTTATAAACCTTTTCAGTTTTGAAGTTTGTGGATGTCGACCACGAATAATGAATCGTTTCTTTGTTGTGAAATATGCCCATTTTAAGGATCGACATACGTAGACTTTGATAGTCTATTACAATCAACTAGAAGCAATCGAGGAGTTCTACCTGTGATTTTGTTATGAAGAGTGCATTTGGATCAACAATTGCATAAAAAATTGTGGAATGACAATGGCATGAACCCCTATAGGTAGACCTCTGCATAGCATAGTTCTTGTAGTATAGCGATAAATGCTACAGGGGTTGGCTGAGTTCTCAGTGCAAGCCTCTCAACCTGGCCTTCCTAGACACTCTGTAGATTGGCTATTTCAGTCGTGTTTGTGTTTTCAATTTCAAGGCACAAAATCTCATTGTTTATTTACCATTGCAATGCTGCATCTTATTGTAGGTTTGACGCATTGCCTTTCCCTCAGCAGCATAAGCAAACATGCCTTGAAAATTTTTCTCTCCCAAATTTTTGCACCTGCTCAAGAAAGCCAACACCGTTTCACTTATAGCTCCAACTCTGCATGTCTCCTACAATCGCAAAGTCACCAAGTTACCAACCACATGGCTAGCCTAAACCATCTACAAATATTCAGTGGAGATGTTAACCATTTACGGACACCCTATCACCTTTGACGGACGTCTTATCACTTTATTTGAGTCATGGACCGGGCTTGTTGGTCCTATAGGTACGTAGGTGATCGCCAATGAGAGGTGCACCACTTATCTCATTTTTACATCATTTTTGCTATGATCGGCCACTGTTGACGTCCATGTGTGAATGGCTCAGATTCATATAAAAGGTCCATTTTGACCTAAAATCCTCATTCTAGAGGTGCATGCTAAAGAAGTTCTCTTGTTCTACCTCTACCTTCTTCTCAATCATGTGCTCACGACTGTGTGTGTGTGTGTGTGTGTGTGTGAGCTTGAGAGAGAGAGAGAGAGAGAGAGAGAGAGAGAGAGAGAGAGAGATCGAGCATTGCGACGGTGGAGGATCCCTCTTCTTCACGGACGAAATGCTTCACGACGTCGAGCGTAGAGCCGTGAGTGACACCCCATTGACCCTTTTGAGCTTACTAGGATAGTCTGGTTGTGTGCTTGCAGTCATTCGTGGCTCACACACAGTGTTCGGCAGGTCCCCAACCTCCGACACGTGTGGTAGAAGCGCACAGTTTTTGGCACCGTTGCCGGGGATTGCCCTGCACCAAGCTCGAGGAGCACTCCGTGCTGCCTCGTGAAGCCATTCATTTCTGTCGTTTTTGGTTTTTTTTTTTATAGTTTTGATTAGATTTGTTAGTGCTGCAATGTGCAGCTTTGTGAAGGTTTTGTAAGATGTATTTAAGCTCTATATGTGCAGGTTTGAGCATGTCTGTTAGTGTTGATAGCTCTATAATGTGCAGGTTTTTTGCAGTGAGCAGTGTTGTATGGTGTTGAGCCACGCAGCACAACCCTATCCACAAAAGGATTTTTTGAAAAAACACGCCTGAAAATTTTAAAATAAAAAAGAAAAGGAAAAAAGAAAAAGCTTATATCAAAAGATCGGGATCGGGAGCATTCCCCAAGCCCAAGCCCAAGCCTCAGTCCTCAGTCTTATGATATAGTATACACTCTAATATATATATATATATTTATTTATGTATGTATATATATACTATCCCCCCAAGAGGAAGGGAGGGCATGTGGGACAAGTCCTTCAAGTCCTCCAACCTTCCTTTTACACTTACACCCTTGGACTTACTACTTTTAGCCTTCTTTTCGACTAGAAAAAGATTGTTTTTAGGATTTTGAAGGCCTAGAGTAATGGAATCAGGGGTCGTAAAGCAGGGCACGTCTCTCTAACCAAGGTGCTTGTTTTGAGCTATCACACGCCATATTCTGTGGCTTGGTCAGAAAAAAGAACCAAAAAAACAAAAAATTGAGAGTAAATTTGGGTTGCAAAACACCCAAAAAACTTCCCCCTCAAACCAAAACTATAACATAAAGCATAGAGAATTTGTGAGGAGATCCCCTCTCAAATGCGAATAAAAATAAAACTATGCTGAAATACAATGAATGTTGTTGAAGATGAAGCTAGGGAGCTTCCAAACCGGCCTTTGCTGAGCACATAAGATGTTTCTCAGGAGGAACTACCTTGGTAAGGAAATCTGCGATATTCTATGTGGTAGAGATGTATTTGAGGTGGATGAAGTTATCTTCTACTAGTTCCTTGATGAAGTGATATGCGAGCTTGATGTGCTTTGTACACTCGGTAAGCTAAGGACTCTTTGCCATTATAATTGCTGACTGACTGTCACAATGTAGAATGATTGGAGGAGTGGCACATGGTATGGGTAGTTCTTCTAGTAGTTGGTGAAGCCATAATGCTTCACGAGCAGCGAGGGATGCTGCTATATACTCTACCTCGGCAGATGATAGAGCAAGAGAAGTCTGGCGCTTGCTTTGCCAAGAAATAACACCACCTAAGGAGCGACAGCAACGTATTAGACGCCAACGAGAGGCCAACCTTGGAGTTAAACATGCATTTAAAGTTGAAATAGAGGATGATTGGTTGGACTTTGACACACCTCTACGGTACCCTATTGAGTTAAACAACACCTATGGGAAAGTTCTATATAATGCCTTATTGGACACATGTGCTAAATATAATCTGCTATCATATGGAGTGTGGTGTTAGTTGAAAAAGCCATCTCTATCTGAGAGTACCATCCAAGTCAAGGGTATCAACAAGAAAAAAAACTAATGTTTTTAGAACCTGGCATACTTCTGTCAATTATGACAACGGGGTCGTAGCTCAAGACTTTTTGGTCATGCCTACTGGAACTATGGAAGGCAATACAAACCTAAGATGCAAGTGGATGTTAGCGACCAAATGCACTATTGATTGGGGGACTGGGAGTGTCACAACACAAAAACCACCTCTTAGCCCAGCCACTCAAGCGATAGTCCCTGAGATATCACCTCCTGAGGAAATACAACCCAAAACATTGCATGTCCAAGAGATTGAAATATATGTACCTATAGCGCAACCCTCTAGAGCTTCAACTTTTGTAGCTGAAACAAAGCAAGAGACACACTAGACTCGTCGTAATATAACAAATAAAATAAACAAATGGCCCTAAGGCTACTTTAGCGACCATTTTTTACGCTAAAAAACCAAAGCCTTGTAAGAGACTCCCACTCGCTCCAAGAAATGTAAGAAAAAGTTGCATTGGATTCCTAAACGACTATTGAAAGCCCAAGGCTACTATGAAGGGAATGATCAAATCTGGGTGCCTAAACATAAATTGTGTTCTTACCTATCACTTATAGACCTATGTGAGTCAAATCTTGTAACAATAAAGCCGATTGAAGACCGTGGGAAGGGAAAGATCACAAAATACTATACACCTGATCCAGAGCTAGTTTGGGTACCGAAGCGAGAATGACTAGTATCGCTTGGCTCAAACATAGAAAAAACAAATGAGGCTTCTTGCCCTTCATGTAGTTCTTCTACAAAAACACAAACTTCTTCACAACTTCCACCTACCACCAGAAATATACAAAAAAAAGGCAAGAATAGCATCTCCCATTGTAAATTCATCACCTAAAACAACGTTCCAAGTAAAATCATGGGAGAGTACCGTACCACCCTTGCAACTAGAAGAAACGCCTAAGGTGGTGAAAAACTATTGGCCAAAGTCTTCTTGTCCATTATCATTGCCTCTTGTCTTTTTTAGCATCCATCTTTGTCTGCTTTAACTGTGATTGGTAGCACAATATTCAGCATATTTACTTAGTATTAAACATTAGATTCAATATAATTTTATGTCATAGTCCCTTGTCTAAGTTTATGAATCAAGAAGTATGACCAAGCTGATTTGACCAAGATAGACATTAGATATTTTCTCTTAATACCATGGAAAATACCTTCCTAATTGTCAATGGTTATTTTAGGTTCTTAATTTGATATTATGTAGCATTGTGTGCAATGTACTGGTGCTTTCTACTGGGCTTAATTCCTCTTGACCTTTAGCTTAAGTATTATAATGGGAGTTTACTATTATGATGAGCCCAGGGAGGGTAACAATGTCAATATGACCCTCCAAAGTTACAAAATTGAAATGCAATAAAAACCAAAAAAACAAAAAAACAAAAGTGCCAAAAATGTAAAATCTTAAGGTGGAAGAGAAATCCCAACTTGATTTGGTACTTCACTCACATGTATTGCCTATGGTGCTAGAGTCCTAGAGGTTCCTAGTGTGGGCGCTTTTCCTTGAGAAGCAAAAAGCCCAAGGCATACAAAATAAGCGCACACGTCAAAAATGGAATCAATGTGGAAAACACTTTGGGGGTCAAACAAAAGGATTAATTGTGGCGATGATTTCATATGCAATTCCTTTTATCGTATTTTAACTATAGAAGCTCTTCTAGATATAGCCTCTAGTTAGCCCTCGGACATGAAATACTTTGCTCTCGTGATTACACAGCTTCATTGGCCAGAGAGAATTGAGAAGCTTGCCCATGGTATTGATAGTTGACCTCTAGTGCCTCCAATCGTTAAATTAGCGACCCTAAACTTGTTTATTTTTTGACCTTTGGGCTTCACCTCACTAGCTTCCAAGGATAAAATCTAGATCGAGAAGGGGGGCATGTTAACCACTCACAGACACCCTATCACCTTTGACGGACGCCTTATCACTTTATTTGAGTCATGGACCGAGCTTATCAGTCTATAGGTGCGTAGGTGATCGCCGATGAGAGGCGCACCACTTATCTCATTTTTACATTATTTTTGCTATGATCGGCCACTGTGGATGCCCATGTGTGAATTAGCGACCCTAAACTTGTTTATTTTTTGACCTTTGGGCTTCACCTCACTAGCTTCCAAGGATAAAATCTAGATCGAGAAGGTGGGCATGTTAACCACTCACAGACACCCTATCACCTTTGACGGACGCCTTATCACTTTATTTGAGTCATGGACCGAGCTTATCAGTCTATAGGTGCGTAGGTGATCGCCGATGAGAGGCGCACCACTTATCTCATTTTTACATTATTTTTGCTATGATCGGCCACTGTGGATGCCCATGTGTGAATGGGTCAGATTCATATAAAAGGTCCATTTTGACCTAAAATCCTCATTCTGGAGCTGCATGTTAACGAAGTGCTCTTGGTCTACCTCTACCTTCTTCTCCATAATGTGCTCTCTAGTGTGTGTGTGTGTGTGTGTATGCTTGAGAGAGAGAAAGAGAGAGAGAGAGAGAGAGAGAGAGAGAGAGAGAGAGAGAGAGAGAGAGCATTGTGGCGGAATCGACAGTTGAGCACGACGACAGCGGCTCCCTCTTCTTCGCAGCACGAAGTCCTTCACAATGGCAAGCGTAGAGTGGTGTGACACACCATTGGCCCCTTTGAGCTTACTAGGATAGTTTAGTTGTGTTCTTGCAGCCATTCATGGCTCGAACACAGTGTTCGGCAAGGCCCCAACCTCCGACATGTGCGGTAGAAGCGCACATGAGACAAGTCAGACAAGTTTGGGTAAATAAATCCATAATGGCAACCAAACCAATGCATATATGGTTACCCAAAGCAACCCCTTCAAAGGAGACTTCCAACTTAGTCCAACTAAGCTTAAGAAGAGCAAGAACCACTCAAAGTAGTTATACTAGGTAGAAAAAATCCACACAATGGATTAAATCTTCATAAAATCAACCTAGGCATAGATGGATTCCCAAATCCAACTTAGAAAAGGCAACAATTGCCAAAACAACAACCTGGAAATAAAGACCAAAACAACCAACACAACAACCACCTTCGTTGTCTAAACAACAAGTCTACAGCCAAGTCAAAGCAACAATCTGCCAACCTTACTCACTAAACCAACCATCAAGAAACGAGCGTACCATCTTCAAAGGCTTTTGTTTGAAAAACACAATTTAGATGGAACCTCACCATAAAAAATCACTAAACATGTCAACCTAGTACCCGCATATTGCACAACATAATTTTACCCATTGTATCTCTTCCATAAGCATAATAGGGCCACATTCCATGGCCTTGCATAGACACACTTTTTGTACCCATGCACATTGTACAAACCTTTGTTTGGTACGACTCACAATGGGAAAGGGGGAGTAATAGTAGTTGGAGTTGTTTATTGCAAGATCTAACACTACAAGATTTTGAAAGATCATATGTATAAAGAAGGTTTTGCCGCTTAAATTTTTACTTTTTTACTTGCTTTTAGTAGAATTTGACACTTATGAGGCATAATAATGAGCCTTAATAACAAATTTTGACGGACAAGATGCCTAGAGTGAGAGTATGTGCATATGAGTGTAAGGAATAATTTTGGCTGAATTTTTGGCCATAATAATAATTTTTAGAAAT
Organism: Adiantum capillus-veneris; assembly: GCF_014529385.1. Lineage (NCBI taxonomy): Eukaryota > Viridiplantae > Streptophyta > Polypodiopsida > Polypodiales > Pteridaceae > Adiantum > Adiantum capillus-veneris. Next base: position 63,638,028 of record NC_140952.1, on the reverse strand, counting down.
TTTCTTTTCTTTTTAACCTAATGAGGATAAAAAATTAGTAAACAGAGCCACAATCAAGTTCTAAAAGCAAACACTGAATCTACAAAGAATGAGCTTCGAGCATATTAAGTCTGGAAGGATTTGGCACATGTCAAAATTCAGGCCAACTCGGACCAGAATCGCAACTTCTAAAGCAACTAACGATTGAGCATCCAAATGATGAGCAATTTGAGCTGCAAGTGGTATGCCATGGAAAATGTGAACAAATAAGGTAAGTATACACTTGGCACTTGGGGTAAGTAAGGCACATATAAGAAAAAATGGGCAAATAAGACCTCATAGTCTTAGAGAGAGAGAGAGAGAGAGAGAGAGAGAGAGAGAGAGAGAGAGAGAGAGAGAGAGAGAGAGCTAGCTTGTGACCTAGAGCTACCTAGCAGAATTTTGCATGCTAATACAGCCACTCACGACACTCTTACTCCACCAAATTTCACAAGTATGATCCTTACCAATTCAAGAATAGTTGTGTATGATCTAATGTTGGAATTAGGGTTGTAGGGTAACACACATCTCTTGAAGATGACAAAGGAAGCTTAAGGCACATAACAAAGAGTGTATTATCTAATGTGCAATGAAAAGATAAGATAGCTCTAGAGTGATGGGTGAAATATTATACCTCCTAGTGAGGGAAAAAATACCCCAACGGTCCTAAGTGTGTTCACACACATCACTACCACATGTATATGGTAACAAATCCCCCTTGGGAGTGATGTGGTGAACGAGAGCTAGCACATAGAGTATCGGGAAGTGCCATGCCCTTTCACAAAGGGGAGCAAGCCCAAACCTTGCTAGAAAGCTTCGAACTTCTCACAAGACAATGCCTTTGTGAAAAGGTCTGCAAGGTTGTCTTGTGTTGGCACATAACCCAAGATGATCTCTCCTGTTGAGAGTCTCTCCCTGACATAGTGATAATGCACCTGTGCGAAAATGAAAAAATGGGTTCCTTGCAACTACGAGTGCACTTTTTCTGTAAGTATAGATGATATTGGTAGTGTCATGTTCAACACCCAAATCACCTATAAGGCATTTGAGACATACACACTCAGCCGTAGCTGTGAAGATTGTCCTGTACCCAGCCTCACAACTAGAATTGGCCTTAGTAGGTTGCTTCTTACTCAACCATGAGATGCATGAACTGGCCAGCATGAAAAAAAACCACTCATGGACACTCGCGTGTCAAAACAACTAGCCCAATCTAAGTCCGAAAAAGCATGTAAATCTGGTGGCAATGATCCCCCCTTGGGATAAAACTACCCAAGATGTAAAGTGCCACTCAAATACCAAAAGATCCTCTTGATAGCGTACCAATGCTTAGTCCGTGGGCTATGAATAAATCTCATGATCTATGAGACTACAAACTAAATATCCGGCCTTGTGTTGCATACATAAATAAGGCATCCAACATCAGTTTGGTAAAGAGTGACATTGGTAGGATCACCAACATCATGAAGACACAATTTGAAACCTGTTTCCATGGGAGTGGCAATAGGTTTGCAATCCTCAAGTCCAAACTTGCATAGCAATGTCTCTATGTAACTTGTCTGACACAAGGAAATACCACCATCACATTGCTTAAAGTGTATACCCAGGTAATGATGCAACAACCCCAAATCTTTCATCTTGAAAGTAGCATTCAAATCAACCTTAAATTTACCAATATGTGCCTCATTCGACCAGTGATCAACAAATCATTTACATATAGAACAAGGGTTAGAATTACATCACCCTCACACTTCACATACAAAGTGCTTTCTGTTGGACTATTATGAAAGCCTCGTTTGACCAAATGAGTGTCAGCTTTCTCATACGAAGCATGAGGAGACTCCTTCAACCCATAAAAAGTTTTCTTACATTTGCACACTTTATCCTCTTTTTCTTTCTTGATACAAAACTACGAGACTGCATTACATAAACTTCCTTAAATATGTCACGATTCAGAAAAGCACTAACAATGTTTGATTGATGTGCGTCCCAACCAAAATGAGCTGCCAATGCACCTAGAAAATGCACAATAGTCATACAACAAGTGTGAGCAAAAGTCTCTTCATAATCTATGCCTTTTTGTTGTGTTGCATAGCCTTTTGCAAAACAAGTTGTATAGCGATCAATCTCACCATTTGGCTTGCATTTCAATTTGAAAACCCAATTCATATCAATGGCCTTTTTTCTAGGAGGCAAATCACATAAAATCCATGTGTAATTTTCTATAATCGCATCGTATTTTGATTGCATGGCAACCATCCAGCTTTTTGAATTTTGTGCTTCATCAAAAGACTGAGGTTCCTCCATGTAACCCTAATTGAACCATCGTTTGGAAAATTTGAACGCTGCATCTTACCTAAAATACACCTTTCACAAACATGCTTAATAGGTGTTTCAAGAGGTGGCAAAGACGCAACCATATTATATTTCTACAAATGCAACAAACTGGCAAAATTCAGATGTCCAAAATTTGCATGCCAAGAGTTTTGCATTTGAAACAGCCTTAGAATCCACAACTGCTTTTGTAAAATGCTGGCCACACTTGTCATCCAAAGTGAGCTTATACAGTCCATGACATAAAATTCTTGATGCAAAAATCTCATAATCAAAACTGAGATCATGAACTATACATCTGTCATCCACAAATTTCATAACAAGACTAAGTCTAGCAAGTGCAGATACAGACAAAAGGTTCTTCTTGATCTCATGTACATAAATGTGCATCAACAAGTGTGAAAGAGCTACCATTTATAGCAATCAACACAATCTTTCCAACTCCCTTGATCGGATAAGAGGCATTGTTGGCAGAAGTGACTGAATTCCCATGAGGGACATCCTCACGAAAGGTAAACAAGTCATGATGAGAGGTAATGTGTTTTGCAGAGCCACTAAGTACCACACATGAGCATCTACAACAACTAACATACATGCATCATGGATAGAAGGATCATAAGTGCACTTTGCACTAAAAGCCCATTCTGCATCAACATCAGCATCACAATCTCCTTTCACATAAGACTCAACAATAGCTGCATTTGTAGTGGAACTAACCTCTTTCTTCTTAGCCTTTTTTGCCTTCAACTTAGGATACTACTTGATAAAGTGATCATTAGATTTACAATAATGGCAACGCATCTTCTTTTTGCTCTTTTCACTCCTAGATGAAGTGCTTCCAACAAAAGCATTAGGAACATGTGATTTACCACACACAGAAGAACCATGAGAAGTGGCTACATTGCTGTTACCACCTTTTCTTTGAGCACCAATAAAGGCTGCTTCAAGTGCATCTTGTTTAGAGCTTTTTTTTCTAGAAGGTGACTCTTGTGCATAATGCATCAAACTTCACAGCTTTTGGATTTCCTTGGGTAAGAATTTGACAAAGCATCAAGAACAGTCTGCACAAGGGAACTATCTGAAATGACTTCACCTACAGAAATATGTTGCTCATTAATATCCTTGAAACCAGCAAGAAAGGGTCCATCTCATCTTCCTCGTGCATAATCTTTGACTCCAGCTCTTTATGCAACAATGCAATTAGCCGCATTGACTTGCATAAAGACCAACGAGAATATGCCAAGCTTGTTTTGTAGATTTTTTGAACAAATATGAGGAGTAATAATGCACTTCATAGACAACACAATCAATGCATGAGCGTGTGCATGTCTTACATCCCAAACGAGCTTGCTCAGTCATAGGCAAAATAGCTTTGGTAGCAGCAGCCCTGCCACCAAAACCTACACCAAAATGGGCCAAACTTGCTAGCAGGCATGGGAGGTCAAAACAAACCCAACAATTACGAAAATGGACATACAGATAGGGGTGGCACTATACTTCAACTCTCAATCATGACATTGGCAAAATCTCAAACATATCAACCATAAGGAGAGATCAAAGATGGGATCAAAAACCAAATATCGAGAAGTCAGACCAAATTAGGCCATAGACTAGGAAATTTGATAAACTTAGGAAAAAAGATTCCAAATCTGAAAAGATTTCACCAGTGTTTTAGGGTAAGCTATACGAATATGTGTACCTAGTTTCACCCCAAAAGGTTGCCAAACATGGATCGTGATCCATGTACCTTTTTCACTTTTCTAGGCCAAAACCCCACCAAGAGGTCCTGCTTGCCAAGAAAAGCCGAACCGTAAAATATCAAGCCATTTGGATTCTAAAACCCTAGCCAAAGTGCCAAAATTCTCTAAGTCTACAAATTTTTTCCAAGAATTGGCATAAATCTTAAACCAATGATTCGGATTCAAAAAAATTTGGACCATAGCATCCTAATATCATGCTTGATCTGATGGTACCATCAAAAGTTAAAAATGTGTTCCAACATGGATTGCGATCCATGTACCTTAGACACAAACTTGACCTGTAACCACATGACCTAGTGCTTGTCCTGGATGCACTTGTGAAGTTTGGTCAAATTTGGACTTGTTTTGATCAAGTTATTCTCATTTTTCATTTTATGGTCAAGTTTGCTTTTTTTTTTTTTGACTTTTTTTGACAACCTTTTGACAAATTTCAGGAGCTAATTAATTTGTTTTGTGATAACAGAAGACCTCAGAAAGAGTGGAAAGTAGATCCCTATGAGGTCCTTAACATCTTGTCAAATGCAAGGGACACATCTTAGAAGCAAGAATTAGCCAAAATCCTAGCAAATGTATTCATTGGGAAGTTTCAAGCGACTGATGGAACCAAATTAGTAAAGAAAACAATCTTCCCCTGAGAATTTTGGACCTTGCACCAGTAGAGAGAAGTGATTGAGGGATCCAGATGTCTGCAATTAGATACATTTTTTTAGCTTCCGCCATGGGGAATAGACTTCAAGAGATCATGCAAACTTGCGAGCTCAATCTAGTACAATGGAGAAGCCACACTAAACGATAAAGATGGTGAAGCTGTCAAGGTCCAGATAATAGATGACCTTATCAACCAAGCACTCCACTACCAGCAGGAAACCATTTTATGCTCCACAAAACCAAGGCCATATACAATGACAAAGCTTTTATCAACCAACAGAGGCACAAATTCACATACAAGGACCTAATCTACATTGAGACAACATTGACCCTAAGATTGATTTCATAGCATCTCAAAGTTCAAAAACCACCCCGCTACACAGAGCCAAACTTGCACATAGCGGTGGTGATGTCCATGGGGCTAGCCGAACAAAGGTTGATCTCGTGTGATCTTGCCAATTAAATTTTGGAAAACCTAGTCAAAGCCAACCTGAAGGGTAGCGACCACAATAAGACATATATGAATGCTGGCCTAGTGGTGATGAGGATTTCCTACCAAGCACTTGGCATGATTGATCAGCTACCAACGATCGAATCATAAGTGGATTTATTACACAAAGCCAAGCCTTTTAGTGATGGAAAAGTTTCTTGAAAGCCCTAAGTGTGTTCACAAACATCACTACAACATATATGGTAACACTTGCCTCTTTCTTTAAGTTGCACAAGTACTTTAACCCCAAGGGAGAAAATCCATCTAAGGTCCCTGTGTGGATAGACTATCCATACCATCCTATAGACTTCTACCCTTTGCTTCACAATATATGTAAGGTAGTTGGAAAAGTCCTAGGGTAGAAGGAAGGAGGGGGCTCAACCCTAAGTGGGATCCCCAAGTGCTTCTTGAGGCTTACCTCAACGAAGGGCTCATATAGTCTATCTTCATCAAGGATTCTCTAGGCACTTTATGTCATGAACACAAAGTGTTATGAAGAAAGTTCTCCAATTCTTGTTTCAAATGTTTCCAATTAGACCATTTGATTAAATATTATCCTCTTCTTTTAAAAAAAATGACTGACGACTCCCCTAATAACTTCAATTCTTTTCATTAGGTCAATAATCTCTTTGTTAAGTCCTCAAAAAATCACAAAGCTAACCCTTCTAGGTACATTAAAAAATTAGTAGTGCTTTTGGAATAAGTATTTGATCCCTTTGAATTGGATGCTCCTTCTGAGTTCTAGCCTCTCCCTACCTAGAACGTTACTCCTTCAAGGGTCCAACCCATTTCTCCAAAAGGCTCTCAAGATGAATAGGAACCTTGTCCTCAACAACCCGAGTGACAAGGCTATGGGTATCTTCTAAAACAAATTACTCTAATATTGAAGCCAAGGTAATCAAGAGTACTCAAGGCACATCTTCTCAAGATAACCAATCCCTCCTTGTCCAATAATTTGAGGAAAAATGATGTAGGATCTACATGTTGCCTCCCCAAAACCCTCTATTGACATTTTAATGTCACAACCTAAAGAAGAATCTTTTTCCAACCTTGCTCCTTCAAAATCAAAGAGGAAGAAGGAAAAGTATCAAGATCCTAACAAAACTCATCCTTTCTTAGCTGTCTTCTGGTTTTTGGCCTACCAATATGTGCAGCCTTGCAATCCTAATTCCAACAATCAATATTAGAGCAGATCACATCCTCTTGGTATTGTTGCTAGCACCACTTCACTCACATTCTCAATTTTTTGTGAGCTTTGGCACGAGCATCAGTAGGTTGGCTCACAGACCTTGGCGTGCTGAAATTTTTCATTTATGCTCATTTTGGCCTCTATTCCACCCACAAGCAGTACTACATAGGCAATTCCATCCTTGTGTGAAAGTTTTTTGTTAATGCAATTTTTTAATAGAAGAGGTTCCTTATAGTCCTCTTCAGGTTGTGATATATAGCACATGTTAGTCCTACTCCATGTTTCTTCTTGGGTCGTCTTTACATCAGGTGTAGTCACTTGCTATAGCTAACAACAACACATATGTTTTCAAAAAATTTGGTGGTGAGGATAAATTGGATAGAAAAAATTACCCAATGTGGGCCTATATAATTACGCATGTTCTTGTTTGAAAGTGCATCTGGAATTTTGTCCAGGGCATTAATGTATGTGTGCCTTCTATTGATACAAACTCCATTGAGGATGTTGCAAATTCTAGCGGATCTATTGTTGATAGAGTTGTTTTGTCTTTAGTTCAGTTGTGAGGTCATGCCAAGGATCATTAGATAAACCATCCTCAAATGGCTACACAGCGATTCCTAACATCCCTCCCACTCGAGACTGACACCAAGAAAAGACTCATCCTACTCTTTGATGCCAGCTCAAGGGGGTGATAACATTCTAGTTTTCTTACATGGATCCCTTAACCCCAAGAAATATTTCCTAATCGGATTGTCCTTTCAAATCAAAGTCATCAGGAAAAATTAAACTCAACTTTCCACGGCCAACTGGCGGGAGTTCTCTAATTCACCCTTGGCTCAAGGTCAATAAAGTTTTTTTTCTTAGGCATGGCCGAGCACAACTGTTGATGCATTCCCCTAAGGTGAGTGTTATTAGTAACTACACATATCCCATGTTTCCATGTTTGATCCCCACTCTGTAAATTAGAGTCTATTTTCCTTGTTCTTAACTTAGCTTAATATGCTATATAAAAATTGGGATCAACTTCTGACCAACAATAATACCCTTTAGAATCGACCTCCCATCGAACCATTCAATAAATGCACATTTCCAAGGTAGTACTACGATACTAAGAAAACATGATTCCAATCAAGTCAAACAAGAGAATACATTTTAAGCATTTGAAAGAAACATGCAAACTATTGCATACCCTTGCAAGTGTGCATTTATCAGGTTGTTCCCACCCTTTTTTTCTTTATGAATTTTTTTTTCTTTTTTCTTTAGTAATAATAAACTTATCATGTTATCTCTCAGGTAGTCACTTATACTTCTCTAAGCATATCCCTATCCTTGTCCCAGGACTTGGGTATCCTACCTCCTTGGCCACTTGTGGACTTGACACCTTTACACAGTTTGCAATTCGTATATTATCTTTTAGCTGGTTTGAGAAAGGCTTTAAAAAAATTACTCTACTTTATTTTCCTTTTGGAAACATCAGAGAAGCAAAGCAACGCTGATGTGGACATGCAAGATAGCCCATTTAGATTCTTAGCCATAGATCCTTTTTTACTAAACAATTAGAAGAGTTCCTTAAATAATCACATCTTTCTCCCCTATCCGATCCCTTATGGGATCCATTTTTCTTCCTCCTTTCCCGTTGATATTAGGCCTATTCGAACTAAACCGATTTCTAGATGCATATGTGGGTACTCCCACCTAATTGGGACTCACTCCCATTCATCCCAATCAAGGGCATCGAATGAATCCGAGCTCAAAATAAACAAACGGTTATCAATCCTAGCCAGAAAGGACCATCCGTTGATGTGTTCCACAGGCAAACAAATGTGCTATCCTTTTCCAAAACATTTAAGACAATTTTTTCACACTTAAAACGTGTATGTTATGCTAGGAGTATCCACATAAAATCTTCTCAATAAAGTTTTGATCTTAGTTGAAAATTGAGATTAGATTCATTGAGCTATAATACCATAGGTCTTGATTCATTTTAACTTCTATTTCAAACAAGGCAAACAACGAGTTTCTTGGGAGTCAAGGGTTTTTTTTCAATGTCAGTTTCTAGGTTAACCCCGTCTTTGGTCGTATCCGCGTTTTTCTTTCTTGCATCGGTTACCATCCATGCATTATCTCTATAAAAGTGGTGGGAGCTTTATGTTCAAGCAACACAGTCATTACTTACATGAAGTTATCCCCTTGCTCCCCCCTCTCCTCGTAATTGCAAAACAAACTCGAAAGTAGAAAAACTTAAAATGAAAAATTCATATGTCCTCGTCAATGACCTTTGTTCTATTGCAAATCATCAGTTGTGAATGCAAAACTTTAGAGTGCACTAGCTTGTATTCTTAGGGTAGTAATTATGAAACTAACTTTGAATGATTGTGTAAGAGTAGAGCATGAACCTTCAATGTATAACAGTGCAAGAGAAGTTCTTAAGAGTGATCATACTAGTGTTGTGTAAAATGCTCATGCAATTGAAGTGATTTCAATTAACAAGTTTTTCATTAAGATGGCTTTTAAGTGTACCGCTATTTTCATGGAGAGGATTAATCACGAAGGAAGAATAACCGTATTTGGAATGGCAAGTCACTTTCAAAAAAAGAAACATTAAATCATGATAAACTAACTTCAACTTTCAGCTTTATAATCTTGGACTCTAGTTCAAGGCTTAAATATTTCCCTAATCTTGTATGCATACCTTTTAGAGAGGAAAATTCCATTTCTTTGTTAAATCGAGTGCTTACTCAATAAAGGTTTGCGAGCATTTCTTGAGAGTCTTAGAAGAGAGATAATTCCTTTGAAAAGTTATGCTTTTTCTAAAAATAGTAGATATAATTGTTACCATATACATGTTATAGTGATGTGTGTGAATACACTTAGGACCGCTGGGGCATTTTTCCTCTCACTAGAAGGTTTTTTCCCACATGCATTGTATACACGCCCATCACTCTAGCGCTAGCTCATCTTTCCGTTGCACACTAAGTAAAACACTCTCTGTTGTGTGCCTTGAAGTTCCTTCGTCTTCTCCAAGCTGTGTATGTTTTCCTGCAATCCTAATTCCACAAACTGGTATCAAAGCTGTGTGTGTTTTCCTGTAATCCTAATTCCACCAACCCGTATCAAAGCAAGGGCATCCTTCCGGGCTTAGTCGCCAGCAGCTCCAACACACGTCTTCTCAGATTTTTGATTTGGACTCATTTAGGCCTCCATTTCCACTACATGCAGGACTGCGTTGGCTTTTTCGTCATTTTATGTAGAATTTCTTTCAGTGCCGTTTTTGCATAACAGGTCCTATACAGTCTTCTACAATATGTTCTATGTAGCACGTGTTGTTCCTACTCTGTTTCTCCTCTTTTTGGGCAATTTTCACATCAAGTGCAACATTCACCACCATGAGTGACAACAACACAGATGTGTTCAAGATGTTTGTTGCTGAGGGTATGTTGGATGGGGACAATTACCCTATGTGGGCTTACATGATGCAACGTGTCCTTGTGTCAAAGTGCATTTGAAACATTGTGTAGGGCATTGATGAACCTCCTGGTTTTGAGGATGTAGGCGATGTTGAGGATGTTGCAGGTTTTGGTGGCATGGTTGTTGCTGCTACTAAAGCTGTTTTGCCTTTGGCATGCATGTTTCGGGCAATTGGATTTTGCCAGTTTGCTGCGTTTGCAAAAATCTAATATGGTTGCTTCTTTGCCACCTCTTGAAGCACCTATTAAACATGTTTGTGAAGGCTGTATTTTGGGTAAGATGCAACGTTCAAAGTTTCCAAAGGATGGTTCAGTTAGGGGTACATGCAGGTTGCAGTTTGTGCATAGTGATGTATGTGGGCCCATGCAAACTCCATCCTTCGGTAATTACCTTTGCTTTGTGACTTTCGTTGATGATTACTCCAGGCATGCATGGGTATATCCACTTAAAGAAAACTCCGAAGTATTTATGTGCTTCAAACAACTTCTGGCTATGGCTAAAAATGTCTCAAAATGTAATATGGGCACCCTCCGTTCCAATCGAGGGGGGGGAACATATGTCTCATGAGTTTAATGCATTTTTGGCTAATCGTGGGATAAAACACCAATGTACATTGCCTTATATGCCTCAACAAAATGGTGTTGTTGAGAGGAAAAATAGGTCACTTACAAAAATGACACAATGTATGGTCAAGAGTCAAGCTTTGCAGCATTTGTTTTGGCTTGAGGCCATTATGTGTGCCACTTATGTACTAAACAAGTGTCCTATGAAAGCTTTGCAGTCTATGACTCCATATGAAGCATGGCATGCCTTCTATTGAGCACATGCGTGTTTTTGGTTGTTTGGCATATGCTTTGTGTTACAAACACAACGCAGGAAATTGGATGATAAGATTGTCAAATGTATTTTTGTTGGTTATAGTGTTGAAAGCAAAGGTTACAGGTTGTATCATCCACAAACAAAGCGTATCTTGGACTCACGCGATGTTGTGTTTGTGGAAGATTCTGTTTAGCCCTTGCTGTCATGTACTAGAGACAGTAATGTAAGCTCACAGGACATTTATGACACTTTGTTGCCTCTTTTTAGTGGTGGAAGTTCGAATGTAAATTCCAATGAAGCAAATGTACAACCTATGGGAGTTTCTGAGAATGTTACAAATCAGCCTATTATTGATGCAAATGTCATGATGTACTTGATGAGGAAAGAGCTGCAAATGAACATGCTAGAGGTATGCCTAAATGGCTGGTGCATACTTTGCGTGACAATAAACTGGATGCACCTTTGTCTAGTCGTACTCATTGAGGTTCTTGCCATGCATCTTATGCATCAGATTACTATGTTTTGACTGTGTCTAGCTTACATGATGTTGAGGAACCTTTGTCTTTTGATAAAGCATTGAATTCAGAAAATTGGACGGTTGCCATGCAATCATAATATGATGCACTTATAGAAAATGATGCATGGATTTTGGGTGAAAGCATGTTAACATGTCACATTTTTTCATGTCCCGAACAATGATAACTAGCACAATTTTGACATATACTAACTAGTACAATAACATGAGCTACATCTCCAAGATCTATGACGTATGATATATTGGTAGAAAGCTCTTGAAATAAGGAATCCAAATGTACAACCTCCGACAAATTTTGATATTATTTGTGAATATTTTATCGGGCGCCCAAATTCTTAAAGGTGTACTAACTTGAAAATGCTAACTAGCACAAAAAGCGCGACACATTAACATGCTTTCACCCTTTTATGTGATTTTCCTTCTGGCAAAAAGGCCGTTGTTGGTACACAGTGGGTTTACAAGTTGAAATGCAAGCTGGATGGTGAGATTGATCTCTATAAGGCTCGACTTGTTGCAAAAGGTTATGCACAACAAAAAGGCATAAATTATGAAGAGACTTTTGCTCCCACTTGTCATATGACTACTGTGTGTTTTCTATGTGCATTGTTAGCTCATTTTGGTTGGGATGTACATCATTCAGACATTGTTACAACTTTCTTGAATGGTGACATATTTGAGGAACTTTATGTAGCATAGCCTCCTGGTTTTGTCTTTAAAGGGTAGGAAGATAAAGTGTGCAAATGTAAGAAAGCTTTGTATGGGTTGAAGCAATCTCCTCGTGCTTGGTATGAGAAGGCTGACACTCATTTGGTCAAATGAGGCTTTCATAACAGTCCAACAGAAAGCACATTGTATGTAAAGCGTGAGGGTGATGTACTTCTCATTGTCGTTCTCTATGTGGATGATTTGCTGATCACTGGACCAAATGAGAGACATATTGTTGGGGTAAAACCCCATGTGGCCGGTTAGGCCAGGTGCCCACCCACTATACTTATTCATTATATACATAATAGAATAACGGGGCTCACATGTAGTGAGTGAGTTTTAGCCCCTGCAAACACAAGGTCTCCTCTTCTCCTCTCTTCTCCATTGCTGCACACACTCACACACGCTCTTGCTCACGCACTTCAACTGGTATCAGAGCTCAGGGATTGGGAGCACCATTGGAGCTCAGCGGGGAGGCAGACGGAGAAGCATCAAAAACTGCAGTACATTTTTGCAGATCTGTTTTGACCTACCAAAACGTCTTTATTCAAGCCGATTCCCGGGACTCTTGATCGGTTTTTTGTCCTCTTCAACTTTGCAGAAGAAACTTTTCTCAAAATCTTCAACAATTTTAAGATATGTCACTTAGACTGCCTGCACGTCTAGGATACACAGCTGCAGATTTTTACAGATATGTTTTGACCTGTAAAAACAACACATTTCAAGTCCATTCCCGCGGGGCCCAACCGTTTTTGCGTGGTCTACAGCTTTGCAGAAGGAAGTTTCTGCAAATTCTGAAGGTTTGGAAGATATGGCTGACAGGCTGCAGGGTATTCAGAAAGTTGAAGATTATGTATGCCTATTGTGGTGATTTGCTACATTCGGAGAGCTTGTTTTGAGCTTTTGTCATTCTCTTGTTTTGTCCATTGATGTTTTTCTCTCAGTGAAGAGAGTGTGGGTGATTATTTTCAACATATTTATGCGCATACGTTGAGAACACTTTGTGGATGTATGCATTCTTGTGGACTCTCAGGATTCGAGAGTGGCTTCATCACAGGTTATGTGCATTGCCTTATGCGATTGAGCAGATTTTGAAAAGTGTGGTGTACGGATTTGCAGAGAGTTTTGCAAGAATTTTTGGCATGATTATGAGCTGAATTTTTAGCTGATTTGGATGCTCATTTGCTACACATTTGGTACATGCTTGATGCTTGTTTATTGCCATGTGGATGCACATGATGTGCGCTTTTCGACGGATGGTATTCTTCGCCTTGTGATGGCATATGTGGGCTGATTTTCAGATGTTTTAAGCATCAATTTGTGTCATATTTTGGTTGGTTTGCATCCAAGTTTATGCTAGTATATGCCTCCCTTGTAGAGTGCGGTTGATGCACTTTTTGTTTTGGATTATAGGATTGTTTTCCAAGTTTAAAGAGTTGAGACTTTGGGGCAGCTCATGTATGCTTGAGTGTGGATTTTGCGCATGATTTTCTCATGGTTTTGAGCATGTTTATGGCATATATGGTTATTATGGTTAGATAGCTAAATACTGCCGAAACTCTGCCGGATTTTTCTTGCCAGTTTATTTGTTTATGCGCATGGTTTGCAATCATATTTTGATTGCATTTGGTACTCAGTGGTTGCTTTGCCATAGTGTTTTGGCATCACATTGTGGTAATCTCTTCAGGAGGGAGATTGTTGATGATAGTTTCATCGATTACCACATAGTGCTCTTGGATTAGAGCGGGGTTTTTGGCATCATTTGAGCGGTTTTGCTCACTTGTTTGTTACATTGATCGCCATATTTGCTGATCTTCTCTTAGACAGCTTATGCCAGCTTATGTTGTATATTGATAGTACTTGGTGTATGAGTTAGCCAGGCTTTGGCTATTGTCAGTTGATCGATTTGTGCTTGGTCTTGTCACACAGGTTATTGCCATGGATTTGGCATGTACATCATTGTCAGGGTTTGTGATTTTCCATACAAAGTTTGATGGTTCAAACTTTGAGCATTGGAAAGCAGGTATGCATGATGCATTGACTCAGTTGGGCCAAGTGTTGCCACTACAGGGAATGAATGCTAGGCCAGAGTCTATGACTGACAATGAGTGGGAGGACTTTGAATGAGCTTTCACGTTCGACGATCATGTTACACCTTGGTGAGTCTGTTTATCGCATTGGTTTGGATGCATGTACAGTTAGAGAGTTATGGCAAAGATTGTGCTATGCTTTTGGCAAAAATGAGTCTAAAGAGATGTTTACAGTCAAAGGAGGATCTTGCAGACATAGAGATGTTGTGTGTTGGCATTGTGGTCATACAGGGCATGTACATAGGTGTTGTTTTCGATGGATGAGACAGTGTAGGAGATAGCACACGAGGGATGCTATCACTTTGGATGGTATGGGAGTAGATGTAGCGTATGTGGCTACGCATGACGGAGATGTCACCTTTGCTTCCATGTTTACTCTTGACTTTCTTATGTCGGTTTTTGACGACACATTACCTTCGCATTGGATACTAGATGTGAATGCTAGATTTCATGTCACACCGAGTCGTGAGTGGTTTAGCACATATGCTACTGGTATGCTGGACATGTGTGTCTAGCTGATGGTTCAGTGCATGACATAGTTGGTGCAGGAGATGTCAGACTATTGTTGCCGAGTGGTGCATCATATGTGTTGCGATATGTACGCAATGTGCCAGGTTTGACGTAGAGCTTGATCTCTGTGAGTTAATTATGAGACAGCGGATGCCAGGTAGTGATGGTTGAGCACGGTTTAGATTGCGTCATGGACAGCTAGTCATAGCGAGAGGTGCTAGTGTTGGTACGATTCATGCACTGCGAGTATGTCATGTACGAGACGACACAGTCTTCGTGAGTATGCAGCCATGTAGAGAGATGAGGCATGTCTCCTTTGCGGATAGGTTACATGATGCTCCAGTTTGTGAACATGTTGAGCCAGTTGTACAGATAGTTGTGCAGCAAGGCATGTCATTCATGGATACGATGATGGATATGGATGGCTTGAGGGTTGAGGATTCAGTCGTGATTCAGTCATTCATGGATATGCTTAGGCCAGAGGCTGATGTATGTGAGTTAGAGCTAGGCATTGCTCTTACCACATAGGGTTCAGGACAGACAGATGCTCTGGGTACGCATGTGACATGTGATGGACACAAGGATGGAGTCCAAGGATTAGAGTTTGGGTGTCAGGGTGATTTTCATGAGTGGAGTTCTGAGCCAGATTTGACTGAGATGGTCAAATTGGTAGATATTGCTAGGATTGCATCAACATTTGAAAGTCTCATGTACGAGATCTTGATCTCAAGACCCAACATTGCATTTGCAGTAGGTCCATTTGCAATGGGAGCAGTTAGTCGTGCAATGTTGACTGACGTTGGCCTTGAGCATAGGGGTACTTTGCAGCGTATAGTGAGATACCTGCAGGATGTGTGCGGCTTTGGTGAGGAGTATGGTGTCAATCGCTCTATACTTCCTCTACAATTAGAGCTGGATGCACACAGCTTGAGTTAGCCAGTGGGCGTTGGCTGAGGTCATACTTGTGATGGCCTTGTACAGGTTTTGTATGTTTTGGTTCATGTATTCATGTCATGGTAACATGACTCATCTACTTGATACATCATGGTAGTTCTATTTGATTCATCATCATGGTTTAATATTCTGGAAATGGCTCACGCATGTAGATTTAATCTTCTATAGATCACTCTAGGATACAATCTTCATTTCTCAGGCTTCCACATTCAGATGCTTTGCACATCCAAACATGTGTTTGTTTTGTCAACAATGTAGGTAATTACTGTTTGGATTTCATAGTTACATCAAAATCTTCCACTCGGGTTCAATTAATATCTCTATAACTATGGTCCTTTGTGTTGACTCTCATTGTTAAGCCTTTATGTCTCAATTAGAGGTGATCATAGCCCCAATCTTGAACCATTTTGAGTTGACACATGAATGGTTGCCCAAAATAATCTCAAACTTGTTGCTTTTTCCAAAGTCTACTATGGCCAAAGTATGCTCATACTCAATTTCACAAGAGGACATGGTGATATGTTCAAGTGTACCCAAAGGTCTGTCCACAAACTCGTCTGCTAGTTGCAATTTCATACTTGTCTTCTTGAGAGCTAGTCTTCCCCACTTCTCCCATATTTCCTTCGTAGTGATGGCTACCCAGGCCCCACTGTCTAGAATGGCTATTGTTTTCACTCCTTTGTACTCTCTTGGTAGGGTGGTGTTTCCTTCTTCCCCTTCACAATAATCCTTAGGTTGAGTTTTATCCACATTTTCATTTGCAAGAACATCTTGCGGAGGGATTTTCAACCCCGGATTTTCCAAGTTTTTGCCCATTTGACCCCATAAATGTAGTCTAATATTTAAAAGATATGCGAGAGTAATGCTGTATTTTCTAGGAGATGATATCAATTCATGGAGGTTTTCGTGTCCATAATCTATGGAACTAGACTCCATTGAGCTGGCACAATCTTCACCTCAAATTTTTTTTGTGGTCCCCTAAAGTTAACATTCCAGGTTTACTCTCTCTTGATACTTCCATCCCTGCATCTTTCTGTTGTATATCTCGTGGGTAAATCTCATGGTCCATGTTGATTTCTTGGATTGGTGCAGACTGCAAAGTGGCACTACCATCCTTTTAGTTCCTAATGGTTTCCCACAAGGATTGTAGCCATCACTTGTCCACTTCAGGAATTGGATGTATTTCTTGAGACTTGTCCTTATCCATCATGTTTGCCACTGCCCTCATATCAATTGGTGTTTCCTTTCTAGGTTTAGCTAGTTCACCAGGTTTTTTTTTCATTATGTGAGCTTTCATCCTCATTTTCAGGTATAGACACTACTTGTTAAAAAATGTTCAATACTTTTGGCTCCATTAGAGCTTGGGCTGTCTCTATAAGCCGTCTGCACATTTTCAACCATTTTGTTTCAACTTCTGGGTACATATATGTCAACCATGTTTTTTTTAATGTTTGGTTGCTTTTCAGTCACCTCATAGGGGCTTGCATCATGACATCCAAGTGCTCGTTCACTTTTTCTACTAAGAATGAACCACCGGATACAATTTTTGACGCTTTCGCTCATCGGTCTTTGTTTCCTTGCTCCCGCTTGATCTGTTCTCTTGTTTGGTGTAGTTCTATCTCTAAGACCGTCTTTTCCCTTAAATATAGTCTAATCTTTAGAAGGTATGTGAGAGTAATGGTGTATTTTCTAGAAGATGATATCAATTCATGGAGGCTTTTTGTGTCAATAATCTATGGAACTAGACTCCATTGAGCTAGCATAATCTTCACCTCAAATTTTTTCTTGTGGTCCCCTACAAAAAAAAGTAAAAGTTAACATTCCAGGTTTACTCTCTCTTGATACTTCCATCCTTGCATCTTTGTATTGTATATCTCGTGGGTAAATCTCATGGTCCATGTTGATTTCTTGGATTGGTGCAGACTGCAAAGTGGCACTGCCATCCTTCTAGTTCCTAATGGTTTCCCACAAGGATTGCAACCACCACTTGTCCACTTCAGGAATTGGATGTATCTCTTGAGACTTGGCCTCATCCATTATGTTTGCCACTACCCTCATATCTATTGGTGTTTCCTTTCTAGGTTTAGATGGTTCACCAGTTTTGTTTTCATTATGTGAGCTTTCATCCTCATTTTCACGTATCAACACTACTTGTTCAGGAATGTTCAATACTTTTGGATGCATTAGAGCTTGGGCTGTCTCTATAAGTCGTCTGCACATTTCTAGCCATTTTGTTTCAACTTCTGGGTACGGATATGTCAACCATCTTTGTTTTAATGTTTGGTTGCTTTTCAATCTCACCTCATAGGCTTGCATCATGACATCCAAGTGTTCATTCACTTTTTCTACTAAGAATGAACCACCCGATACAATTTTTGACACTTCCGGTCATCGGTCTTTGTTTCCTTGCTCCCGCTTGATCTGTTCCCTTGTTTGGTGTAGTTCTATCTCTAAGACCATCTTTTCCCTTAGCCTCTTCAATTTCATTTTATTTCTTTTTGCTTTCCAAAAGTTTCCTCAGGTCCTTACCGTTAAGCTTTTAAACTCAATTTGTTCACAAGGTTTTGGCTCGTCTACTAAAAGCATGATTTATGTTGCTTCTTGAGATTGAGCTCTTGTCACTACATTAACAAGAACTATTGGCTCTGACTCAGATCCGCATGAACAAGGAAAAACCCCAATGGCATTCACATTCGCTTTTCCCTTGATTTTAGGGTTCTTTGCACAGTGTTGGATCATGTGTTCTTTTCCACAACCTTCACAAAATCCAAATATCTTTGTTCTCTTGCCCTTGTGTGGACAAACTCATGCCCAATGGTTACCTCCACATTCAAGGCATGCACCTTTTGGTTGGGCAACTGGTGGTGCCCCATTGGCTGTCTTGTCCTAGGAAGATACCCTCTAGGTTTGTAATATTGGTTTGCTATGAACGTGAGCATGTTTTCATCCATTGTGTATTGGTTTTTTGCTAGTTGAGCCACATATAAAGGTCTATAGCCTCATTTGAAGTTGCCCAAAAATAGTAATCCTTCGTTGTATATGCTATTCCCTCAGGCTCTAACCCATGAGTTTCCATTGGCTCTTCGTAAGAAGCAGTTGGTGGCAACATCTATTAACTCACAAGTGGTTCTATTGGCTACGCGTATTGAACAATGACTTGATTGTCTTGGGATAAAGGTGATTGTTGTCCCAACATAGGTTGTGGTTTATCTCCCCCTTCTGCTACATTGTTGGGTCCTATTTGGTACCTCAGAGGTGGTGGCAATGGTTGCAACGTTGGAGGTCCATGCGACCTTTCCCTCACATAATTTTGATTGTAAAAACACTCATTTGTATCACGGTTGGTATATTTCTACTCATTTGCACACCACTTCAATGCTCTCACTACATTAAACTCTTGTGGTGAATGTTGTTGTAGATTAGAATTTTGTCGATAAGCTTGATTCATTCTCCTCATCACTTCCTTGACTTGCCAAATGTGGTGCATGCCTTTAAGTACAAATTCTTTTTGAGAGTTTTGTTTCTTAAGCCCTCTATGAAGAGAACTGACAATTGTTCATCTTATGGTAACTCTTGCACTGGACATCTCTCAATATATTGTTTGAAGCGAAGCGAAGCTTCCTTCACTTTTTTGTTTCCTTTTGCTTAAAGGCATAGATTTGGGATATATATTGTGCTTGATCCCTCTTTTGGAGAATTCCTTTGCAAACTCCTGTAGGAGTTTCTTGATGTTTAGGAAATCTTGGCTATTCAATGCCTGAAACCAAGTCAATGCTTTTCCTTCCAAGGTCAATCCAAATTCCTTGTAACAGGGTGCGGAAATCCGTAACTTGTTCGCTCTTAAGACTTGTTTAAAGAGTGAAATGTGTGTGTATGGATCTCCTGACCCATTGTACTTTTTGGAAAGACATATTGCCACTTGAGATGGTCACATTCTTTGCATTTTAGCTACCATTCTCATAGCTATAGGCTCTCCTAATACATCTCTCACTTCATATCGAGTGGTAGGTGCTCTAGTGGGAGTTTGATGAATCGCTCTCTCATCAGGTCGTATGTCTCTAGCTTCGGCCGAGGTGTTTGGAATCCTCATAGTGTGAATGGTGGCTAGAGTCTCACTACCCCAAGCATGTTCATTGAGACCCTTGAACTTAAGGAACCCATTGGTCTAGGTATAGATAGATGTGGTCGACTGAATGCATCTTTCACTCTAGTTCTCACAGGACTCGCTCTCGCAATTTTTGGCCTCATTTTAGAGACAACTGGTCTATAGGTGCTAGGAGTGACATAGTACTGATGGAGAGGTCCTCCAAAGTATGTTTATCTCTCTGCATGCTTGCGGTCTATTGCATGTAGAGGACTATCATCCATACTTATCAAGCATTATCACTTGGATATCTCTACCTTCCTCATATGTAAAGGCATATAAGCATTTCTGCACCGATAAATACCCAGTGTTGGGCTTGTCACACTTATAGTATAGCATATTCTCTCCTTGTACAAACCTAGTCTACAAATGAGTATGCTATTGATCAGCATATACAAGTTATTATGCACTAGAGATGTAATACATAGAATGCATAAGTTATGTCATAAGTATTTGATTGATCACTTGAGGCTCGAGCAGGAGGTGCACATGATGTTTTATGTAGCTTTTCCTCCCCACTCTCTTTCAACAAACATCCTTCTTGTTGGGTGAAATGTAAGTCTTCTCTCTCCAAAATATGTAGACCAATTCCTTACTTTCATATGTGATAGGGCTACGACGGTGTTGCTTGTGACATTAAGCCAATGAAAACAATTGACCATCGACACCAAGCTTTGCCCATCGTGATTTCACCTTGAACAAGTTGCGATAGCCAACTTTTAAGACCCTAGAGAAGGACATTGGAGAGAATTGCGCTCTGTGTAACAGCCTCCTCCACTAAAGACTAATCATGGATTGCCCGAACAAGCGGATTTTGAGCAACAAGATTCCAGATTTCCCACTTTGCTTATGTACTAAAAACCTTCAGGCCTACTCTTGAAAGCTCTCAAAATCTCAAAGGAGATTTTCTTTTTCTCCTCACCATCTCGATGGCATGTTGTCCTCGCTCAACTTTCATCTGTTTGTGCTCTCGCTGTTTACTCTTTCTTCTCTCTCATATTTTGTGATAACAGAAAGAGCTATATCTTGGGAATTGTACTTTAGTGCCTGTAATGGCTCCCTTCTTAACATGCATTATGTATTACTTACTTGAAATCACTTAAATGAATAATTGTCAACACTTGATGTTGTAATTCCAAACATGCCAGCTCCAAACATGCAATGATGTGACCAACTAAACCAATGAATTCATTTGGAGTGAGTGGGCTACCCACAATATTTTCTTACCATCATATTATAGGGTGCCTCCATTTCCACCATTGTGCTCAAGATGGAATTCTTTTTAGGTGACAAGTAGATAGCTTTAAATCCGAGGTGTATATAGTAGTTAGCTGTTGTTGGGGTGTCCATGGTAGCTTCTTCATCGACTTGTCTTCCTACATATTTTCATTATAAGTTGCAAAGAGGGTGTTATAGTTTATGCAATCAAGTAAATGCCCAATGTGGTCCTAATTATTATTTTTTCTTTTACGTGTTTCTCTTACTTATTTGGCATGACTCTAGGTAGGGTAGTTCCTTAGGGTTAGCATAAAAAGGCACTTGCCCCCATTGTATAACTATCTAATTCATTACAAAGTTGATGGGTTCACAACAAATATCCCTCTCTTTCTCTCTCATGTATTCTCTCCCTAATTGTTTGCTTCCACATCATCAACTTTGGCACACACAACCATGGCAAAGATGTCCGTTGCCTGCTCATTAATGAGGGGGGCTTAGTTGAGCCTAGTTATCTATTACAAAAAACTACACTCGTATCACTACCAGCTAAAAGACTCGAGGTAAGACTTTGGCCAATACAAGCTATAAAGCTCCATCCTTCGGCTTTTGTCCTCAATTCTTTTGTCACAATAGCATTCAATACCTCCATTCAAACAACACCCTACCACCAATGTGTGCACTTTGGTGCAGGTGTCCACCTTATCAACTTGGGCACGATTCCTTATCCACTTTTTGGCCTGCCAAAGGAAAAACTATGAAGAAGGGGAGAGGGGTGAAATTTTTGTGGCTAAGTCCCAAATGATGATGGTTTTTTTATTTGGGGACTTGGATTAACTCAAGACAATGATCCAATTGCTATGAGTTTGAGTGTTTTCTCTTGGTTTGTAAAAAGAAGCATGATAGATATCCTTTTGAGATTGTACATGATGATTAGGTTTAGATGGTTTTATAAGACTTGGTTATCTTTTGAAAAGAAAGTGAGTGATATTTTTGCTAATTATTTTGTTGTTGTTGGTGTGTGTGAGTGAGTGAGTGAGTGAGAGAGAGAGAGAGGTTATTTCCTTTAATTTTATGTTTATAGGTTTTTATAGTTTGTAATTTATTTCATTTAATTTCTTGATGTAAAAGACAAACCATTTTAATTTTTTATTAAGCTATTTGTCCCTCAACTTGGATGTCTACTAGTAACCTCGTCTTTTGGCTTTCAAAAAAAAAAAAGCCTAAGAAGAGAAGAGAGTTAGGCGGACAATGTGAAATTTTATTATTTCCATTACTCATTAGACCTAAAATTTCATGTGAATAGTGGAAATCTTCTTTCATTTTAGCAACACCCATTGACCAACTTTTCCACATAACCATTCTAACATTGCAATTCATAGCAACTCATGTCCAAACTCTAATTGAAATAGTCAATTGTAAAATTGCAATTTGCCAACTTGCATCACATGATCAATGCACATCATTCCATACAAGACATGCAAAAAACAAGCATGATCCATCCTAGAAAAGTATATACTCGAAGATGCTTGCGCAAAGAAATAGGGATCTTCTTATATGCAACCTTGGAATTTTCATCGCTTGTTGCTTTATTGATTAATTATGTATGTATATGTTGTAAACCCAGTAGTAGTCATGAAGTGCATTATTTGTAATGGCCAAGTAGTATTTTAATTAATGAAGGACTAATGGCAATGACCCTCAACTAATAACTAAATGTCAGAAGATATGGTGAATACCATCCCAACCCACACATGACCTCACCTTTTTTGCAATTGTCAATCTCAGCAAAGTCTGCCCATGATGAGTGCAGTATCCATTGAGCTACCGATGTATGCATCCCTTGTAATTAGTAGAGGCAACCCCAGATCAGCCCCTGATCACTGCCATTCATGGCAGAGCTCCAATGCCTCCGATCCGTTTTCCAAACGATTGTCGAGGCCACATCCACCTTAGCCCTCTTTGCCCTCTCCAATTGGGGCCTGGCTGGCATCATCGGTGATGCACAAAACCATGGCATCCCGAATCAGGTTGCCCTTCACACACATGTTGCATTCACTGTTCTGCTTGTTGCACTCTACCTCAGTGTCTACAATGCCTTGCAAGTATGGTCTGTTAAGAAGAGCCTCTTCCAAGAGAGAGGTAGAGAGAGATGTCCTGACTGTGGCACCATCTCCATCATCACATTATGTCCCATCTACATCCAATTCCCTGCAGCAGCCATTCCTCCAGAGGAGCTTGAAGCACTGATGGTGCAAAACTCGTACCGGAAAGTGGTGACAGAAAACCAGGTGCAAGAAAGCAAGAAAGAAAGAAAGATTTTTAACGTCTATGTCAGGCCGAAATCGGCCTATGAGACAAATCAAATGTACATGGCGTGTATGTCATCCGTCTATCGGAAAGACAAATGAAACAAAAACTGATACAAAACTGAACTGAGTGTAGGTAGTGGGGTATCTGAGGAGGGATGGAGCTCTATCTCTAGGGGTATATGCATGTCTATATGCTCAAGGTAGTACAATCATGAGAATGCATCAAGCTATCTAGCTCCATCCTGTACTAATGGGGGGATGTAAGATGTGGTACATGGGCGGGTCTGGTGCCAAGGCTGCCCGGATGAAAGCTGTCGGGTCGGCCCTCATCCGGGCCACTCGCTCCTCAGTGGCACGGCGCTCCCGGGCTCGGATCTCCTCGATCTGTCGGTGGTGGGAGCTCGCGCCCCTGTAGCCTGTGACTCGTGGTCGTCGTCTAGCTCGGCTCACCTCCGCCTGTGGGAGTGTCACTCCCCTCTGAGTGTCTGGTGGGGGAGGGGCGGTAATCCTCTGAAAGAAGTCTGTGAGCTGCGACTGTCTCCCCTCTTTCTGTGTAGCTGTGTGTGGCTGTAGTAGTGTGTCCCGATGGCTCTGTATCTCTAGTAAGAACCGTCCGAGCTGTCTCTGATCTCGAGAGTCCATGATCTCTCGGAGAGTGGGCTGTCCTCTGAATAGGGCCTCATACCTGCCTCTGATCTCAGTGTATGCTCTGCATCTACATACAATATGCTCCTCACTCTCCACCTCCTCTGTGCAGGCTCTGCAGACGCGCTCCTCCCTGGGAACACCAGTATGTCGCCCGATCTCAATCTCTAACCTGTGTGAAGCCACTCTCAGCTGACCAATCGCCACCCGTGAGCTATGTGGCATATATGTGTCCATGTAGCGTGGTCTCTGTATGAACCCCTCGGACAATATGGTGAGAAACTGGTCTCTGTAATCTGACATCCTCGTCCCCAAGCCAGGTGACTCCCAGACTCTCCTAGTGTATAGCTGCCACAGATCCTGTCTCAGTACCAAGTTCCTCTCACTGCGAGAGAGGTGAACATATGGTGAGTGGGGGTCGTACTGGAATGGTGGTAGGCTCTCCATGTCAAGACCGTGTCCCTCAAACCATGCTCTGACCTGTGAGTACCATGCTCTCTCATGCCCACTCTCTGATAGCTGTATAGCTGCCTCAAATGCTCTATGAGTAAGTCTGTCAGGAGGTAGCTCTCTCATCCTCTGGATGAAGCAGACTGTCTGGAATAGTGCCTCTACCACCATGGGTGGTGTGGCGAGCTCGGCTCTAATAATGTCATGTGGCACTGTCTTCTTGCTGCGGAGCAAGCGTGAGATCATACATACCTATGGCCTCTCAAGCTGTGTCCACTAGTCAGCTGTCAATCCTGGTGCCGATACTGCCGCCGAGTACATCAAGGCCGGGGTGACTAAGGTGTCGAAAAGCCACCCCTTCGTGCGGGGTTCCTGAAAGTGTGCCTGGTGGCATCTCTGCTCTAGCATGGCCAGAGCTGCATATCCTCGGGTGAGCCTGTCAGCAGCAGCCTGCCTCATAGTGAAGGGTCCTGGTAGGCTGGTGAATGTGATGCCAAGGTAGACATAGGAGGTGACTACATCAACCTTTCCTCCTGCTGCTGTGAAGGTGGCAGCGCTCCACACTGCACTGGATGTGTGAAAGATCATAACCTTGGTTTTGCCAAGGTTCACAGTCAACCCCCTGTGTGTGCTGAATTCGTCCAAGGCCTCAAGATGGCGTTGCAAGTCCTCGGGTGACTCTGAAATCAACACAATATCATCAGCATATAACATGATGTGGACCGGAGTACCTGCCAAGTCGCTCCCCTCTCCCCCTGCTCGCAGTATGTAGTCGGAGATCTCGTCGATGTAGAGCCCAAAGAGTGTCGGGGAGAGTGGGCATCCTTGCTTAACACCAATGGTGCTAGCAATGGTCTCTGAAAAACCGCCTGGGCAACGAACTCGACCCGTCACCTTCTCGTAGAGAGCATATATGGCCCAAATCATCTCTGTTGGTACCCCAATGCTGTGAAGGCGCTGGAAGAGTCTCTCGCGTGGGACTGTGTCAAAGGCCTTGCGGAAATCCACAAAGCAGCAGTAAAGCCTCTTCTTCCGCGCCTTTGCCCCATCAATGAGGCAGCGCAGAACGAAGATGTGATCAGTGGTGGAGAAAGCTCGTCTGAAACCTGCCTGGCCTGGAGCTCGTAAACCCTCGATCTCTACGTAGCAGCTGAGCTGTGCCTCAAGTACTGCTCCATATAGCTTGGCCATCGTGTGGCCAATCATGATAGTCCTGTAGTTCCCTGGATCCAGGGTGTCGCCAGATTTGTGGATAGGCACTATGGTGTGCTGTGTCCACTCCTCTGGGAAGCCCTCCCCTATAGCCCGGTTGAAGACATGTGCAATCAACGGGGCTATAGTGGAGGCCGCATAAATGATGTGCTCACTCTGTAATCCAGTATGGTCAGCTGATCGTCTGTGCTGCATGCGGCGTATGGCCCTCTCTACCATCTGTGCTGTAAAGAAGGAAGAGCACGTGGGGCGTGGCTCGTGTGGCTGTGGGATAGGAGGCTGTCCTGGCACCTCGTAAAGTCGCTCTGCATAATCATGCCATATCTGTGGATCCTCAATAGCTGTAGTCGGACGTGGCTCGCGCAGGGTGCGCCATGCTGTCGCGCTATCCATGCTCATGAATAGGCGGTATAGCTCAAGCTCCTGTGCCTCTTCGAATGCTCGCCGCTTTTGGCGTGTCAGCGTCTTCATATGCCGTCTGGCCTCTCTCTCTGTGATCTCTCCTAAGGCTCGCTGTGCGCGGAGGCGTCGGTATAGCTCTCTGCACTCATCATCATACCAGCGGTTCTGAGGCATAGTCCCGGGGGGGGGGGGGGGGAGTGCGTCCTGTGTGAGTGGTGTGTGGAAAGGAGCTAATAGCTGAAGTGTGGAGAACGGAAGAGATGTTGGGGTATAGGCGTCTGTGCCTTGCCCGGCCACCCAGAGTCTGGGCGCCCACTGACTTGTATACCTTATACATAGCATAAGTGTATAGGGGGCTGCTCACTCTTTGAGTCTCCCCACCCACATAGTGTGTGTCTCCTTCTCTCTCTCTCTCTCTCACTCTCTGTCTGTGGTGCTCCCCGATCCCCTTCAATTGGTATCAGAGCTATGGTGACCGCGGAGAGCACGACGGCTTTGAGAGCTTCGAGGCGATAGCTCGCTCGCTCTCGACGGTGGAGTTCGATCGCGGAGTTTCACGAAGAGCGATTTTAGCTTGAGGAGCATTGTCTTTGGAGCTTAGCAGCTTGGTGTGGTCAAGCTTGGTCGAGGAGGCGGTTGCGGCTTCCTTGGTGAGAGGAGCTTTTGAGCTCAGTGGAGCTCGTTAGAGAAGTGCTCGGCGGAGGAGAGCTTGACATTCGAGTGCTTGGATGCTGTTGTGGCAGAGCTCTTGTGTTGGAGCTTGCATTGAGAGGACATTGCATCACGCAGAGTGGAGCAGGAGCAGGTTCAAGACTGTGTGCAGCTCGTTTTTGCCATTTTTGGGCTCTAAAACGCAGTTTTTCGCGTAGCTCCGTCATACAGAGTCAGATCTACATGATCCAGGAGTCTAGGTCAGGGTTTTTGGCACGCTCCGGACCCGATGGTGATGTCTATTTGCTGAAATTATGCTTTGAATTATAGCAGGTACAGCAGCAAGTTTATTTGTGCACTTTCGGGTCCCAAAAACACTGTTTTTGGCATAGCTTTCACACCCGGACTCGGATACATATGATCCAGGAGTCTACCTTGGGGTTTTGGCACTCTCCGGACGCACTCGTCATATCAGAATTGTAAAATTCTGAATGCTGAATTTTCTGCAGCAGCAGTTGTTTATTGTGTGTCGAGGATTCCACACATGGTTTGCTCTCAGATGTGAGAGTGATATTTGCTGCAAGTTTCCTCACAGGTGGGAGGATACGATGTATGCCTTATGTGGTTTGATGCTCAGGGAGACTAATGTGATTGCATTTTGAGCTCGGCAATGTATGCCTCGAGCATGTTTTTTGGCAGTCACAGGTAGAGCAGATATTTGTGTACTAGATTTGCAGGTGTTTGCAATGATGTATGCAAAGTGTGGAGATTGGTGCATGCATTTGGAGTACGGTTTGATGCGCTTTGGTTGCTCATGGTTTTGAGCGTGCAGTCAGTTTGGTTACTGGTTTTGTGGCCGTTTTACTGACGAAACTCTGGCGAAATTTTTCCAGGAGTTTTATGCGCATCATTTATGCGATCTAGGTAGAGATTGCGGGTTGCACTCAACATTTGCGTGCGGTGTTCTCTGCATGTGGGAGATTTGTGCGTGTATATGCATCGATACCGCACAGTGTGGGCTTGGTGATTAGCTCACAGATTGCAGTGTGATACTAGAGCAGGCGAGGCTTGTATTGACATTGCGGGAGCTCTATTTTGGAGTGTGTCTCACAGGTTTTACATTGTGTTTCTGGCCATATTTGTAGACAGTTTCCAGGTGTTGTTGGTGAGGTGGTTTTGCTTTCTAGTTTGCTACATTGTGCTCATGGCAGAGACAAGTGATCGATTAGATTGTGACCTCTCACAGATGCGCGTGTTTGATGGGTCAGACTTTGCGGCATGGAGAGAGTGTAGATAGTGCCATCTCCTCTAGCTCCTGCCACTGATCATCAGACATGTTTGAAGGTCTACCTACATCACCACTAGAGCAGGCGAGGCTTGTATTGACATTGCGGGAGCTCTATTTTGGAGTGTGTCTCACAGGTTTTACATTGTGTTTCTGGCCATATTTGTAGACAGTTTCCAGGTGTTGTTGGTGAGGTGGTTTTGCTTTCTAGTTTGCTACATTGTGCTCATGGCAGAGACAGGTGATCGATTAGATTGTGACCTCTCACAGATGCGCGTGTTTGATGGGTCAGACTTTGCGGCATGGAGAGAGTGTATGCTTGATGCATTGACACAGCGAGGGTTGCATCGACCATTGAGTGGTGATGTAGGTAGACCTTCAAACATGTCTGATGATCAGTGGCAGGAGCTAGAGGAGATGGCACTATCTACACTCTCTTTGCACCTTGCGGAATCTGTATATGCTCTTGTTATGTATGAGACTACTTCGAGAGCACTTTGGCGCAGATTACATGATATGTATGATAGATCTGAGTCATCACGGACTCGTGTGAGACATGTACATTCACGAGCACGCCGACAGATGACATGTTGGTATTGTGGTCATTCATGACACGTTAGACGGCGCTGTTTTCGTCGTATGCGACATCGTAGGAGACATGGCAGTCTCAGAGATGTATGTAGTGATGCCATGGACTCAGTTGCTTTGACAGTTGAGGCACATGTAGTGTCGGAGTATACTAGTGACGGGGATGTCACTTTTACCTCGAGCTATGCACGAGATGCTATACATGTGGATAGTGCACTCCCTTCGCAGTGGTTGCTAGACGCAGATGCTATGTTTCATGTCACGCCGCATCGTGCATGGTTTTGTAGCTATTCTAGCGGGATGCTTGGCAGTGTACGTTTGACCGATGGATCGGTGCATGCGATAGCAGGTGCAGGAGATGTGAGACTGTCATTACCGAGTGGTGCATCTTACTTGTTACGACATGTGCGCTATGTACCAGATTTGACAGTGAGTTTGATCTCGATTGGTCAGCTAAGAGATTGTGGATGTCAGATTTCGCTACGAGAGCGAGATTTTGTGATGCATTTGGGTTCGCTAGTGATTGCGAGAGGTGCCAGGAGTGGTACAGGTTACCCATTGCATGTGGATCACGCGAGAGACGGTGTTCTCTCTGTGATCATGCAGCCAGGTAGAGAGCGAGAGAGCAGGCGAGTCTCTTTTGCTTGTGGGTTGCAGGATGCTTTGCATGGAGTGCAGAGTAGTGAGATCGTTGTGCACACGGTTGGGGCACGACTTGAGCAGTCACATAGAGAGGTGACAGAGTCAGACATGCATGCTTTGCTAGTGACTGAGCAAAGCAGAGACTCAGTTGTGCTAGATACTTCTATGCAGGATAGACAGGTAGAGCGGTCTTGCTCTAGTGAGTCACGACAGGAGGACGTTGTGCAAGAGTCTATGCATACGGAGTTAGAGCATGAGAGCTCTAGTGAGTCACAGCAGATTGAGTGGTCATGTTTGCAGTGGATGATTGCAGAGGAGGCTGAGATGTCAGCAATTATGCAGTCATTCCTTTCTATGCTCGACAGTGAGCATGGGGATATAGTTGTGCAGGATATGTCTTCCAGCAGACACCTAGAGCAGCTGGTTTGCTCTGAGGTTGCACGACAGGTTGATGCGTCTTTTGCGGACAGTCAGGAGATGCATGTGGCTGACACGCCTTGTCAGTCAGAGATGCCTATTGCCAGGGATATATATGTTGATGCATGCTCCGTAGAGCTAGCAGGGCCCGGTAGCATTGCATCGGCATTCGGTGGTCTCATGTACGAGATGCTGATCTCGAGGCCCGACATAGCAGCTGCAGTGGGAGCATTTGCAGCAGGGTTGATCAGTCGTTCGATGACTGATCTTGGCATAGAGCATAGGGGAGGTTTGCAGGTATTGCGTACATACTTGCAGTACGTGTGCGGTACGTCTGGTGGTGTATGGACTTACACGGGAGCAGGACAGCCGGATGCACACGATCACAGCCAGCCAGTGGGCATCGGTTGAGAGCGGTTTTCTCTCGCCTTTTGTAGTCTTTAGACTATGTTCTCTTGCTTAAAGGCACAGTCGCCTTTAAGTGGGAGGTTGTTGGGGTATAGGCGTCTGTGCCTTGCCCGGCCGCCCAGAGTCTGGGCGCCCACTGACTTGTATACCTTATACATAGCATAAGTGTATAGGGGGCTGCTCACTCTTTGAGTCTCCCCACCCACATAGTGTGTGTCTCCTTCTCTCTCTCTCTCTCTCACTCTCTGTCTGTGGTGCTCCCCGATCCCCTTCAAGAGATATGTGATGTGAGAACTGAGAGTGGTGTGGATGGGTGGAGGAGGCATAGGCCATGCTCGACCTCGGCCGAGTAAAGAGAGGCTAGCTCATGTGTGAAATGGATGGTGGTGTGTGGAGTGTGTGCTGTGGAGCTGTGTGGGATGGTATCTCCGGTGATGGAGAAAGAGAGGTATGTGTGGTCGGCTCCGATGGGTATGGGTGGAATGGTGAAGGATATGATAAGGTGTGTAGCCTCCCTGGGTCCCAGAATATAGTCGACTGTACTCCCCCCTCCCTCTGCAACTCCATGTGGCATACAAGTCAGGCCCCCTGAGGTGGGCCACTGGACCATCCCGTTATAAATAACGAGACGGTGCTGGGAGCCAAGTCGAAGTAGATGTCGTCCGTAGGCTGTGACTGGAGCTCTGTCTGCTGTATCTCTCATAGTAGCCTCCTCATCTAGAGTGTATAGTGCCTCTGGGTCCTCGTGGTCATATGCCTCACACTGCTCACTGCGCGTACGAACATTGAAGTCTCCCATAAGGAAGACTTCACCCAGTGTGGAGTACTCCATAATCTCCTCCGTGAGGCATGCGTACGGTGACTCCAGCTCAATAGGGGCGAATCTGGAGCCTGTGGGAGCAAAGTAGCAAAGGGCAATGTAGACGATCCTGTCTCGTGAGAGCTCGAGGCGAATCCACATGTAGCGGGCCTGTGGGTCCCGGGCAACAATCTGTAGTCTACTGTGAAGCCCCTGTCTAAAGAGTATGGCCACTCCTCCTGAGCCACGAGTGGTGTGCTGGCGCATACACCCCCGATGTAGAGACTCCCACTGGAATCCATGTATCCGTGGTAGCCCTCTCTCTGGGCTCTCGTGTGTCTCTGTAAGTAGAATGATGTCTCGACCTCTCATCACCTCCTCAAGTCTCTCTGGGTGTGTCCATAGGTCTCCATTGCAATTCCAAACCGTGACATGAATCTCCTCGTGTGTCCCACAGGCCGCGAGTCCCTATGCGATGGTCTTGCCATCAATGATAACCCTACCATCTCGATATACTGCCTTCTTCCCTTCTTTGTGGGCTTGGTGGACTCTAGGCATGCACGCGCGACGGTGATCTTGTTGCATCTTTGTGAGGTCATCATCAAGATAAATCGGGGGGCCTTCTAGCCCTCTCAAGATGACCCTCTTTCGGAGGAAAGAAGTTCGAGACTCCTCGGAGGCGAATTGGAGGATGAGAGCTCTCTTCTTTGGATCTTTGCCGGCTCTCCAAACTTTGGAGAAAGGGATCTCTTCTTCCTTGTATCCCACTTTCTTGCATAAAGCTTTCCCATCGCTCTCGGGTGTAGACCCTTCTTCTTCTTTGATGCCGGTCACTCGCACATTGAGACGGCGAGCTTGTCGCATCTTCTCCTCCTCGATGGTTGTGTGTACGATGAGTACCTCATCTTTTTGGGCTTCCTCTCTTGCAACCTTCTTGATGTTCTTTTTGACCACTTCGACCCATCCTTCTTTGGTGGCCTCTAATTTGTCCTCAATGCTTGCGGTGAGGGCTTTGGTGATCTCCTCCTTGAGGGCTTCCTTAGCCTCCTCTTTAATCTCTCCTTCTTCGGGGGTGAGGGATGTGATGGAAGCATGAAGGAGATCGATTTGTGCCTTCATCTCTTCTTGCTCTTTCCTCCATCTCTCCCTCTCCTTCCCGTTCTCCCGTTCCCTTCTCTCCTTCTCCTCTTTGAGATTTTGGATTTCCGCTCTCATGTCCTCCTTCTCTTCGTTCCATAGCTTGATGAGGGTGGCTTTCTCCTCCTCCCATATCTCTCTCTCCATCCGCCATTCTTTCATGTCCTTCTCCAATTGTGCAAGCCTCTTGTTCGTGAGCATGAACGTTGTCTTCATTGTCGATGCCGGCATCTTGATGATGGGGGAAGACATGGCTGTCTTCGTAACTACCCTCTCTTCATATTGTGAAGAAGAGGGGAGAAGGGGAAGAGAGGGAGTACTTGTGTGTATGCGTGTATGTGTGTAGTGTGTGTGTGGGTATGTATCCGTGTGTGAGAGATTGGGGGCAGCGGGCCTGGTGCACTTGGTAATGCTGCCATAGTGAGGCAGCGGCAAGTGCTACAGCCTTGGCAGTGTGCAGTCGCAACAGGTCAGCTACAACGGGTTCAGCAGCAGCAGCAGTGGAGCGCGTAGGGGGTGAAACAGCAGCAGCAGTGGCGCGCACAGGGGGCAGCAGCAGTGGCGCGCGCAGGAGCAACAGCAGTGGCGCACGCAGGAGCAGCAGCAGTGGCGCGCAGAGAGAGAGAGAGGTCTGCCCTTTGGTCCTCCTGCCAATGGAAGTCTGCCCTTTGGTCCTCCTGCCAATGGCCTTGCAGGGCATGAATGGTGAAGAGGCTGGAGCCGACATTAATAACAATGGCAATGATGAAGATATGATATGCATACAGCTCCCTGACACATCACCCCTCTCTGACGGCCAGCGTGCACTTGATAGACTAGTCCTCTTGAGCTTGGACCTTGTGCCAAGATCCAAAGAGCTTAGCTTTCTGCCCTCGAGAAACTTGTTCCAATGCATCATAACAGGAATCCAAGCCATGGCATATGCGTTCACCGTCCTACAACGGCTTCTGCAACACCTTGGCGTCAGCCCATTAGAGGCCATCATCACATTTCTGAGCATCATCGTCACATTGCAGCTGGCCATCGAGCTATTCGCGAGCGGGATATACCAACGTCCATTGCTGATACAGCTCAACACACGACAATTCACTCAATTTCTTGCGGGGAGGAGGCAGGAGGGTGTGCATCTGCACTTCCGGAGAACAGGAAAGAACTTCAAAGCGATGGTGATCTTTTCATGGATGCTAGTCTCCGGGCCGTCGCTGTACTGTACATATCACTATTTGAAGATACACATGACGGGGTGCGCAATGGCGGCGGTGATTTTCCTCTTTGCGGAGACGCTATTGGCCTTCTTGTTGACGATGATAGCGTGCTCGGGGGTGAAGATGGAAGGAGTGAGCTTTCCCCTGGTGTTCACAAGCGCGCTGCTGTATGTGTGTAGCTTTCTGGTAGCACTGGTGTACACGGTGAAGTATTGGGAGCATTTCCACAGACGCAGTGAGGTCCATGACTGGCTTTCATGGATTCTGCGCTTCTGGCCTCGCCTCTCAGGCTCAATATAAAAGTTGCTCTCTTCTTCACCCTCTCTCTGTATTTAGATATATTCTTTTGTATTCCTTTGAGCTCTTACCCATTTATTACATCAGCCTACATCAGGCCGTTGTAAGTAGGAATATTCTTTTGGATTCTTTTGAGCAACAACCCATTCACTACATCATCTTTTGGCCTCAAGAGTTAGTTTAGATGGAAATCTTGGGAGCAGTTGGATAAATCTTGTCAATTAGTGCCACTTCCCAAGCTATCTATGGCACCCTTTTTTCTTCCTTTAGTAGGGTAACGCTACTAGTCTAATTGCACCTAACAAAAAAGAGGTAATTTTGGGTGGGTATATGTCACATAGTCTCTATCTCATCCTCTTGCATAGGCCATTGTGACTTTTCACCTTTTTGGCCTCCTAAACGCCTTAGTGCACTATGAGTGAAGGTACTTCAATTTTCATTGCTTGATATGTGTCCCCAAGGAGGCTTAAAAGTTTGTGAATGAAAAGAAATCATGGTCTTTAAATGCTATTTTCTAAAGTTACATTTATCTTTTTGGATTGAAAAGTGTATTCATAGGAGTTTGATCCCATGATCAATGATATAAAATATTGAAAAAGGGTCCTTTGATTTAAGGACTTCATAAAGATTTATTTCAATAATTTGTTTATTATTTTTTATATTTACTTAATTCATCTTTTCTTATGCAAAGACCACTAAAATATATTTTTTAATTTTAATTTGTTTGTTTTTATTTCACTTCTCATTTTATTTTGTTTCAAAATGTTGATGTGCAATGTGCACCTTTCACATTATTTAAGTGGGGCCCTTCGTAATATACAAACCATTTGTAATTATATATGTATAATGGATCATACAATTTTATATTAAAACACAATAAAAATTCCATGTGATTGTAGGTACGTATTCAAACGTACTCTCCCTCATCTCCTCTTAACTAAGCAAGCCTTCGTGCCTCCTCACCTTGTTTAAGGTATAATTGATATATGTCACATATTGTCTTTCTCATCCTCTTGCATAGGCCATTGTGACTTTTCACCTTTTTTCGACGTACAATTGATATCTGAAAGTTTATATTGGGTAGTATCAAACTTGAGTCTTTATACAACCCCACATCCACCTTAACCACTAGGTTATGACCCTGTTTAGCAGTTTCTACATTAATGGATACTCCCGCCTTGAAACTAAGACAATGATGTCTCCTATCAAGAGGAATCTATGGTCACACAATTGCTTGCATCGAGACTTGATGGGGACAAGTGTCCGATCGCTGATGTAAATGTTTCTAGATGTGAACACTTTGTGTGCTTGGGTAAATGCAATGTGATGTTGATGCATACCTTTTATAACCATGTTTTTCTGCGTATACATCACAATATTACCATAGCTTTCACAACCCTAGCTAGAAAAATTGAAACTAGTAAACCCCCCAAGCCTTGAACCCATGATACTCCACGCTTGGAGGCTCACTGGTTCAAAATTTTATTTCCCCCATTTAGAAAAAGAACGGCCCACATTATTCGTTGTTTAGTCATGAGAAAAAAGTGTGTGTGTGTGTGTGTGTGTGTGTGTGTGTGTGTGAGAGAGAGAGAGAGAGAGAGAGAGAGAGAGAGAGAGAGTAGTAACGACTTCTAGAAGCTAAAGTTGGCTTATGAGACAAATGGAGTACATGTGTGTCTCCTATGGGTATCCAAAGAAAAGGACAAGTGTTGAAAATAAAGATGCTAAAAAGTAAAATAGACTGACGTAGGAGTGTGTATACATGTATATAACGGATGAGGGGTATGAAGATTTATATATGAAGGGAGTACAACGATGATATGAAAAAGCTCCATTTGATACCACATTGCGAATATAGTATAACATGCATAGGTGGGCAAGGGAGTGAAGGAGCACAAAAGCAAGTCTGAGAAAGACCGCGTTATCTCCATGTGATTGGTCTTCTCATGATATAGTTGAATTTCTCTACTAGGATTGTGATGTACTTTCTAGGCATGGTATCTTGGTGCTCTAGGATGTTGAAGAGCTCGAGAAATCCTTGCATGATGTAGTGTGATTCCTCTCTAAATGTTGGTGGGTGGTCTTGGAGCAACATTTTGAAGGAACTCTATGGGTTGCAACTCCACTGGGGTGTGCAGGTCGCTAGATCTCCATATGTCTCTAAATCTCTAGTAATAAGTGTCCAAGTTGTTCTCGACTCCAATAGTACTCCAAGTGTGGGGTGTTGTATGGAAAGGATTGTATATCGACCTCATATGCTCTCATATGATAAGCATATGCATGCATAGTGCTCTTCGTTCTCCACCTCACCTCTACATAGTGCTCTTCGTTCTCCACCTCACCTCACCTCTACATACCCTACAGGTCCCTTGATCTCTATCAATCTTGATTTCCCACCTTGTCTCAATCTATATCCTATGATATGGAATCCTAAGCTATTGAATCACCACACTAGCACTATCTCGCATAAATGTGTCTATACGTGCTAGCCTTTGGATGAATCCATACTCTAGAATAGCCATGAAGTAATCTCGATTCAACATCTTTGATGGAAGAGGCTACTCAATTGTAATCCACATCTCTCAAATGCATGGCTACAAAAGATTTTTTCTAAGGATCCGATTCCACTCACTATGTGAGAGGCATCCAAATGGTGGTGTTGAGCGTATTGAAATGGTGGGTACCGCTTTATATCGATACCATAGGTGTTGAAGCAGTATGTCATTTGTGCATACGATAACCTACTGTCACTTATCTTTTTCAGTTGCCTAGATGCCTCGAAAACTATTTATAAAAGCTTGTTCTATGGTAGCTTCCTCCCTCTCTAGCTTACTGTATGAAAGAGAGCCTTCATTAACATAGATGGTGTGTCCAAATTCACTAAGATAATGTCATATGGGATGGATATTTCATTGCAAATGATGTGGAAGATGATCTTAATCTGTAGTGTTTCACTCTATATCAACTATGAAGCTATAAGTACAAGCACTGCTATAGATGATCATGTGCAAAATTGGGTTGAACATGGGGCTATGTAAGAAAGACTACACATAAAGGGAGAATTTGAAAGGGGCCAAAATTAGCATCAAATAGCATAAGGTCTAGCATCAAAACACTTATAGATCTCTTATAATTAGTTGACCCCCTACTTACTTATGAAGTAATTCTCACATATAATGAAGTACCTCAAACTACATACGCTCGCATATACTTATAGATGGAACCATACTCATATGGTTAGCTGAACCATATCCATATGCGATTTTTTTTTTTAACCCATTAAAAGAATGACATCATACTTAGCCAAAACTAGCAAAAACAAATCAAGCTAATGAGGTTGTTGTGAGCATTAATGACGATTGGAAATTGTAGTAGGATATAAGCATGTTAACATGTCACTAAAAATGTTGTCCCGGACAATGCTTGCTACTTGTGCTTGCTAGCATATATTGAAAACCAAAGAGCAAGTGCAGTTTGTATTTAAAATGTCCATAAAAAATATTATTCATTCCCATTTGGGGTATGGCCTTGTTTTTCAGTTTACTGAAGATAACATGGGATAATGGAGTGTGTGTTTGTGTGTGTGTGTGTGCGCACGCGTGTGGAATGTAGACTCTCTCTCTCTCTCTCTCTCTCTCTCTCTCTCTCTCTCTCTCTCTCTCTCTCTCTCTCTCTCTCGCATTCGTTCCTTGCATCGGGATCCTACCTAAGAGTTGAGTTGTAAAAATTGAGATCTTTTCCTTACTCTAGCATAGACCTACAGAGATGAACCAGTAGACAACATTATTGCCACTAGCTCCAATGGTGGAAATGGAGGCACCCTATAATATGATGGTAAGAAAATCTTGTGGGTAGTCCACTCACTCCAAATGAATTCATTGGTTTAGTTGGTCACATCATTGCATGTTTGGAGCTGGCATGTTTGGAATTACAACATCAAGTGTTGACAGTTATTCGTTTAAGTAATTTCAAGTAAGTAATACATAATGTATGTTAAGAAGGGAGTCATTATAGGCACTAAAGTACAATTCCCAACATATAGCTCTTTCTGTTATCACGAAATATGAGAGAGAAAGAAAGAGTAAATAGCGAGAGCACAGATAGATGAAAGTTGAGCAAGGACAATATGCCATCGAGATGGTGAGGAGAAAAAGAAAATCTCCTTTGAGATTTTGAGAGCTTTCAAGAGTAGGCCTGAAGGTTTTTAGTACATAAGCAAAGTGGGAAATCTGGAATCTTGTTGCTCAAAATCCGCTTGTTCGGGCAATCCATGATTAGTCTTTAGTGGAGGAGGCTGTTACACAGAGCGCAATTCTCTCCAATGTCCTTCTCTAGGGTCTTAAAAGTTGGCTATCGCAACTTGTTCAAGGTGAAATCACGATGGGCAAAGCTTGGTGTCGATGGTCAATTGTTTTCATTGGCTTAATGTCACAAGCAACACCGTCGTAGCCCTATCACAGATGAAAGTAAGGAATTGGTCTACACATTTTGGAGAGAGAAGACTTACATTTCACCCAACAAGAAGGATGTTTGTTGAAAGAGAGTGGGGAGGAAAAGCTACATAAAACATCATGTGCACCTCCTACACGAGCCTCAAGTGATCAATCAAATACTTATGACATAACTTATGCATTCTATGTATTACATCTCTAGTGCATAATACCTTGTATATGCTGATCAATAGCATACTCATTTGTATATTGGGTTTGTACAAGGAGAGAATATGCTATACTATAAGTGTGACAAGCCCAACTCTGGGTAATTATCGGTGCAGAAATGCTTATATGCCTTTACATATGAGGAAGGTAGAGATATCCAAGTGATAATGCTTGATAAGTATGGATGATAGTCCTCTACATGCAATAGACCGCAAGGATCTACAGAGATATACATACTTTGGAGGACCTCTCCCAATACATCCAATTCTTGAAGTGGACAAATGGTGGTTGCAATCCTTGTGGGAAACCATTAGGAACTAGAAGGATGGCAGTGCCACTTTGCAGTCTGCACCAATCCAAGAAATCAACATGGACCATGAGATTTACCCACGAGATATACAGTACAAAGATGCAAGGATGGAAGTATCAAGAGATAGTAAACCTGGAATGTTAGCTTTACTTTCTTTTGTAGGGGACCACAATAAAAAATTTGAGGTGAAGATTGTGCTAGCTCAATGGAGTCTAGTTCCATAGATTATAGACAAAAAAAGCCTCCATCAATTGATATCATCTCCTAGAAAATACACCATTACTCTCGCATACCTTCTAAAGATTAGACTATATTTAAGGGAAAAGACGGTCTTAGAGATAGAA
The DNA here is from genome assembly GCF_014529385.1 of Adiantum capillus-veneris. NCBI lineage: Eukaryota > Viridiplantae > Streptophyta > Polypodiopsida > Polypodiales > Pteridaceae > Adiantum > Adiantum capillus-veneris. The sequence continues at coordinate 63,599,387 of NC_140952.1, read as the reverse complement.
CTACACCAAACAAGGGAACAGATCAAGCGGGAGCAAGGAAACAAAGACCGATGAGCGAAAGCATCAAAAATTGTATCGGGTGGTTCATTCTTAGTAGAAAAAGTGAATGAGCACTTGGATGTCATGATGCAAGCCCCTATGAGGTGAGACTGAAAAGAAACCAAACATTAAAACAAAGATGGTTAACATATCTATACCCAGAAGTTGAAACAAAATGGTTGGAAATGTGCATATGGCTTATAGAGATAGCCCAAGCTCTAATGGAGCCAAAAGTATTGAACATTTTTTAACAAGTAGTGTCGATACCTGAAAATGAGGATGAAAGGTCACATAATGAAAACAAAACTGGTGAACCATCTAAACCTAGAAAGGAAACACCACTTGATATGAGGGTAGCGGCAAACAAAATGGATGAGGCCAAGTCTCAAGAGATACATCCAATTCCTTAAGTGGACAAGCGATGGTTGCAATCCTTGTGGAAAACCATTAGGAACTAAAAGGATGGTAGTGCCACTGTGCATTCTGCACCAATCCGAGAAATCAACATGGACCCTGAGATTTACCCACGAGATATACAATACAAAGATGCAGGGACAGAAGTATGAAGAGAGAGTAAACCTGGAATTAGACACATTGTCTAATGAGAGCATTAGAGCATCTTGCTCTACTTTACTTGCCACATTGGCCTCCGATGTTGGCTTGGTGTCTTGAGACTCTGTCTCCTTCTTCTTCTTGGACCAGCAATCCTTCTTGACGTGGCCCTTCTTGCCGCAGTTCCAACATTCAAGAACTGAATTTGTGTGTGACTTGCTCCGCCTTGAGCGATCACGACCCTTTTGGTTTTTGAACCTCTCCTTAGGCCTTCCTCTTATTTCCACTGACAGTGCAGCACTTGATGATTCCCCTGTGCTTCTCCTTCGTATTTCCTCACTTAGGAGAACACCCACAATATCATCAAACTTAAGAGTATTTGTGCCAGAAATAGAATTACTTATAGCCATCACAAGGCTGTCCCAACTATCCGGTAGAGATGATAGTATAAGGAGAGCTCGCACTTCGTCATCGAAATTGATTTTCACCGATTGAAGTTGACTTATGTTTGTGCTAAAGTCATTTAGGTGTTCTGCAACTGAACCATTCTCTGCCATCTTTAGATTGAACAAGCGCTTCATAAGAAATACCTTATTGGATGCCGATGGTTTCTCGTAGAAGTCGTCAAGTGACTTCATCAAGTCCTCTGTGGTCTTCATCTCCGAAACATTGAAGGCCACCGTTGACGCCAAGCTTAACCGGATTGTTCCCAGTGCCTTTCGATCAAGGACAATCCATGCTTCATCTGCCATTGTTGCGGGCTTCTTCGCAAGACCGCCTAGTGGCAAATAGAGATCCTTCTGGTAGAGATAGTCTTCAATCTGCATCTTCCAATGTTGGTAGTTTTTTCCGTTGAACTTCTCAATCTTGAGCTTCCCTTCCTCCGCCATAACTCCCACTCAATTCAAGGAATCCTTTCCTTGAGATAATTTAGCTACGAGCAAACCTTGCTCTGATACCAGTTGTTAGGAAATAAGACATAGCTAAATAGATATTTGAGTAGATTACTTAATGGGGAGAGATAGATTTCACACACAAGAGATTATAGAGTAGAGAGAGAGAGAGAGAGAGAGAGAGAGAGAGAGAGAGTACACACGATATACGTGGTTCACCCAATGTGGGCTACGTCCACGGGAAAGTAGCCACTCAATGGCTTTAGCACTTCAAAAGAAGAAGTAGTTTACAAAGGGATTAAACCCTTAATAGATCTCCCGCCCATCTTCACTCTCACCACCTCACACTCACCTTGTTGCATCAACTTCACACTGTGAAATGTGTGTAGAAATGGCCTCCTTTTATAGGCCAAAAGGGCTGCCCTCTCTTATGAGAGGCAGTCATGTGTAGCCGCGCTTGTGCGAATAAGTCCATATCGGACCCTCCAATCCGCCCATGTGTGGCCGCCCTTGAGAAGACAAGTCCGCTTTTGAATTCGGCCACCGACCACCGGCCATTGACTTCCGACCACCGGCCAACCGACGATTGTTTTCCAACCACTTTTCGGCCGCTGGTCGGCCATAATATTCCGGCGAGGAAAAAAAATTGCCCCTGGTTTTTGACTGTGTGAAAAGTTTGGTTTCCGGTGAGTGATTTACCTTTACGCATGATGGCTTCTCCTCATAATGGGGGCCTTACAAATGTGCGCTTTTACCACAGAAAATTACAAGGGTAAATCAGGCTCCATACTTAACATTTCTAGCCATAACCAAAAAATTCTTGAAGCATATGAATACTTCAGACTTTGCTTTTAAGCAGATACACCCACGCATGCTTGGAGTAATCATCAATAAAAGTCACAAAGTACATAAATTTACCCAAGAATGGAGTTTGAATAGGCCCACAAATATCACTAGGCACAAGTTGTAACCTACACCCTCACTAAACCACTCCGTGGAAAGTTTGAACGCTATGTCTTACCCAAAATACATCCTTCACAAACATGATTAGAAGGTGCTTCAAGAGGTGGCAAAGAAGCAACCGTATCAATTTTCTACAAACACAACAAACTGGCAAAATTTAGATGCCCAAGACATGCATGCCAACATTTTACATATGAAATAGCCTTCAAATCCACAACCACATTTGCAAAAATTGTCCCATACTTGTCATATAAAGCGAGCTTATACAGTGCATGACACAATATCTTGATGTAACAATTTCATCATTAGAACTGAGATCATGAATCATACATCTATCATCCTCAACTTTGGCAACAAGTCCAGTCTTGCGAGTGTATATACAATCAAAAGGTTATTTTTTTCTCTAGTACATAAAGTGTATCAACACATATGAAAGAACTGCCATTTGCAATTGCTAGGACAATCTTTCCAACTTCCTTGACCGGATAAGAGATATTTTTGGCACAAGGGACCGTATCCCATGAGGGACAACCTTGAGAGAGCACACATACTAAAGGTAACAATTTTGTTTTCATCTTCCTACTATGAATTTGATTTACCCAATTTTATAAGCAAATTATTTCTTCCTTTCAACTATATAATTTGTTTTCTTTTCTTAACTAATGGCTAAATTTATAAGCAAATTATTTCTTCCTCTCAACTATATGATTTGTTTTCCATTCTTAACTAGACGACCTCTCATTAACCCATTAATCATGACCTAATTTCAAATTTTGTTATTTCAAGTTCTTTAGATTACAAGTCTAATATGTCTTAGAAAGAGTAGAAAGCACTCTCTTTATCCATAGATGCTTGAAGATCATACTTATATAAGTAGTATGCACATTGGATGGTGAAATTTTATTTATAATTACTCCCTAGTCACCTCATACAACCTCTTATTAATTGTTGATTATTTTATACATTTGAGCTATTCATTGTTGATTACTTTTAGATTTTACTCATCTAAACTACTCAATAATATAGTTGCCATAAACTAGAGGTAGCTAAGCATTGGATTCTTTTTTTTGCTAGACTTTGAGCTAACTTTATTTTTTAAAAGAGACATATTATTATTATTGTTGGGATTAGGGTTGCAAGAAAACACACACAGCTTGGAGAAGATGAAGGAAGCTCAAGGCACACAACAGAGAGTGTTTTACTTAGTGTGCAATGGAAAGATGAATTATTGTCGTATACCTAGTAAGACTTGTTAAGGTCACAAGTATTGTTGAGAAACTTTGGTGGATAGTTGTTTAGCCTAGAGTGATGGGCGTATATACAATGCACGGGGGGGAAAACCTCGTACTGAGGGGAAAAAAAGCCACGGAGGTCCTAAGTGTGTTCACACACATCACTACCACATGTATATGGTAACAAATTCCCCCTGGGAGTGATGTGGTGAACGAGAGCTAGCACTTATAGTATAGGGAAGTGTCATGCCCTGAGGTCATGATCAATCCACAAAGGGGAGTACTCCCAAATCTTTGTGGAAATCTTCAACCTTCTCACAAGACAATTCCTTTGTGAAAATATCTGCAAGGTTTTCCTGTGTTGGCACATAATCCAAGCTGATCTCTCCTTCTGAGAGCCTCTGCTTGACATAGTGGTAATGCACCTCAATATGCTTTGTGCGAGCATGAAAAATTGGGTTCCTCGCAATTGCCAATATGCTCTGATAGTCAGTGTAGATAGTATTGGCAGTGTCCTATCCAACACCCAAATCATCCATAAGGTGTCTGAGCCATACACTAGCTATGGAGATTTCCCTGTACTCAGCCTCACAAAACTAGAAGTGGCCACAGCAGGTTGCTTCTTGCTCAACCATTATATGCATGAGCTGCCAAGCATGAAACAAAAACCGCTTGTGGAAACTCGTCTATCAAAACAACCAGTCCAATCTGAGTCCAAAAAAGCATGTAAGTCTGGCAGAAATAATCTCCCCTTGGGATAAAACAAGCAAAGATATAAAGTGCCACTCAAGTAGTAAGAAATCCTCTTGACAGCCTGCCAATGCTTAGACATTGGTCTATGCATGAATCTGCTGACCTGTGAGACTGTAAGTTGAATAAACGGCCACATGTTGCAGACATAAATGAGGCAGCCAACAACGGTTTGGTAAAAAGAGACATTGACGGGATCACCAGCATCATCAAGACTCGATTTCAAACCAGTTTCCATGGGAGTGGCAATAGGTTTGCAATCCTCAAGTCCAAACTTACATAGCAATGTCTCTATGTAACTTTTTTGACGTAAGGCAATACCACCATCGCACTGCTTAAATTTTATACCCAAGTAATGATGCAACAGCCCCAAATCTTTCATCTTGAAATTAGCATTCAAATCAGCCTTAAGTTCAGCAATATGTGAAGTGCACGAGCGAGAGTGTGTGTGAGTGTGTGCAACAAATGAGAAGAGAGGAGAAGAGGAGACCTTGTGTTTGCAGGGGCTAAAACTCACTCACTACATGTGAGCCCCGTTATTCTATTATGTACATAATGAATAACTATAGTGGGCAGGCACCTAGCCTAACCGGCCACATGGGGCTTTACCCCAACAACCTCCCACGTAAAGGCCAATGTGGCCGTGAGAGAGAAAAGAAAACCGTACAAAACCTATACAAAGGTCATCACAAGTATGGCATCAGCCAACGCCCACTCGCTAACTCAAGCTGTGTGCATCCAGCTCTAATTGTAGAGGAAGTATAGATTGATTGACACCATACTCCTCACCAAAGCCGCACACATCCTACAGGTATCTCACCATACGCTGCAAAGTACCCCTATGCTCAAGGCCAACGTTAGTCACTGCACGACTAACTGCTCCCACTGCAAATGCAATGTCGGGTCTCGAGATCAGTATCTGTACATGAGACTCCCAAATGTTGATGCAATCCTAGCAATATCGACCAATTTGACCATCTCAATCAAATCTGGCTCAGAACTCCACTCATGGAAATCACCCTGACACCCGAACTCCGATCCCTGGAATCCATCCTTGTGTCCATCACATGTCACATGCGTACCAAGAGAATCTGTCTGTCCTGAACCCTGTGTGGTAAGAGCAATGCCTAGCTCTAACTGACATACATCAACCTATGGACTAAGCATATCCATGAATGACTGAATCACAGCTGAATCCTCAACACTGAAGCCATCCATATCCATCATCGTATCCACCAATGACATGCCATGCTGCACAACTGTCTGTACAACTGGCTCAACATGCTCACAAACTGGAGCATCATGTAACCTATCCGCAAAGGAGACATGCCTCATCTCTCTACATGGCTGAGTACTCACAAAGACTGTGTCATCTCGTACATGACATACTCGTAGCGCATGAATCGTACCAACACTAGCACCTCTCGCTATGACTAGTTGTCCATGATGCAATCTAAAACCGTGCTCAGCCAGCACTACTTGGCATCCGCTGTCTTGTAATAATTGACTCACAGAGATCAAGCTCTGCGTCAAACCTAGCACATGGTGTGCATCTTGCAACACGTATGATGCACCACTCGGCAACAATAGTCTGACATCTCCTGTACCAACTATGTCATGCATTGAATCATCAGCTAGACACACATGTCTAAGCATACCACTAGCATATGTGCTAAACCACTCACGACTTGGTGTGACATGAAATCTAGCATTTACATCTAGAATCCAATGCAAAGGTAATGTGTCGTCAAAAACGGACATAGAAAAGTCAAGAGTAAACATGGAAGCAAAGGTGACATCTCCGTCATGCGTAGCCACATACGTTACATCTGCTCCCATATCATCCAAAGTGATAGCATCCCTCCTGTACTGTCTCCTGCACTCTCTCATCCAAAGTGATAGCATCCCTCCTGTACTGTCTCCTGCACTCTCTCATCCATCGAAAACAATGCCTACGTACATGCCCTGTATGACCACAATGCCAACACACAACATCTCTATGTCTGCAAGATCGTCCTTTGATTGTAAACATCTCTCTAGACAAACATGGAAACATGGGATACGTGTAGTTAGTAATAACACTCACCTTAGGGGAATGCATCAACAGTTGTGCTTGGCCATGCCTAAGAAAAAAAACTTTATTGACCTTGAGCCAAGGGTGAATTAAAGAACTCCTGCCACTTGGCCGTGGAAAGTTGAGTTTAATTTCTCCTGATGACTTTGATTTGAAAGGACGATCCGATAAGGAAATATTTCTTGGGGTTAAGGTATCCATGTAAGAAAACTAGAATGTTATCACCCCTTGAGCTGGCATCAAAGAGTAGGATGAGTCTTTTCTTGGTGTCAGTCTCGAGTGGGAGGGATGTTAGGAATCGCGGTGTCTCCATTTGAGGATGGTTTATCTGATGATCCTTGGCATGGCCCTCACAACTGAACTAAAGACAAAACAACTCTATTAACAATAGATCCGCTAGAATTTGCAACATCCTCAATGGAGTTTGTATCAATAGAAGGCAGACATACATCAATGCACTAGACAAAATTCCAGATGCATGTTGAAACAAGAACATGCGTAATTATATAGGCCCACATTGTGTAATTGTTTCTATCCAATTTATCCTCACCACCAAATTTTTTGAAAACATATGTGTTGTTGCTAGCTATAGCAAGTGACTATACCTGATGTAAAGGCGACCCCAAAAGAAGAAACATGGAGTAGGACTAACATGTGCTATATATCACAACCTGAAGAGGACTATAAGGAACCTCTTCTATAAAAAATTTGCATTAACAAAATACTTTCACACAAGGATGGAATTGCCTATGTAGTACTACTTGTGGGTGGAATAGAGGCCAAAATGAGCTTGAATGAAAAATGTGAGCACACAAAGCTCTGTGAGCTGACCTACTGATGCTCGTGCCAAAGCTCACAAAAAATTGAGAATGTGAGTGAAGTGGTGCTAGCAACAATACCAAGAGAATGTGAGCTGCTCTAATATTGATTGTTGGAATTAGGATTGCAAGGCTGCACATATTGGTAGGCCAAAAACCAGAAGACAGCTAAGAAAAGATGAGTTTTTGTTAGGATCTTGATACTTTTCCTTCTTCCTCTTTGATTTTGAAGGAGCAAGGTTGGAAAAAGATTCTTCTTTAGGTTGTGACATTAAAATGTCAATAGAGGGTTTTGGGGAGGCAACAGGTAGATCCTACATCATTTTTCCTCTAATTATTGGACAAAGAGGGATTGGTTGTCTTGAGAAGATGTGCCTTGAGCACTCTTGATTACCTTGGTTTCAATATTAGAGTAATTTGTTTTAGAAGATACCCATAGCCTTGTCACTCGGGTTGTTGAGGACAAGGTTCCTATTCATCTTGAGAGCCTTTTGGAGAAATGGGTTGGACTCTTGAAGGAGTAACGTTCTAGGTAGGGAGAGGCTAGAACTCAGAAGGAGCATCCAATTCAAAGAGATCAAATACTTATTCCAAAAGCACTAGTGATTTTTTATTGTACCTAGACGGGTTAGCTTTGTGATTTTTAGAGGACTTAACAAAGAGATTATTGACCTATTGAAAAGAATTGAAGGTATTAGGGGAGTCGTCTGCCATTTTTTTTAAAACAAGAGGATAATATTTAATCAAATGGTCTGATTGGAAACATTTGAAACAAGAATTGGAGAACTTTCTTTATAACACTTTCTGTTCATGACATAAAGTGCCTAGAGAATCCTTGATGAAGATAGACTATATGAGCCCTTCGTTGAGGTAAGCTTCAAGAAGCAGTTGGGGATCCCACTTAGGGTTGATCCCCCTCTTTCCTTCTACCCTAGGACTTTTCCAACTACCTTACACATATCGTGAAGCAAAGGGTAGAAGTCTATAGGATGGTATGGGAAGTCTATCCACACAGGGACCTTAAATGGATTTTCTCCCTTGGGGTTAAAGTACTTGTGCAACTTAAAGAAAGAGGCAAGTGTTACCATATATGTTGTAGTGATGTTTGTGAACACACTTAGGGCTTTCGGCACACTTTTCCATCACTAAAAGTCTTGGCTTTGTGTAATAAATCCAGTTATGACTCGATCGGTGGTAGTTGATCAATCATGCCAAGTGCTTGGTAGGAAATCCTCGTCACCACTAGGCCAGCATTCATATATGTCTTATTGTGGTCGCTACCCTTCAAGTTGGCTTTGACTAGGTTTTCCAAAATGTAATTGGCAAGATCACACCAGATCACCCTTTGTTCGGCTAGCCCCATGGCCATCACCACCGCTATGTGCAAGTTTGGCTCTATGTAGCGCGGTGGTTTTTGAACTTTGAGATGCTATGAAATCAACCTCAGGGTCAATGTTGTTTCAATGTAGATTAGGTCCTTGTATGTGAATTTGTGCCTCTATTGGTTGATAAAAGCTTTGTCATTGTATATGGCCTTGGTTTTGTGGAGCATATTATGGTTTCCTACTAGTAGTGGAGTGCTTGGTTGATGAGGTCATCTATTTTCTGGACCTTGACAGCTTCACCATCTTTATCGGTTAGTGTGGCTTCTCCATTGTACTGGATTGAGCTCACAAGTTCGCATGATCTCTTGAATTCTATTTCCCATGGCGGAAGCCAAAAAAATGTAATTGCAGACATCTGGATCCCTCAATCGCTTCTCTCTGCTGGTGCAAGGTCCAAAATTCTCAGGGGAAGATTGTTTTCTCTACTAATTTGGTTCCATCAGTCGCTTGAAACTTCCCAATGAATACATTTGCTAGGATTTTGGCTAATTCTTGCTTCTGAGATGTGTGCCTTTGCATTTGACAAGATGTTAATGACCTCGTAGGGATCTACTTTCCACTCTTTCCTGAGGTCTTCTTGTATCACAAAACAAATTGATTATCTCCTGAAATTTGTCAAAAGGTATCTAAAAAGTCAAAAAAAAAAGCAAACTTGACCATAAAATGAAAAATGAGCATAACTTGATCAAAACAAATCCAAATTTGACCAAACTTCACAAGTGCATTTAGGACAACTACATGCACTGGGTCATGTGGTTACAGGTCAGGTTTGTTCTAAGGTACATGGATCGCAATCCATGTTGGAACACATTTTTAACTTCTGATGGTACCATTAGATCAAGCATGATATTGGGATGCTATGGTCCAAATTTTTTTGAATTTGGATCATTGGTTTAAGATTTATGCCAATTCTTGGAAAAAATTTGTTGACTTAGAGAATTTTGGCACTTTGGCTAGCGTTTTAGGATCCAAATGGCTTGATACTTTAGGGTTAGGCTTTTCTTGGCAAGTAGGACCTCTTGGTGGGGTTTTGGCCTAGAAAAGTGAACTAGGTACATGGATCACGATCCATGTTTGGCAACCTTTTGGGGTGAAACTAGGTACACATATTCCTATAGCTTACCCTAAAACATTAGTGAAATCTTTTCAGATTTGGAATTATTTTTCCTAAGTTTACCAAACTTCCTAGTTTATGGCCCAATTTGGTTCGGCTTCTCCATATTTAGTTTTTGATCCCATCTTTGATCTCTCCTTATGGTTGATCTGTTTGAGATTTCGCCAATGTCATGATTGAGAGTTGAAGTATAGTGCCACCCCTATCTGTATGTCCATTTTCGTAATTGTTGGGTTTGTTTTGACCTCCCATGCCTGCTAGCAAGGTTGGCCCATTTTGGTGTAGGTTTTGGTGGTAGGGCTGCTGCTACCAGAGCTATTTTGCCTATGACTGAGCAAGCTCGTTTGGGATGTAAGACATGCACACACTCATGCATTGATTGTGTTGTCTATGAAGTGCATTATTACTCCTCATATTTGTTCAAAAAAATCTACAAAACAAGCTTGGCATATTCTCGTTGGTCTTTATCCAAGTTGATGCGGCTAAAATTGCATTGTTGCATAAAGAGCTGGAGTCAAAGATTATGCACGAGGAAGATGAGATGGAAGCTTTCTTACTGGTTTCAAGGATATTAATAAGCAACATATTTCTGTAGGTGAAGTCATTTCAGACAGTTCCCTTGTGCAGACTGTTCTTGATGCTTTGTCAAATTCTTACCTGACTTTTGCTAGTACTTGGAGACTTATGACCCAAGGAAATCCAAAAGTTGTCAAGTTTGATGCATTATGCAGAAGAGTCACTTTCTAGAAAAAAAATCTCTAAACAAGATGCACTTGAACCAGCCTTTATTGGTGCTCAAAGAAAAGGTGGTAACAGCAATGTAGCCACTTCTCATGGTTCTTCTGTGTGAGTGGTAAATGACATGTTCCTAATGCTTTTGCTGGAAGCACTTCATCTAGGATTTCTGGTGAAAAAAGCAAAAAGAAGATGCATTGCCATTATTGTAAATCTAATGATCACTTCATCAAGCAGTATCCTAAGTTGAAGGCAAAAAAGGCTAAGAAGAAAGAGGTTGGTTCCACTACAAATGCAGCTATTGTTGAGTCTTCTGAGATCGTGATGCTGATGTTGATGCAGAATGGGCTTTTAGTGAAAAGTGCACTTATGATCCTTCTCTCCATGATGCATGTATGTTAGTTGTTGCAGATGCTCGTGTGTGGTACTTAGTGGTTCTACAAAACACATTACCTCTCATCATGACTTGTTTACCTTTCGTGAGGATGTCCCTCATGGGAATTCAGTCACTTGTGTTAACAATGCCTCTTATCCGATCAAGGGAGTTGGAAAGATTGTGTTAATTGCTATAAATGGTAGCTCTTTCACACTTGTTGATGCACTTTATGTACATGAGATCAAGAAGAACCTTTTGTCTGTATCTGCACATGCTAGACTTGGTCTTGTTATGAAATTTGTGGATGATAGATGTATAGTTCATGATCTCAGTTTGATTATGAGATTGTTGCATCAAGAATTTTATGTCATGGACTGTATAAGCTCACTTTGGATGACAAGTGTGGCCAAAATTTTACAAAAGCAGTTGTGGATTCTAAGGCTATTTCAGATGCAAAACTTTGGCATGCAAATTTTGGACATTTGAATTTTGCCAATTTGTTGCATTTTCAGAAATATAATATTGTTGCTTCTTTGCCACCTCTTGAAACACCTATTAAGCATGTTTGTGAAAGATGTATTTTGGGTAAGATGCAGCATTCAAAGTTTCCAAAGGATGGTTCAATTAGGGTTACATGGAGGAACCTCTGTCTTTTGATGAAGCACAAAATTCAATAAATTGGATGGCTGCCATGCAATCAAAATACGATGCACTTATAGAAAATTACACATGGATTTATTTGAGGAAATTTATGTAACGCAGCCTCATAGATTTGTATCAAGAAAGGAAAGGAGGATAAAGTGTGCAAATGTAAGAAAGCTTTTTATGGGTTGAAGCAGTCTCTTCATGCTTGGTATGAGAAAGCTGACACTCATTTGGTCAAACGAGGCTTTCATAATAGTCCAACAGAAAGCACTTTGTATGTGAAGCGTGAGGGTGATGTAATTCTCACCCTTGTTCTATATGTAAATGATTTGTTGATCACTAGTCGAATGAGGCGCATATTGCTAAATTTAAGGTTAATTTGAATGCTACTTTCAAGATGAAAGATTTGGGGTTGTTGCATCATTACCTGGGTATACAGTTTAAGTAATGTGATGGTGGTATTTCCTTGTGTCAGACGAGTTACATAGAGACATTGCTATGCAAGTTTGGACTTGAGGATTGCAAACCTATTGCCACTCCCATGGAAACAGGTTTGAAATTGAGTCTTCATGATGCTGGTGATCCTACAAATGTCATTCTTTACCAAACTGTTGTTGGATGCCTTATTTATGTATGCAATACAAGGCCAAATATTCAGTTTGTAGTCTCATAGGTGATGAGATTTATTCATAGCCTAGGGTCTAAGCATTGGTACGCTATCAAGAGGATCTTTTGGTATTTAAGTGGCACTTTACATCTTGCGTTGTTTTATCCCAAGGGGGGATCATTGCCACCAGATTTACATGCTTTTTCGGACTCAGATTGGGTTGGTTGTTTTGACACGCCAGTGTCCATGAGTGGTTTTTTTTCATGCTGGCCAGTTCATGCATCTCATGGTTGAGTAAGAAGCAACCTACTAAGGCAAGTTCTAGTTGTGAGGCTGGGTACAGGGCAATCTTCACAGCTACGGTTGAGTGTGTATGTCTCAAATGCCTTATGGGGCTGATTTCGGTGTTGGATAGGACACTACCAATATCATCTATACTGACAGAAGAAGTGCATTGGTAGTTGCAAGGAACCCAATTTTTCATGCTCGCACAAAGCACATTGAGGTGCATTATCACTATGTCAGGGAGAGACTCTCAACAGGAGAGATCATCTTGGCTTATGTGCCAACACAAGACAGCCTTGTAGATCTTTTCACAAAGGCATTGTCTTGTGAGAAGTTCGAAGCTTTCCAGCAAGCTTTGGGCTTGCTCCCCTTTGTGAAAGGGCATGGGACTTCCCGATACTCTATGTGCGAGCTCTCGTTGACCACATCACTCCGAAGGGGGATTTGCTACCATACACATGTGGTAGTGATGTGTGTGAACACACTTAGGACCGTCGGGGTATTTTTTCCCTCACTAGGAGGTTTTTTTCCCTGTGCATAATATTTTCACCCATCACTCTAGGGCTATCTTATCTTTCCATTGCACATTAGATAATACACTCTTTGTTATGTGCCTTAAGCTTCCTTTGTCTTCTTCAAGATGTGTGTGTTACCCTACAACCCTAATTCCAACATTAGATCATACACAACTATTCTTGCATTGGTAAGGATCATAGTTGTGAAATTTGGTGGAGGAAGAGTGTCGTGAGTGGCTATAGCAGGCAAAATTCTGCTAGGTAGCTCTATGTCACAAGCTATCTCTCTCTCTCTCTCTCTCTCTCTCTCTCTCTCTCTCTCTCTCTCTCTCTCTCTCTCTCTGACTATGAGGTCTTATTTGCCATTTTTTCTTATATGTGCCTTACTTACCCCAAGTGCCAAGTGTATACTTACCTTATTTATTCATATTTTTCATGGCATACCACTTGCAGCTCAAATCGCTCATCATTTGGATGCTTAGTCATTAGTTGCTTTAGAAGTTGCAATTCTGGTCTGTCGTAAGTTGGCCCGAGTTTTGACATGTGCCAAATTCTTCCATACTTGATATGCTGGAAGCTCATTCTTTGTAGATTCGGTGTTTGCTTTTAGAACTTGATTTTGGCTCTGTTTATTAATTTTTTAATCCTCATTAGGTTAAAAAGAAAAGAAAAATTCTAAAAATTATTATTATGGCAAAAAATTCAGCCAAAATTATTTCTTACACTCATATGTACATACTCTCACTCTAGGTATCTTGACCGTCAAAATTTGTTATTAAGGCTCATTATTATGTCTCATAAGTGTCAAATTGTACTAAAAAGCAGTAAAAAAGTAAAAATTTAAGCGGCAAAACCTTCTTTCTACAAATGATCTTTCAAAATTTGTAGCCTTAGATCTTGCAATAAACTACTCCAACTACTGTTACTCCCATCTTCCCATTCTGAGTCATACCAGACAAAGGTTTGTACAATGTGCATGGGTACAGAAAGTGTGTATATGCAAGGCCGTGGAATGTGGCTCTATTATGCTCATGGAAGAGATACAATGGGTAAAATTATGTTGTGCAATATGCGGGTACTAAATTGACACATTCAGTGATTTTTGATGGTGAGGTTCCATCTAAATTGTGTTTTTCGAACAAAAGCCTTTGAATATGGTACGCTCATTCCTTGATGGTTGGTTTAGTGAGTACGGTTGGCAAATTGTTGCTTTGACTTGGCTGTATACTTGTTGTTTAGACAACCAAGGTGGTTGTTGTGCTGGTTGTTTTGGTCTTCATTTCCGGGTTGTTGTTTTGGTCAATTGTTGCCTTTTCTAAGTTGGATTTGGGAATCCATCTATGCCTAGGTTTATTTTATGAAGACTTAATCCATTGTGTGGATTTTTTCTACCTAGTATAACTACTTTGAGTGGTTCTTGGTCTTCTTAAGCTTAGTTGGATTGAGTTGGAAGTCTCCTTTGAAGGGGTTGCTTTGGGTAACCATATATGCATTGGTTTGGTTGCCATTATGGATTTATGTACCCAAACTTGTCTAACTTGTCTCATGTGAGCTTCTACCGCACGTGTCAAAGGTTGGGGCCTTGCCGAACACTATGTGCAACCCATGAATGGCTACAAGAACACAACTAGACTATCCTAATAAGCTCAAAGGGGCCAATGGTGTGTCACACCACTCTACGCTTGCCACCGTGAAGGATTCCGTGCTTCGAAGAAGAGGGAGCCACTGTCATCGTGCTCAACTGCCAATGCCACCACAATGCTCTCTCTCTCTCTCTCTCTCTCTCTCTCTCTCTCTCAAGCATACACACACACACACACACACACACTAGAGAGCACACGATGGAGAAGAAGGTAGAGGTAGAGCAAGAGCACTTCGTTAACATACAGCTCCAGAATGAGGATTTTAGGTCAAAATGGACCTTTTATATGAATCTAACCCATTCACACATGGACGTCCACAGTGACCGATCATAGCAAAAATAATGTAAAAATGAGATAAGCGGTGCGCCTCTCATCGACGATCATCTACGCACCTATAGGACCAATAAGCTCGGTCCATGACTCAAATAAAGTGATAAGGCATCCGTCAAAGGTGATAGGGTGTCTGTGAGTGGTTAACATGCCCCCCTTCTTGATCTAGATTTTGTCCTTGGAAGCTAGTGAGGTGAAGCCCGCTCATCGAGGTGGAAGAGCATCTGAGATTGAATGTCTTTAGCTTTCTTCAAACACTGCAAAACCAACCAAAAATGACACAGTAATTTCATTCTCGTAGAACATATATAATTGAAAAGCATATGAAGTGAATAGACACACAGATTGATTGGTAACATAATATTAAATAATTTTTCAGCAATAAACATTAAACTGTAATATAATCAAATGCATAAGCACTTGTAAATGTCAAACAATAAACAAGTCTAGGGTCGCTAATTTAACGGCTGGAGGCACTAGAGGTCAACTATCAATACCATGGGCAAGCTTCTCAATTCTCTCTGGCCAATGAAGCTGTGTAATCACGAGAGCAAAGTATTTCATGTCTGAGGGCTAACTAGAGGCTATACCTAGAAGAGCTTCTATAGTTAAGCTACGATAAAAGGAATTGCATATGAAATCATCGCCTGAATTATTTCCTTTGTTTGACCCCCAAAGTGTTTTCCACATCGATTCAATTTTTGACGTGTGTGCTTATTTTGTATGCCTTGGTCTTTTTGCTTCTCAAGGAAAAGCGCCCACACTAGGAACGTCTAGGGCTCTAGCACCATAGGCAATACATGTGAGTGAAGTACCAAATCAAGCTGGGATTTCTCTTCCACCTTCAGATTTGACATTTTTGGCACTTTTTTTTGTTTTTTTGGTTTTTACTGCATTTCAATTTTGTAACTTTGGAGGGTCATATTAACATTGTTGCCCTCCCTAGGCTCATCATAATAGTAAACTTCCTTTATAATACTTAAGCTAAAGGTCAAGAGGGATTAAGCCCAGTAGAAAGCACTAGTACATTGCACACAATGCTACATAATATCAAATTAAGAACCTAAAGTAACCATTGACAATTAGGAAGGTATTTCCCATGGTATTAAGAGAAGATATCTAATGTCTATCTTGGTCAAATCAGCTTGGTCATACTTCTTTATTGATAAACCTAGACAAGGGACTATGACATAAAATTATATTGAATCTAATGTTTAATACTAAGTAAATATGTTGAATATTGTGCTACCAATCACAGTTAATAAAGCAGAAAAAGATGGATGCTAAAAAAGACAAGAGGCAATGATAATGGACAAGAAACACTTGTTCATATTGATGATCGCACTTGATTCAAAGAGTGAATTAGACAAAGATTGTATGAAGTTCAAAATCCCATCTACTACAATGCGTTCTTGTACACACTAGAAAACACAAGGAATACCTCTAGGAGGCACATCAGTAGGAAGAGGCATCAATCTTTATTGAACACAATCAAAACAACATAAAGAACCCTAACCTAAGTATTTGCACCCCCTAGAGGGTCAAGGGAGCAAGATATTGTATAGATGGGCAAGTAGCCCTAAGTCTAAAACCCTCTCCTCATCATCGTCAAGAAAACTAAACTCATCATCAATGAGACCATACGTGCCATCCATTAATCATGTAGATCTTCCTCATCATTAGATGCACATATGCTCACTAATAATGTCACTAGGTGTGTATAGTTATCTTGCTCAAAAGGGTAAGCTTGTGCAATCGGAGAGACGTTCTGTACTAAGTAGGGATCAGTCGTGGTCAAGAAACATATCAGCCATTCTAATTCTTCAAAATTTTTCTCGCACGCTAGTGTATCTACCAAATCCCATTCACAGGCAAGCACCGGTTAGACTATGTGAAACACTTGTGAAAAGTAAAGAGGGTACCTCTCACCCAAGGTAGGAGTGGATGACTCTAGAGTACTAGCCATATCTGTACACACAGATAGATTTTAGTTAGTGTGCAAATATTATAAGGGTCATGTCAAAAGGTCATGCCCTTGTGCATAATGTGTTATGATGATTTTTGGGTCATGTACTAGAATTTGTAGGTTTCAAGATTTTTGTTTGGTGGCTCTTGCTCTTTTACTTTTTTATTTGGGTTTTCTTGAGTATAGGGCTATATATATACATTCCCTGAGATTGGGAGATTGAGAGGTCAGGGAGGAAGGTTAAGAGGGGAGCAAGTGAATGATGGATGTCAACAGACACTCCTCCCTTCCTTGGGTAGATCATACCTTTTGGAATGATGTCATCACCTTTTGAAACCAATTGTTCCAAGTTGTAATCGGTGACGACTTTGACCAATAGTTTTTCACCACCCTAGGTGTTTCATCTAGCTGCAAGGGTGGTAAGGTACTCTCCCATGATTTTACTTGAAACGTTGTTTTAGGTTGATGAATTTACAATGAGAGGTGCTATTTTTGCCTTTTTTTTGTACATTTTTGGTGGTAGGTGGAAGTTGTGAAGAAGTTTGTGTTTTTGTAGAAGAACTACATGAAGAGCAAGAAGCCTCATTTTTTTTTCTATGTTTGAGCCAAGCGATACAAGTCATTCTCGCTTGGGTACCCAAACTAGCTCTAGATCAGGTGTATAGTATTTTGTGATCTTTCCCTTCCCACGGTCTTCAATCGGCTTTATTGTTACAAGATTTGACTCACATAGGTCTATAAGTGACAGGTAAGAACACAATTTATGTTTAGGCACCCAGATGTGATCATTCCCTTCATAGTAGCCTTGGGCTTCCAATAGTCGTTTAGGAATCCGATGCAACTTTTTCTTACATTTCTTGGAGTGAGTGGGAAGTCTCTTACAAGGCTTTTGTTTTTTAGCGTAAAAAATGGTCGCTAAAGTAGCTTTAGGGACCCATTTGTTTATTTTATTTGTTATATTATGACGAGTCTAGTGTGTCTCCTGCTTTGTTTCAGCTACAAAAGTTGAAGCTCTAGAGGGTTGGGCTATAGGTACATATGTTTCAATCTCTTGGACATGCAATGTTTTAGGTTGTATTTCCTCAAGAGGTGATATCTCAGGGACTATCACTTGAGTGGTAGGGCTAAGAGGTGGTGTTTGTGTTGTGACACTCCCAGTCCCCCAATGAATAGTGCATTTGGTCGCTAACATCCACTTGTGTCCTAGGTTTATATTGCCTTCCGTAGTTCCAGTAGGCATGACCAAAAAGTCTTGAGCTACGACCCCGTTGTCATAATTGACAGAAGTGTGCCAGGTTCCAAAAACATTAGTTTTTTTTCTTGTTGATACCCTTGACTTGGATGGTACTCTCAGATAGAGATGGCTTTTTCAACTAACACAACACTCCATATGATAACATATTATATTTAGCACCTATGTCCAATAAGGCATTATATAGAACTTTCCCATAAGTATCGTTTAACTCAATAGGGTATCGTAGAGGTGTGTCAAAGTCCAACCAATCATCCTGTATTTCAACTTTAAATGCATGTGTAACTCCAAGGTTGGCCTCTCGTTGGTGTCTAATACGTTGCTGCCGCTCCTTAGGTGGTGCTATTTCTTGGCAAAGCAAGCGCCAAACTTCTCTTGCTCTATCTCCGAGGCAGAGTATATCGCAGCATCCCTCGCTGCTCGTGAAGCATTATGGCTTCACCAACTCCTAGAAGAACTACCATACCATGTGCCACTTCTCCAATCATTCTACATTGTGACAGTCAGTTAGCAATTATAATGGCAAAGAGTCCTCAGCTTACCGAGTGTATAAAGCACATCAAGCTCGCATATCACTTTATCAAGGAACTAGTAGAAGACAACTTCATCCACCTCAAATACATCTCTACCACATAGAATGTCGCAGATTTCCTTACCAAGGTAGTTCCTCCTGAGAAACATATTCTTTGCTCAACAAAGGCCGGTTTGAAAGCTCCCTAGCTTCATCTTCAACAACATTCATTGTATTTCAGCATAGTTTTATTTTTATTGGCATTTGAGAGGGGATCTCCTCACAAATTCTCTATGCTTTCTGTTATAGTTTTGGTTTAAGGGGGGGTTTTTTTGGGTGTTTTGCAACCCAAATTTACTCTCAATTTTTTGTTTTTTTTTTGTTTCTTTTTTTTACCAATCCATAGAATATGGCGCGTGATAGCTCAAAACAAGCATCTTGGTTAGAGAGACGTGACGTGCTTTACGGCCCCTGATTCGATTACTTTAGGCCTTCGAAATCCTAGAAACAATCTTTTTCTAGTCGGAAAGAAGGCTAAGTCCAAGGGTGTAAGTGTGAAGGGAAGGTTGGAGGACTTGTCCCACATGCCCTCCCTTCCTCTTGAGGGGGTAGTATATATATATATTAGTGTATATACTATATCATAAGACTGAGGACTAAGGCTTCGGCCTCGGCTTGGGCTTGGACTTGGGGAATGCTCCCGATCCTGATCTTTTGATGTAATCGTTTTCTTTTTTCCTTTTCTTTTTTATTTCTAAATTTTTAGGTGTTTTTTTTGCAAAAAATATTTTTGTGGATAGGGTTGTGTTGCGTGGCTCAACACCGTACAACACTGCTCACTGCAAAAAAAACTTGCACATTACAGAGCTGATAACACTGACAAACATGCTCAAACCTGCACATATAGAGCTTAAATAGATCTAACAAAACCTGCACATTGCAGCACTAACAAATCTAATCAAAACTAAAAAAAAAACAAAAAGGACAGAAATGAATGGCTTCACGAGGCAGTACGGAGTGCTCCTCGAGCTTGGTGCAGGGAAATCCCCAGCAACGGTGCCAAAAAATGTGCGCTTCTACCTCACGTGTCGAAGGCTAGGGACTTGCCGAACACTGTGTGTGAGCCGCGAATGACTGCAAGCACACAACCAGACTATCCTAGTAAGCTCAAAAGGGTCAATGGTGTGTCACTCACCGCTCTACGCTTGACGTTGTGAAGCATTCCGTCCGTGAAGAAGAGGGAGCCACCACCATTGCAATGCTCTCTCTCTCTCTCTCTCTCTCTCTCTCTCTCTCTCTCTCTCTCTCTCTCTCTCTCTCTCAAGCTCGCGCGCGCACACACACACACACTCATGAGCACATGATTGAGAAGAAGGTAGAGGTAGAGCAAGAGATCTTCTTTAGCATGCACCTCCAGAATGAGGATTTTAGGTCAAAATGGACCTTTTATATGAATCTGACCCATTCACAATGGACGTCAACAGTGGCCCGGTCATAGCAAAAATGATGTAAAAATGAGATAAGTGGTGCACCTCTCATTGGCGATCACCTACGTACCTATAGGTTCAACAAGCCCGGTCCATGACTCAAATAAAGTGATAGGACGTCCATCAAAGGTGATAGGATGTCCGTAAGTGGTTAACATCTCCACTAAATATCTGTAGATGGTTTAGGCTAGCCATGTGGTTGGTGACTTGGCGACTTTGCGATTGTAGGAGACATGCAGAGTTGGACTTAGTGAAACGGTGTTGGCTTTCTTGAGCAGGTGCAAAAATTTGGGAGAGAAAAATTTTCAAGGCATGTTTGCTTATGTTGCTGAGGGAAAGGCAATGCGTCAAACCTACAATAAGATGAGGCATTGCAATGGTAAATAAACAATGAGATTTTGTGCCTTGAAATTGAAAACACAAACACGGCTGAAATAGCCAATCTACAGAGAGTCTAGGAAGGCCAGGTTGAGAGGCTTGCACTGAAAACTCGGCCAACCGTTGTAGCATTTATTGCTATACTACAAGAACTATGCTATGCAGAGGTCTACCTATAGGGGTTCATGCCATTGTCATTGCACAATTGTTTCTGCAATTGTTGATCCAAATGCGCTCTTCATAACAAAATCACAGCTAGAACTACTCGATTGCTTCTAGTTGATTGTAATAGACTATCAAAGTCTACGTATGTCAATCCTTAAAATTTGGGCATATTTCACAACAAAGAAACGATTCATTATTTGTGGTCGACATCCGCAAACTTCACAAACTGAAAAGGTTTATAACTTTTTTTGCTTTGCTTTTAGGTGACTTCAAAAAATGACTTTCAAAAAATTGTCATGCATGTTATTTTTCCATCTCACAGATAATTTTGGTCGCAAATTTTCTTTTTTGCAAGTAATTTTGATAGCAGATATCAATTTGGCTTGTGAATAAAGTATTTTGGGTTTTTGCTTTGCCCCATCTCGTTGTACAAGGCTAGGACTATATACAATGTCGCTAGGGCTCCTCTTAAGCTATGATCGGTGACTACAAGTTGAGGTTTTGGGTTTCCTTGCAAAAGCTGGATTAGGTTGACCCTGACTCTTCCATATCCCAAACCTCTGTAAGTGAGCTCATGTTTGATCTTTCAGTGCCATCTGTTTGCAGCATATCATATTTTTGTGAAAATCCATTGATGTTTTTCTTGCACTTCTCATTGTCATGGATTGCATTGTACAAAAGCTTTCACCACCAACTGGCCTCAACTTGTTGGAAGGGAACAAACCATTCTACTCGCTAATGTCAGTGGAGGAGGTTCTCTGATAGCTTATGTGGGATGTTGCAATCCTCGATAGAGCTTACTGTATTCACCTATTCAATTTGGAATTGACGGTTCACTTTACAAAAATACCTAGCAATGGCTTAGTTGATGGGGTTGCTCTCTGCCTTCATTGCTTACTACTATATTATGGGGGGTTCACATTGCTTGCTAAAGAAGTCAATACGTGGGAGACGTGTAGATATGCCTAGCCTACTGACTACTTGGGCAGCTTCAACACCCTTGGAAATGCATGGCATCTATAGGCTGGTCGATGGGAAAATTAGGCAACCATTTGACCTCATTACCCCATGCTTCTCTAAGCTTCTTTTTTATGAGAAAGCAAAACCTTGTTCATTAATGCCTAGGTAGCGAACGTAAGCTCTCCTCAACTTGATGTGCATTGTGAATGCAAACAAGTGAAAAAAGACATGGACATGCAATCACTTGCAGAACATTGAGAGGTCTACAAAGCAATCTTGATTTTGTGGTGTGCTAGGGACTGCCAAACTACAAGTGGCTTGTCTATAGGTGTTTGCATTATTATCCTCTTGGACCTCCTACCAAGATGGGAGACCACATTCACGAATGTCAAAGGCTCTGCATATTGCAAGGCTATAACTCTCAAGGTAAAGATCCAAATGTTCGGGAGCTGTGAAGCAGGTGTAATAAACTCCATCCTCTCCTCCCAGCCTCTTGCCAATATATAGGTAACCCCCAAGTGCCCTCTAGGCCCTTGGCCTGACATTATTCTCCCAAGCTTAGAGAAGCATTTTTGTCCTTGAAAACAAAAGTGGGATTTTTTTTCTTGAGAACACTAAAGTTTTCCCAAGTGGCACCTTCCTCAAAGCTGTCTTTCCACTTGTCTAATGCTTGTCGACATCCATGATGACACATACGTAGATCATGGTAGTCAAGTATGCGCTCATGTACATGCGGCTTAGTTCGAGGTTCAATGAAATCAACCAATATTTGTTGATCAATAACATTGTCATCCTTATGTAAACGTTTATGTAAATGACTTACATTAAATACCGAATGAATGCAAGAGTGTGCAAGTAATGAAAGTTTGTAGGCCATATCACCTACTTGCATGAGTGTGCGAGGAATGAGAGTTTGTAGGCCATATCACCTACTTGCATGAGTATCCCAAAAGGCCCACAATACCTTGGAGATAATTTAGCTATTGGCCTAGTCTTTAGACTTTTTGAATGCTTTAGCACTCGCAAAAATACTGCTTCCACTTTCGTGAAGTTAACTTACCGATGTTTCTCATCAACGCACTTTTTATACCAATCATGTCCTTGTCGAACATTTTGACGAGCCAATCTTAGCATATCCATATGGTCTTGGAGGAAATCCTTGACCTGGTGAAGCTTTTCAATTGGCAACCCCACCATAACTGGTGACCTTGGTTGAAAACCATACATAAGCATGAAAGGACTAAAACCAGTTGTCACATGCTTAGCACTATTGTAAGAAAACTCAAGAATAGGGAGACGTCTTCCCAATTTGACCACTTCTTACTAATGTATGCTCTTAGTATATCCTCTAGCACTTGTTTGACTCGTTCAATCTGAATGTTACTTGGAAACCCATACAACCTATACAAATTGTCCATAAACAACTTAGCTAACTCTAGAGCCTTAATGGTGGATTTGGTTGGAATAAACTTGCAAAGTTTAATCAACTGGTCTACGACCACCCATATCGAGCCATAGCCTTCTAGAGTGGTTGGTAAACCCACAATAAAATACATAGATATACTTTTCCATTTACCATTGGAAATCTCCAATGGATGCAAATATAACTCCTAACTTTAGGTGCTCTTCTTTATCTACTTGATATTTCTGGCAATGCAAGACATAGTGTTGAACATAGCCATGTAAATCTGGCCAATAAATCTATCATCGTACGAGTGCATAAGTTTTCTTTATGCCTAGGTGCCCTGCACTTGGACTATCATGACATTCATAAAGAATTTGGCACCGAATGTCCATGTTTGTCCTTGTGGAGTAGGTACCTATCCTCTATGGAAAAATTCTTCCATCTCTGTAGCTCATCACTGAAAAAAGGAGAACTGGGTGTGAAATTAAAGACACACTACCAACATTGGAATGAGAAGGATCCCTCATTTTCACATGGCTCCACACTTTGGAGTATGCCTTGTCATGCTCACGTTTGCCTTAAAAAACTCACTTCAAAGCTCAGTAAAGACAAGAGATAGAGTTGATCTCAAGCATATGACTAAGAGGATCAGCCACCACATTGTATTGTCCTTTATGATACAGGATCTTTGCATCATACTCCTGAAGAATCTTAGCCCACATGGCCTTTCGACCCTTCAAATCTATTTGCTATGTAAATCAATTTATACTTTCATGGTCAAACACAATCTCAAACTAAGCTCCCTACAAATAATGCCACCATGTCTTCAAAGCAGACACTATTTCATAGTGTTCTTTTGTAAAAGAAAATTTATTTTGATGTGTTTAATCAAGATTCTTGCTTTCAAATGCAATTGGCCTTCCCTCCTGCAGAAGGACTGCTCCAATAGCATGATTTCTAGCATCCATTTCTAAAACGAATGGTTTTAAACAATCCACAATAGCCAAAATAGGATTTGTAGCTAATGTGTCCTTGAGAGCATCAAAATTGTAGTTGAGCTTTGCCCTGAAAGGTTGTCCCCTTCGCTTTCAGTTGGTCTGTCGTCGATACAAAAATATGAGCATAGTTTTTAACGAACCTACGATAAAAACTTGCAAATTCCAAAAAGACTTGTAACTCTTCTAGGTTTTTTGGGAGAAGGCCACCTCCGAATGGCATCCACTTTGGATTGATCCATGTGTAGCCCATTAGCTGAAATAACATGCCATAAGTAGTGAATCTCTTTTTTTTAAAAATGACTCTTGGATTCTTTGGCATATAACTTATTTGCTCTTAGCAATTTAAACACCTACTTTAAATGTTGTAAGTGCTCTTCCTCAGAGAGACTGTAAACTAGAATGCCATCAAGAAAAACGATAAGAAAGTTGTCCAAATATGGTTTCAAGACATTGTCCATAAGCGTCATGAAAGTTGCGGGCACATTGGTTAGCCCAAAGGGCATAACCAAAAAATCGGAATACAATTTTTGATATATCAACAAGCCTAATGCATATTTGATGCTACCTTGAACTCAAGTCTATCTTCATAAACATACAAGCATGGGTGAGCTTATGAAGTAACTTATCCACTCTTAACAATAGTTGCATCCAAATCACAGTAATTTCTTAGAAAGACTCATTCTATAGAGTGGTTTACTCACGGGCTTACTGCTTGCTGCAATCACTTCTATGCCAGGTTGCACAATCCGTGTCGGTGGTAGCCCTGGTGGTAAATTATCTAAGAATACATCTTTGTACTCCATCAGTAAATATTTTAACTTATTAGCAACATTTACTTGTTTAGGATAGAGACAAGTAGTCATAATTGGAAGAGAAGAGAGAGAAGCATTCGGCATTGAAGAATTATCATTCAAAACATTATCAAAATTTGAAAGAAAATGACACATGGAGTAACACAAAAAGAGTTCCTCTATTTGATCTTGAGAAGAGAGATTCAGCTCGGATGTAAAAATGAGTAGAGAGGAAGAAATATCCTTCTCTCCCAAAAGTAGCACGTGCATGCCATTAAATTTGAACATCAAGCTATTATGATAATAACTATGTTTATGTGATGATCAAAGACTATGTAATGACTACATATGTTCGCTCCATATTCATGACTTGGAAATTCATGGGCGTGTGATACCCTTGAATCTCCACCGGTACATCTTTCTCTTGAGTATCCCACACCTCGGCATCATGGATGTTCATCATCGCTACTTTGTAATGGTGAAAACTCAAAGTCTAGGGCAACTTGAGCCGTTTTACTAACTTATAGTGAATGAAATTGTGCAAAGCAACATCATCCACCAATATCCACACTTTGTGCCATTGGATATACCCATGTATATGCACCAACACATGTGGACCAAAGGTTGGCTACCACATTGAGGCCGTTATACAACATTCGTACACCGCTTCGGTGTGTGTTATCTCCACATTGGACAAATGAGAGGAGGACTCAAAAGGCAACAATTACACCATGTGCACTTCTTTCTCCTTACCTTGGGCAGTAGATTTCTCCGTGGGACAATCCTTTTGGCTGTGTCCGCTCCCTAAATATGTAAAACATAATTTTTCCTTTTTAGCCTTCTCAAACTCTTCACTAGAGAGAGGGCCCCTAGACCCCTTGGGTTTCTTGGATGCCTCAGATACAACTGCTATAAACTTTCTTTTATTGTGCGCATGCTATGTGCGTGCATTTACATGTGCAATGTCAGGCACATGAATATTATGTAGTGCTTTCACATCCGGATCCTTGTGTATATGCGCTTGCACTATGGCCTCCTCAAGTGTCTTGGGGTTGTGGGTTTTGACATGCTTCTTAAGCTTTGGTGTCAACCCACGGATAAACCCACGCACTCGTTGAAAGGTATCCAAACTCTCCAGCTTGAGAATTACATCATGATAGTGCGACATATACTCAACAATCTTATTTTGATGCATAGAGCATTTATCCAAGGCAATCCAATCCCTATCCGCTTCATTTGTGGGCATAATTTATTTTTTGAACATAATTTCAAAGGTTGACCAAGTTTGGGGTATGATGTCCTTCTCCTTGAGAGACATCCACCATTTGTAGGCCTTGCCTTCTAGTGTGAGGCGCGTTCGCAGTGCCTTGACTGCATCTAGAGTGTGTCTAACCATTTTCTCAAAAATCAAGTGTCGGGCTTGGTGTTAATGCCATTCTTGCCTCAACAATAGAGAATTTGCTTGCCTTTGCTTTGTCGATCAAGCAAGAAGAGGGTCATAGCCCCCACCCCCCCCCCCCCCCCCCCCACCCCCCCAAAAAAAAAAAAAACTCTAATTTTCTTGAACTGTTGTAAGGCCTTGGCTTGGGCGGTGGGCCAATGGGAAAAGACGCTTTGGTTTTTTCTCTGCAATGATGCTGACAACGAGGGGTGAGGGAGATACACTCATAGAGCTTGCCACAATCATCAAAACTTCGCACCGCTGTGTCAACTTTCCTTCCCCTCCACAATGTGAGGCCAACGAGCTCCACAATGCCTCATTTGGTGCTCCTCGTTGGGTCACCCATTTGCTCCTAAGCAGCCCTTCTTGCATGGAATCTTGTCTTCGAGATTGTCTTCTTCTCTACTAAGCGACCATACCCACATGCAAGATTTTTGCTAAAAAAAGACCACGCCTTTCTTCCTAATAATAGCATGAGCTCTGATACCAATATGAGGCAGGGGTACTGAACTCCATCCTCTCCTCCAAGCCTCTTGCCAATTTATAGGCAACCCCTGAGCCGAGTTCAAACTCGGCCCTAGCCCTCTAGACCCTTGGCATGACAGGAGAGAAGGTGGGCAACTAAATTGCCAACCAAGATAGTAAAGTCTATATAATTCCTTGCATTTCGTGGATGAGGTATTGGACCTCCTAACGTCGAAGGGGTAAAAAAGTAGCGTATGCCTCTCTCGTTGCTCGCCGACTAGGGAATGCATCTGCATAAGGGTTCCCTGTGATGGCCGATTATAGTAAACGTTGGTCATTCCCTTCTTCATACATGGAAAAAGATTGACCTGCTGACTTTCTTGCGGTGCGAAACGCAGGCGCAACTCGACCATTCACTGACAACCTCCTCCAAAACATTAAGGAAGGTCAAGTTCAGAGGCGTGCACCACAACCTTGAATGCGTGATGTGTTAGGCATTGCTAGACTACAAGCACCACACCAGATAGTAGCTTGCCCATAGTGTTGAAGTTTGGTTGAAGGGCTTCAAGTCTGCAATCTACACACACATGTATGTGGGTGATAGTTACATAGGAGAGATAGGAAAGAACTGCTCACTTTTCATTAATTCAAACCCTCTATAAATAGAAGTGCTTGCCCAAATAACCTCTACGACCTCATGTTGAGGTGGGTTATGTGCTCACCTCCCATCTTGATGGCCTATATAGTACAAAGGCTCGATTTGCACATAGCACTTTACATCTATAGCATAACACAAATTTCACTACAAGAAATTGAAAGATATAGGCACAACCCAATTCACCGTGCAATAGCTTGCCATGACTATTCTTCCCTGAAGGGCATTCTATTCAAGCTCTTGGGGTTGCTCAAATCAGGAAAAGTGGTGATAGAAGAAGAATCTATTGTAGCCGTGCACCTTGGGGATGCAGCTGCTATTGAAATGTTGATGGCTGCAGGAGCTGTTTTGAGCATGCAAAATGAGCAAGCACAAAGTGCTTCGTAAAAATATATCTGTGCATGGGAAAAGGGCATACCTAGCCATGATCATCACGAGGTATCACCAGCCCTTAGCTTGGGCAAGTGGTGTAGCTTAGATGTCTCCTTCGCGTTACATCATGTGCAAATAAGCTACGACCAAGGAAAGTTGCCAGAGCGACAACAGATAAAGAATTGTTTGTAATAGAGAGCAAGGCACAACCAAATCAGAAGGATGAATATGCTAGAATCTTAATAGAAGAAGAGAAGAGGCACCACTTCACATGGCATCTGAAATCAAAGTCCCTTCTCCCCCACCACTTCACACGACACCGTTCCCTTGAGAATTAGCTCTTGTGGTTGTCTCTCAAAGCAGCACGATATTGAAGCTCCAAGTATGAGCTATAGAAGAGGAATTTGAGCGTGTGTGAATGTAGCATGGTATTGAAGCTCGATGTGTAAGCAACACAAGAGGGATTTGAGAGTATGTGAAAGCCTATCTTCTTTTATCCAACGACAAACCCGGTTGATTCAACGACCATTTGTGGAAAGGAAAGAAGAGTTCATACACATCCATCGCATAATTTAGCCAACACACATTACCAACAATACAACGAGTTTAGAATGCAAAAATCGCAAATATATAGACTAAGCCCCCACTTTATTTATAGATTTAGATGCTTTATTGCCCTTCTCAGTCTTCTTAGCAAATTTCTTAAGAAACTTGAGCATGGCGTAGGAGGTTTTTGTCATCCACCATTTTCTTTGGAAATCGAGGCGTGAGAACTTGCGTGAGGTTTAGGCAATCCTCCTCTTTGCAAATTTGCCTTTGTATATCACCAAGGCAACAACATCCCATGTAACATTTTTGGCCGTCCTTGGCAAAAACTCCTCTTGGGTGGAGAGAGAGAGAGAGAGAGAGAGAGAGAGAGAGAGAGAGAGAGAGAGAGAGAGAGAGAGAGAGAGAGAGAGAGAAGAAGAAGAAGAAGAAGAAGAAGAAGAAGAAGAAGAAGAAGAAGCTAACCTCTTGAAACCCTATGCATGGCAGAAAGCGAGCATAAGCAATTCTCTTAATTTGAAATGAACGCTTGAGCTCAAGAATAAGAACACAAAACATCTACTTTAAAAAGTAAGTTTGGGCCGACGTCATGCAGCTTCGCTTCCATGATAAGAAAATGAGCAAAGGGATGCAGATCAGGTTTATTTGAATCCTATATGATTATCAGCAGTAATAAGGGCTTAAAATCCTCAATTAACATTTAATTTAAGCAGCGGTATTGTTAATTGCCTGCTTTGGATAATCAAGCTTCAGAATCTTGTTCAAGCTGTCAGTTTTTAAGCTTCATGTACATTGATTGTGTCTGCTGCAATGCTCTTCCTCACACCTCACAGCCAGAAGCCCCGCGTCTCCCGGCTCACCTTTCGAACACAAATCCCCCGACACCGCACACCAGAAATAGCACCTACCAAGACCAACATGGACCCCACACTAGAAGCACGTGCATAAGCACTTGCAAAAATGGCCACATGCACAAAATCCACCAACAAATCACTTTTTGGAAGCATTGGTGATTGAGGACTCAAAATGCCACGAGCCTACCATTCTACCCAATTCAATCAACGCACATCACTGAACAATGGATAAAAGCCACGTGTTTGGTCCCAAAAATGGACAAAACACTAAGGCTACTGCATGACATGCCACGAGACTAAAGAACAAGGGGTCTTCAACTAGGCCCCCGTCATGGGGTCTATGGCGGACAGGTGCACGCATGGATCTCGAGGAGAGTTGATGTCAACAAAAATGCACAATCTACACCGCCCCCCTCAATTTAAACCCACCACTTGTTCAAAGGCAGCGCAATGAGCTAAGTGTGCGAACGCATGCCCTCATCACTAAAGACCATAGGTCTTTAATTTAAGCCCAAGCCCTGGGATCGACGACGTGCAAGCCAGATTCGAAAATCAAAAACCACAGGCACCGTCAGATGTTGTCCGAGTTTACTTTTTCCCCATTTGCGTTCACAATATAAGGTTGTGTTTTGGATTAGATGCCATCACAAACTAACGCCCGTGTGGTTAGGACAACAACCTATCAACAAGTAGGTGGTGGGGTTGAGTCACCTCGCAGGCGTTGACCACGACCTTTTTTTGACCGTTCCCTCGAGATTTCCGTGCTCTCTGCGTCAGTAAATACCTAAATGAGGTGGAACGTCCGCATTTCATTGTCCACAAAGCCGAACGACGAAATCTCTTGCATGGAAAAGTAAGCACTAGTGGAGAGTACGACCTCGATTACTTCATCCCGCCACTGCCATTGGGTGCGACCCAGCTCTAAACTAGCACACAAAATGTAGTCGGGACCTTTAAAGTCGGACGGCCGAGTCTATAGTCTATTCCCCTCTCTCTCTCTCTCGTATGCATGGAGGAAACGACATTCGAATGGGATGGCGGGCTTCTGCTGGTTTGCCTCTCCCGCTTGCGGTTTCGACTCAAAGCAGCTGCACGCGATCGTCTTGCTCTAGGTACATCCTCTTTATTTGCGCACATAAATGGTTGCGGCACCCATCTCTCTCTCTCTCTCTCTCACACACACACACACACACATATATATTTCTACTGTCATTACTTAGCGGAAGTGGGCTGTTGTTAACTCATGTATGCTTCTATCTTTGTTTGCGATAACCAAAGTTACACATCAGTGGATGGAGACAACGAGCTTGAGCTGGAACTCATTTCATGCGTAGTATTTAAGCAGTCCGGGTTGGTTCTCACAACAATTTTGCAAAGTTGAGAGAGCTTCCATCAGGGCTTGTTGTTTGGGTGTAATGAGAAGCGATTGAATGCACTATCACGTTCAGTCCTAATGTATCACTATAGTTTTAATGTTGCTCAAAATATTGACTGTCCATTTTATAAGGTGTTTTAAGTAATCAGCTGAAGCAAGGTAAATAGTAGTGTGTGGCATGACTGTACTGGATTGAGCATATTACAGCCAACATGGCAAAAACCTAATCACCCAGCAACAGTCAGGAAATGTGCCACATTTTTAGGTACCATACAGATTGCCAACATAGCATGCTGATGTGGCAAGTGTACGGGATTTACTACATGGAAACTTACGGACAAGGCTGGTGTGACACCCTTGCTACAAAGTTGCTTTTTGGGCGCCATATCATGAAAATAGATTATCTTCAGTGCTTTGGTCATCAATTATTGATATCAAACAATTCATGTGATTTTAGCACCTTTAAAAAAATAACAAGTGATTTTAAGTTGCTTTTGCAACCATGTGCACATAAAAGAGATGCTAGAGCACCACTAGATGTTGGTAATAGATCAAGTGAGTGTGAGCACTCAAAATATATATAACCGTGATAGTTCCTTTTTCAAAAATCATCAAGAGCGGGCACTAGAAGCACCACCGCCTCAACAACAACCACAACCGTTGTCGGCAAATGGAGAAGATAGGGCTATCAACATCATTACCCTTGAGCATCAAGATGTGGATGTCTTGGCCAATAAGAGAGCCAAACATGATAGGGAGAAAGAGACAGAAGAAGAGAGGGAAACGAGCAAGGAAAGGGAAAGCTAAAGTAGAAGATCAACCAAAGAGTAGCAAGAGGCAGCGACGAAGAAAAACAGGTCCAAAGGATTACCTTCTTGGCCAAGGTGTCAAAGACTATGATATTGTTGACGACATATGAAATCAAAAGGCCAATATATCTTTTGGTCAATTGGTGGCTTTAAACGCTAAATTGAGGAGGCAGTGGACCAAATGCGTGAGTACGCGGCTTCCTTCCAAAAAGGAAAAGCATCAAAGCATGGTGTCATCCTCGAGGGTTGGTCACCCAGTGGATATGGTGCCAATAGTTGAAGCTATGTTGGGAAAGAAGACGGAAGTGCAAGCATATGTGGATGGTGGTGCCCAGGTGTGTGTCATGACCGAGGCTATCATGAAGGAAGCAGGCGTCAAGATGTGAGTGAATGCTTCGATCTGTATGAGGATGGCCAACCACAAAAAGGCAAGGTGTCTTGGGATAGTTGAAAATGTTAAGATAAAAGTCTTGGGGATTGAGTGCTTGGTTGATTGCTACGTGATGCAAGGGGGTGAGAATGCTTATCCGATCATTTTAGGGAGGCCATGGCTTATAACCCTTGGTGCTAAGCAGGATTGGGGCACGGGCTTGATCACCATCCCCGACCAAGAGAAAGGAAGGACCATTGTCTACAACATGACGACACACGAGAGCCATATACAGCTCTTATTGGAGATGCAAGATACAGATTCAACAGAAACTATGTCATACGATAGTGATGCTTCGTCTACGTCATCAAAAGAAAGTGTAGAGAAAGGCTTGATGCAATTATGTCCTGATCTATTTAGGATATGTGTCGAAAAGGAAGCATCAATGCATGATGTGGACGTCAAGGAGGCGAAGGAGAATCCAAAAGCAAATGTGGGGCCTGCCAAAGTGAACGTAAGGAGCATGTTAGGAGAGGACTTGACGAAGAAAGAAAACAAGGAGTATGAATACATGTTTGCGGAGTTTCCAAAGCTATTCGCCACTGAATATACAGATTGCAAGGAGCAAAAAGGGTCGAGCATAGAATCAATCTAATAGAAGATGCCAAGTCAAAGGTTCAAAAGCTTAGGAGGTTGGGGGTCATTCATGAGAAGGCACTTCGTGAAGAGGTGACGAAGCTTTTGAAAGTAGATTTCATCTTTTGAGTGGAGGAGTCTGGGTCTCTCCAGTAGTTATTGTGCCCAAGAAGAATAGAAGATCTAGGATATATGTTGATTTCAAACGTTTGAATGCTGTCACAAAAAGGAATCATTATCCACTATCCTTCTTGGATGAAATCCTCAATCAGGTTGCAGGTCATGAACGCTACTCAATCATGGATGGATTTTCAGGCTACTTTTAGATCTTGATAGCGATCGAAGATCGATTGAAGATGACCTTCATTAATCCTTGGGGTTGTTTTTCCTACAAAAGAATGTCTTTTGGGCTGGTTAATGCATATGCTACCTGCCAAGGGTGGATAAATAGAGTGTTTGGTCTCTACTTGGGTAAGTTCATTCGAGTTTTCATGGATGACATTGGATGTTGTAGCTCTAGGGTGACACATTTGGAGAGACTGAGGTTGAGTTTTGAAAGCTTCAACAAGAGGGTGGGCAAGTCAACCCAAAGAAGTATTCTAGGACATGTGGTTTCCCAAAATGGAATAGAAGCTGACCCAGAGAAAGTTAAGGCTTTATTGCTTATGGATTAACCGAGCAACACAAAGGATTTGGCATCATTTGTGCATAAGCTCAGGTACCTGTCACGTTTCTTTTAGATACTATGTCAGTCTAAGTATCCTCTTCAGAAATTAAGTCAAAGAGTTCAGAGGTTTGAGTGGAATGAAGACATGCAACAGGCTTTTGATGGTATCAAGAGGTATTGTGTGCTTTACCAATAGTGAATCCTTCTGACATGAAATCCATTTTCTATGTATCTATTAGTGTGGGGTCAATAGTTTTTGGGTCGGTGCTCTTACAAAAGTAGGGAAGGAACTTCAAGCCAGTCTATTTTGAGAGCAAGATGAAGAATGTAAGCAAATTCTCCTACACAGAAATGGAATAGTGGGTATTCGCCTTGGTTCTTGCTTGTAGTAGGTTCAAAACATATCTGTTGTCCCAAAAGTTCTACGTGCTCACCACATCAAACCTTTTGCCGGATGTAGTACAACATTTGAAGCGTAGCAAGCGCATCTTAAAGTGGACTATGGAGCTTCAAGAGTATGAGTTTGAGTTTAAAGTGGACTATTCTGTTAAAGCTCACTTGCTGGACATAGTGGTACACAAGGGAGCAGAGATGCCGTCTTACCCAAGAATTGACAAGGATGATCATGAAAAAGGAAGTGGACTATTACAGATTCGTATACGATGATGTTTGATGGTGCATACATGATAGTTCTTCAAAAGGCAAGTGGTGGGGTAATCATTAATAACCCAAAAGGCGATGTAATCTTATCTAGAGCTTACGACCTTGATGAAGCTGAAAGTAACAATGAGGCCGAGTATCTCACGCTTCTCCTTGGATGGAAGCAGTGTGTTGAGTTTGGATTGAAGAGGGTTATTGTGAAAGGGGATGCGTTGCTAGTCATGAATCAGTTACTTGGTTTGTGGAATGTTAAGAAACAAAACTTGAAGAAGTGGTTCTATGGCATTAAGAAGCTTTTGCATGAATTTGAGAAGATATTGTGTAAGCATGTTCCTCGTGAGTAGAATAAAGAAGCTGATGAGTTGGCTAGGGACAAGTTGGATGCCTTGGTAGCCCCTTTCAAGGTCAAGGAAGATTTGTGTGCAGGAAGAAAATCGCTGCAAGATGTAGAAGTATTTCTTAGTAAAGAACAATGTCCTAAGGGCATGTCAAAGGTTCGGCGTAAGAAAATAGTTGCAAAAGCAAGAAAGTACACGTTGGTAGGTGAGGATCTCATGTTTTATGGCAAAGATAGCATTTTGAGGGAAGTGCCGGACAAAGAAGAAATAGGCTTGATTTTGAAGCATTGCCATGAACCAAAAGGCCATCAAGGTAAGGATCAGGTTGTCTTTCGTATTTTGAGAGGGGGTTATTGTTTGCGCTCTATGATGAGACATGCTTATTTTTGGTGCAAGTCATGCCATGAATGCCAAGTGTTTGCAAACCGAAAGCTTTTGGCTGAGCCTTAAAAAGCTATAATGTCTTTTGATGCATCTGCAAAATGGGGAGTGGATGCTGTAGGTCCAATGCGAAGGACCAACAATGGCGAAAAGTATATCCTTGTGACTGTGGACTATTTGACAAAGTGGGTGGAAGCAAAAGCTGTGAAAGATGTAACAACAGGAAGAGTGGCCTGCTTTTGGTATGAATAGGTGTATTGTAGGTTTGTAGCTCCTATGGTTATCATTTTTGATTGTGGACCAAGGTTTAGGGGAAAAGTTGCTGGTGCTCTCATAAAGAAATTGAAAATTCAGCATAGGCATTCTTCTCCTTACTACCCACAATGCAATGGGCTGGTTGAAAACTGCAGTGGTCAAATTGTGAAGATGCTATTAGAGTATGCTAGAGAGCATCCTAAGGAGCGGGACTCGGACCTGGAAAAGTGTTTGTGGGCCTATAGAATTGCGTATAGAGTGTCTACACAGTTTACGCGATATGAGCTTGTTTATGGAAAGGAAGCTCTCATGCCTATACAAGTGCAGTTGGATGCCTTGAAGTTGTTGTGTAGAATGCAAGGCAAGCATAAAGTCAAGTTGCAGGAAAGAATTCTTGCTTTAGCGTTGTTGACAAATGAATAGAGAGAAAGCCAATGATTATTATCTACAACAAGCAGAGACAAGGATGGAGAAAATGAATACGAGGTTGCGAGAAAAAGAAATTAAAGAGGGGGATCAGGTGATGAAGTACGATTCCCGCTCGGATTTCACTTTTCAGAAAAAGTTGAGGGACAAATGGTTGGGGCTGTATAGAGGGAAGCATGCATTTTGGAAAGGCTCTCTAGCGAACATTTGCGCTATAGAATAAATGGTTATAGATGGAAGAAATATTTTGCAGGGGATGTGGTTCCAGATGCAAATAGTCTCTTGGTTGAGCATAAATGCTTGACCTAGAGGGTGGGCAATGATGATAGATTGCTTTTGGCGTGTACAAAGTAGCGTGTATATGCATCGGCATAGGTATAGAAAGATGTAAATACATGCATTTGGGAGCTTTGCAAAGTGGTTTCAAGTTTAAAAAATGACGCGACATGTACACATTGTAAATAGTCAAAGCTAGACCAAAAACCTCACGGTAAAGTTCCGATATCTGAGGAGTATCTGCTGGGTCCTCCTCCATCCACTTCCCATCCAATGCCGGATAGTTCTTGACTAAGAACTGCCGTTCACTTTACCTTTCTCTTTCCTTTCCTAGTCAGCCAGTATTTGTTCCAAAACGAGAATCTTCTCGCTCTCTGCCACTTCAAGTTGCTCCTTAGGCTTCCTATCAATTGGCACTCACCCTTAAAAATTTTCAACAGACTCGCATAAAAAGCATTGTGAATCTTCTAAGTATCTGGCAACTTCAATTTAAAGGATACATCATTTATCTTCTGTTGAATATTGAGAGGGCCATCATATCGCATTCTTAGCTTTTGAAAAAGCCACTCCTTTCCCTTTCGTGTCCTCAGGCGTGCCTTCTCAAACCGTAAGAGCACCCAATTGTCTTCTAATCTACCAGCTCATTCCCTTTTCGTTTCTTTCCTTGTACCTTGGGACCTATGGTAGCTTCGCTAGCTTCCCCTGTCCATTGGCACGTCAGTCTCAATCATTGGAACTATAAGACGCACTATCCTCTAATCCCCTTTCTTCTCCGGAATCTTGCAATGAGCTGTCATCCGGTTTCCCTAATTCATTCACTTCACTGGTAGACTCGTGCCGTGTTGAGATGGATACTATCATGTCCGTAGGATAAGTCAATGAGCCGGCATGCATTCCAAGTCGTTGCTTAGCATGTTTCATAAGTCTTTGAATAGAGTCAGACTTTATGTTTAGACAATAGTCTCGGATCTCTTTTAGCAAACCATGGCAAACCCGCTCAATCTGGTCTCTCAATGTAATTCCGAAACGAAGACACTGGCCAATAAGTGTCCCAAAACCACTGGCAATGGTCATCCAATGTATTTTTCTCAATCATTTTTAAGTGATGCCATGCCGTGATGACATCTCGTGCATATTCTTATGATATCCAAGTTGACGTGAAAATTGTCTTGAACTTTAACCACGTCGCAGGTGCTTCTTTGCATAACAATAGAGTAGACCACCATGTTTGTGCAGTGCCTTTCAAGTAAGATGCCACGCTTCACACCCTAAATTGTTTTGTGATCCGTCCTCTAGAGAAGGTTGTTGTATAAACTCAAGGGCTCGATGGGTGTCTTGGTAGCGTGAAAACATCTCAAACCTAACGGTCTGACTCCCTTCCTCGAACTCCTTGGTTTTCTTGTTGATCTGGTCACTGTCAAAAGAGGACACTCTCCTCTTGTGAACTGCTTGTCACAAACTGCTGACGTATCAAGCCACTGAAGATCAAAGCCGACTTGTAGATCCTGGCCGAGGGGCCTAAATCCTAAGACGAAGCAGCAACAGAAGAAGAAGAAGTCCTACCAACTTATGTGATCCCGTTCAATGGGGCCAATTAACCTAAAGGCACTAGAATTAAAGCGGGGCCAACACAAGCAAGCCTAGAAGATGATGACGTGGTTGTTGTACGGAACTCTTGCAAAACGCTCTGACATACTGATGTGGCAGAGTGTACGGACAATCCCGCAATTCACGTGGACAGTGCCACGTCGCAGCTGTACGGATTTCCTCAAAACACGGTGACAGCTTTTGGCCAACCGCTTGAGTTTATAGCTTTTCATGTAGATTGCTTTTCATAGGCCAAGGGCCTTTAGATATGAGCCAAGGGCTCATTATTTGGCATGCTCCCCTTGAGGTGCAGAAGATAAGAGTACCGGCGATGTGATGAGTTCAAGTAATTTAAAAAAATACGGAAAGGGGCGCCAATGTTTGGGACCAATGCTCTCTTGGGGGGGGGGGGGACTCTGCCACTCCCGTCTCGTGTGTCGTGCGTCTCTTTCAGTTCCGTTGTTATTTGAAGTGCTTAAAGTTGTTCTTTTCCGTTGGCACGTGGTGCCCGTTCCCGTGACACTGCTAGATGGCCTTCCATGCCTTTTAGAGTTTTTTTTTAAAAATTTGCTTCAAAATAGAATCTTGTCTTTGGTGCTTAGAAATTGAGGAACCTTCTTAGCAGCCTGGGTTACTTCAAATGGCGCCTTCCCCGTGTGTTATTGTAGGCAAACTCCACCAAGGGCAAATACATTTCGCATTAAGTCTTTTGATCCGAAATATAAGACTTCAACAAATCCAAAACCACTGAATTGGCTATCTCAAATTGCCCATCTGTCTACGGGTGGAATGATGACGAGAACTGGAATCGTGTGCCAATGTTCTCCCAGATTGTCCTCCAAAACAAACTAGTAAACCGGGGATTTCTGTCCGAAAGAATAGACTCAGGCATGCCATGTAATCGGAAAATCTGTGAGACAAACAGTTTTGTCAAATGATCGTTCTTAATCGTCTTCTTTACCGGAATGAAGTGAGCCTATTTACTGAATCTATTAATGACTATCCAAATGTCATCATGCCCACTTTGAGTTTTGGGAAGATAAAAAATAAAATCCATGGCAATGCTTTCCCAGGGACGGGAGGATACGGTAAAGGCTACTGATGCCTTATGCCTGTCAAACTTGACCTCTTGGCAAATGCGAACAAACTCGTCCGCATCCTTTTTTTTTTTGAGCCTCGGCAAGTAAAAGTAACGCTCAACACTCTTCAAGGTGGTATCTGTAACCGGCCTGTTCAATCCAAAAAGGGCGGTAGACTTTACTTTAAACCTTGATTTAGCTTTCACCCATTATTAGTCGTCTATTTTACCTATACTTTCAAGACACAACAAAGGGGAGAGGAATACAGGCTGCTAGATTGCACCTGTATGAGTAGACAGACACCAGATTGGCCCCTAACTTAGGCGCCGCTTTCGGTATTTCTTTATTGTTCAAAAGAGGGAATAAACGTTGTGGTTCCCTACAAGCTGCCCTGCACAAACTCGGCTGAATTTCCACTGTTCCAGCCCGATTTCGGCAGCATAATTGTACTAGAACCCTTCACGGTCAGTATTCCCACGCATTGGTCGACTTTCCCGACGCATACGGGCACTTTGCAAAACCTGGCGAGAATCTGCAGCACGCTGAATTCTCTGTTTTCAGCCCTGAAAATGCGCCAGATCACCTGTACAGCGGTCCCCTTGCGTCCTCGAACCTCCTGGGGGTATTAGGGTCCGTTTAGGGCCAAAACCCTAAACCTACAAAAATACACAGCAGGCTGTAATTCACTGTTTCGGGCTCCGTTTCGCGTGCCGGTCGCATCCGTAGCAAGTCCTCGAGCTCCCGCACTTGTAGGGCTACTTGCCCTTTGAATCGGACGAGATTTCTGGCGTGAAACCTCTCCGAATTCACCTGTACCTGTGGGGGGATTAGCCGCTAGCTAATCCAGTACCTGTACAAGAGGCTCTTGCCTCGGCAATCGTGCATGAACCCACACAACTGTACATTGGTCAAATGAAGAGCCCACTAGAGGGGCATAACATACTGCCAAAGGGGAGAGAGAGGGCAGTGCGTAGCGTGCAGGGCATCACTCCTGGCACCGCACTGTGCATAAGAGGGAAAGCAAGCACTCCATAGCTCTTAACCTGTGACAAAAACTGAAAATGAGGCTCTCCCCCTCCTAAATTCAGCGCCACTTCTTGTTGCATGAGGCAAGTGCACCAAAAGGTGCCACTTGGCACATTTATAAGCATTTTCCCGTTTCGGGGTTGCCGCCTAAAAATATCCCAACCGGTTGCCCAGTTGACTTCACTGCAGAGTAAGAAAATGTTCCCTTTGTCATTCCGGAGGTAATGACGCCAACACATTTTCAGGTCCCAAAATAGCAGTTCCCTAAATTTTAGGAGATGCTGCCATTGTATCTTTCTAGGTCATCCGACCCTCTTTGTACACTGCGGCCACATCCAGAACTGAAATGTA
The DNA here is from genome assembly GCF_014529385.1 of Adiantum capillus-veneris. Lineage (NCBI taxonomy): Eukaryota > Viridiplantae > Streptophyta > Polypodiopsida > Polypodiales > Pteridaceae > Adiantum > Adiantum capillus-veneris. Next base: position 63,559,949 of record NC_140952.1, on the reverse strand, counting down.
GCCTCTGTAGCAAAGGATTCCACTTTGGCTAGTCAATGACCCCACTTGGCTAACCATAGTCCTTGTCCAACTTTAGTGCTCTCTTGCCCTCAGGCCTGGACTCCCTCTGAACAGTTCCACACTAGCTATGCAATGCAGGGCAGTTAGATTTCCCGAGGGGTGTTTCCAAAAAGTGAAAGTAAATAGATAATAAGAAAGAAATCAACAAAAAGGATAGATAGTAGTCACACGCTGGTGACAGTATCTGTCACAAAAATACAGAAGCGTAAACTGACTTTTAATTGTACTTCAAATACGAGAGAGAGAGAGAGAGAGAGAGAGAGAGAGAGAGAGAGAGAGAGAGAGAGAGAGAGAGAGAGAGAGAGACACTTCATTGGGGACCAAAAGATGGGCTGGTCCCCCCCATAAAGAGATTATCTTTATTACTAAGGGAGAATCTTTACAAGCACCAGAATGGGGCAATAGCCCGTCCTCTATTCTTTCTTTTTTGATTCTGACTGAGAGAGTGCGAAAGCTACTCTCTGAATACTGAGAGGATTTTCCCTCTACTATGAGATTTTGGGAAGCTCTCGAAAACGAGGGTCTCTTCCACAAAACTCAACGGGGAAGCTCTCGAAAATGAGAGTCTACCTTCCGCTAACTGAGTCCCTTTATGCATAATCATTCCTGCAACAAACACAAGGGAGAAACATGCAAAATGCACGCACACATGCTTGCTGCAATTTTCTGCACATAACCCGAAAATGTTACCTGAGCACCTTCCAAAGCCGAAGTAGAGACCTTTTCCGCGATGGAATTGCACGAAACTTGGTGTACGCGTAGTGTAGGTAGAGAAGAACTAGATTCTATATGTATTTTGCTGAAATTCACCCTAAAGGAGGTAATTAATGGCTGAAAACAGAGAATTTACAGCCACCACTCTCTACGAAGAGAGTGCCTGCTGCAACTTCTCGCGATGAAACTTCACCAAAAGCTGGCTATGGTTATGAGAACCCTTGTTCTAGACAATGGGAGCACGAGGCCACCACATATGTCGCAAGGGGTTGCTCTCAAGCTTCCATGGAGGGCTCCAATGCGTAGAGCATACTCACAATAGGGGGGGGGGGGGTAGGAGCATTGCCAACACTGAAAATGGGGGAGGGCGGGCTCCTAAATAGCCATCAGGGGAAGGGGGCGCTAGAAAGAGAGATAGGGTGAGAGTGAGAGTGAGAGAGAGTTAGTTTGCATTGGTAAGTGTGGCACTTGGCACACTTACTTAATACTTAAAAACCCTTCAACTTTCACTTTTAAAAGCTCACAAACTATTAATGAAATGTGCAAATTGAACCACAACTGCACACATAGATGCAATCCAATGAAACTGTTACCTGCACCCTAGCGCAATGCCGTACCAGCATTGCTCTGGCATTACCTGTTCGCACTTGTCCGGCCATTTGGTCCAGCATAAACAATTTAAAAATACTTTAACTAACTTATCCTAAGGTCGTAAAATAATTCAGGCCTTAGGGTTATTATTCTAAGGACCCCATCTCATTCCTGTGCTTGCACTAGCACGCGTAATTTTCTGAGCCTGAAATTTGAGGCTACTATCTACCCCTTCATTAAAGACTCGATTTCCCAATCACTAGGGCTTCAGGGTATTTTCTGCTAGGGTCTCCCTGAGGTGCACTGGCCCAAATTTGGGCGCACCTGAGGCCCCAGAACTGCTAGATCTATTGTCACAAAACGGGAGCGTACACGAGCACTTAGAAAATCTGAAAAGACACGAGCACTTAGAAAATCTGAAAATTATAATTCTTTGAAAACATGAGAGAAGGGAGAAGATCGACACAGTATTGGGGACCAAAAGATGGGCTGTTCCCCCCCGTTAAGAGTATTCTTTTATTCAGGGAGAATTCTTATACAAGCACGAGAACCCGAGGAAACCCCTTCGTTCTGTAATCTTAGACCCGAAGGTCGTGCTTTCCCGTAAAGGGCTTGGGCACAAGGCTGTTCCTTCCTGTAAGGGACTTAGGCGCGAAGCCGTACTTTCCCGTAAGGGACTTAGGCGTGAAGCCGTACTTCCCATGAAGGGCCTTCCCGTAAGACGGGAGATTCCTGCAAAACAAACCACACATAGCAACAATTCTCAATGCGTATCAACACCTTATACCCGTCGCTCCTTGCTCGGAGAGTCGACCTTCGTACTGAGTCGTCACGCGAACACTTGCAAATTCCGTCGCCAGTCTCTGCTCCAGAATCCTAGCGCTAGTGCTTTTCTGTTGCTTCCGGCTCTTGAAACTGAAACGCTGGCTACCCTTTTATAGGGTTTGGCACCCGGCGGGAATAGAGCCGAAAAGCGGAGCCCTGGTGCCCTAGAGAGAGGAGAGAGAGAGATCGCTGGGCTTGGCACTTTTTAGAGAGAGGGGAGAGAGAGATCGCAAATCAGCCCCCTGCCTTGGTTTTAGCGTTGGTTTTTTTTATAAGGGCCTTGCTTGCTTTATTTTATTAATAAAAGGGCTGGTCACTTTAAAGTGACCGGCCACTTTATAAAATAAAGTGTGAACTTGTTCAAACTTTAATACTCACTCAGTTAGTTAAAATAATGCTACACGGACACATTCCGGGCGTCCCCGGGTGCAGGACATGACACAGATGCAATGCAGACACAAACTCCTCGCGGGAAAACATCTGTCCTCTCGCGACTGTTCCTGCTTTTCGTAAAAAGCTTCATTGAACCCATCTTTATTCTTGTGCTTGCATTCTTACGCGTATTTTCTTACTCAGTTCGGATTTCCTCCTTAGCCTACGGGATGCCCCCTTACTGATGCACCCGTCACCCATCATGTGACGCATCAGGGGCACTCGTAACCCGGCCCTTTCCACCGAACTTACGGAACTCCTTCGCGATGTTTACCGTCACCCATCAAATGACACATCAGAGTTGTCCGTTCTTGATGGCAGTTCTTGTAGCTACAATCTTTTAACAGTTCTTAGTGCACATAATAAAATATCCTAAAAAAAAGAGATTAATCATTAAAAATAAGAAAATAGTCCAATTAGCAACATCCCTCTGGCTTCTAAACAGTTGACCTCAACTGTAGTGCTGGGACATATACCTCTAGTATCTCGGGATAAGCTGCTAATTCCTCCTGTGTCATCCACTGAGCATCTAGATTTGAATAGTTCTTAAACTTAACCAAATACTTCCGTGTTATCTTTCCGGATTTGAGAGACCGCTCCTGATGACTTACTATTTGCTCCGGTTGGAGTATTTCTTCTGTTTCCTCAACCTCAAGAGGTTCCTCAGGGCTAGGCTGGCTCGGAGGCGGTCCCACATACGGCCGGAGTAAACTGACATGGAAAGCATTATGGATCTTCCAATTAGGCGGTAGCTCTAATCGGAAAGTGACATCATTTACTCGCTCAGTGATCTTAAACGGCCCATAATAACGGGTAGAAAGTTTTACCACTTTCCCCTTATGAGACGCTTGTTTCTTAAGTCTTGCCTTCTCAAACTTGAGTAAGATTAACTGTCCGACTGTTAAGTCTAGATTCCTTCTGTGCTTGTCTGCAGCTTTCTTATGCTTTTCTTGAGAGCGTAGAATAGTTCTCCTAACTTGCCTGTAGGCTATGTCCAAGTCCTGGACAAATTCATCCGCTGCAAAGATCTTATCCTTAGTTAAAAGGATCGGTGGAAGAAAAGGCTTACCATAGAGAATCTCAAAAGGTGCTTTCCCCGTCGATGAGTGTATGGTATTGTTATACGCATACTCGACAAGAGGCAAATATTTCTCCCAGTCAGATTGCCGGTTTGACACATAAGCTTTTAACATATCCAATACTGTGGAATTGGCTACCTCACTTTGCCCGTCCATTTGAGGATGGTAGGCAGATGAAAAATTCAGCGTTGTACCAAGATTATCAAGGCACGCCAAAAATTTCCTGTCATGCGAGGATCTCGATCGCTCACAATAGACTTACGCATTCCGTGATGCTTAAAGATCTGTGCTAGAAAGACCCTAGCCATATGATCTGCTTTTATCGTTTTCTTGACTGGTATAAAGTGTGCTTGCTTGCTAAACCTGTCCACAATGGTCCAGATTGCGTCATTTCCAATCTGAGTTCTAGGGAGGTCCATGATGAAGTCCATGGCAATACTTTCCCAAGGTTCATTAGGCACAGGCAAAGGTTGTAGCAACCCAGGCGTCTTATGCTGATCATACTTCACTTTTTAGCAAACCAAGCATTCCCTGACATACTTATCAATGTCTGCTTTAAGGCTAGGCCAAAAGAAATAGCTTTTCATTGCTAAGGTTGTAGGGAGAATACCCCGATGACCCGCATAAGGCGAAGCGTGTGCTTCATCCATGATCTTCTTTCTTAATGGTTCCGCCACACATATGGCCTGATGGTGGTAGAGATAACCGTCCCGAATGGAATAGGGAAACTCATTCTCTCCACGATGTAGCTTTCCCCAAATGGTGGAGAAGTTTGGATAATTCGGATACAAATCCGGTAGTGCTTCTAATTCTTGGTGATACACCGAAGTGATAGCGTTCACCCTTGGCCGCCTAGACAATGCGTCTGCGACTACATTCTTACTCCCAGCCGTGTGAAGGATCTGGAAGTGAAACATAGACAAAAAGTTTGCCCACCTCATCTGCTTCTCAGATAGTTTCCTTTGCCTGAGAAAATACCGCAAACTCTGGTGATCAGTCTTGATCACAAAATCCGCTCCTAGAAGATAGTGCTTCCAGTTGGATAAGGCGTGAATCATAGCCGAGAGTTCCTTTTCGTAGATTGATGCATGCAACTCTGCATCCTTAAGCCGTCTGCTTTCGTATGTCATTGCATGGCCTTCTTGGTTTAACACTGCCCCGATGCAATCGCCTGAAGCATCGCAGTGAACCTCAAATGGTTTCCTTAAGTCAGGCACTATCAAAATAGGTCCATGGCTTAGCAAGTACTTGAGCTGATCAAAAGCTCCTTGTTGTCTCGATCCCCATCTGAAAGGAATCTTCTTCTTTGTCAAATCATGAAGTGGTCCTGCTACATGAGCAAATCCTCGGACAAACCTTCGATAATATGAACATAATCCCAGAAAGCTACGTACATCATGTACCGTAGTGGGAATAGGCCAATCTTCTACCACTCGGATCTTGGCAGGATCCATACTCACTTTATTGTGAGAGACTATATGGCCGAGATAGTGTATCTCAGAGAGAAAGAACTCGCTCTTCTTTGCATTCACATGCAACTCATGCTTTCGCAAGTCTTGAAACACTAAGTCGAAGTGCTTCCAATGTTCCTCTTTTGACTTAGAGAAGATGAGTATGTTGTCAAAGAATACTCTCGTAAAAGCTCGATACGGGCTGAAAATGCGGTCCATCATGCAATTGAACGTCGCAGGAGCATTGGTCAAGCCGAAAGGCATTACCAAAAATTCATATAGTCCAAAGGTTATGCTGAAAGCAGTCTTATGGACGTCCTCAGGGGAGATCCGTATCTGATGATACCCACTCTTTAAGGCTATGCGACTAAAGACACTTGCACCCTGCAACTTATCAAGTATATCATCAATCCGAGGGATCGGAAAGCGATTCTTGATTGTGATCTTGTTTAAAGACCGATAGTCTATGCACATTCGAAACGTGCCATCTTTCTTCTTCACCAGTAGAACTGGAGAGCAGTAGGGTGAAGCACTGGGCCGTACTAACCCTTTCTCTAGAAGCTTGTTGACTTGCTTCAAAATTTCCTCTTGCTGAGCAACTCACCCGATAAGGGGGTTGATTGGGAGGCGAGCTACCCGGTATGAGATCTATGCGGTGATCTTCCGGGCGTACCAGAGGGAGTTCGTCAGGAAGTGTTTCCGTGAAACAATCCTTGTACTTTTCAATAAATTGAAGACGCTTAATTTCCAGACTAGAGAGAGAGTCCCTACTAGTTTTATCCTTTTCACGTGCAAAAATCAAGTAAGCAGAAACACACTTCTTCATTTCTTTCTTAATGGAGATATGGCTTACAATTGGGAACTGCCAATCTCTTGCATCATCTTGAATCTTTATTTTCTTACCCCCATGATCAAAAGTGAGGGTCTTTTCCACATAATCGGGAATAGGTGTCATGTGGAAGTGCCATGGCATACCCAAGATGATATCACATCCCTCGATGGGTGCCATCAAAAATGATTCGCGGTCCTTGTACTCGCCAATCCGAAGATTGAGCTGTCCTTGCACGGGAGTTGCATTGGTTGTCAACCCCTCGAATGCCGATCCGGATGTAACCGGTGTGCCAAGCTGAGCCGGTGTAAGGCACAAACGTTATGCAATATCCAGGGAGATGAAGTTATCTGTGGATCCTGGATCATAAAGAATCAATACTCGCTGGTTATTCAAAGACCCCCAGCCCTTCAGAAGTTGGCGCTTCCCTTTCTCCGTTTCTGTGTTTCCTTGAATATCTGGAATTGAGTTCGAGCTTGGTGGTGCGGGTTCCTTCCTTGCTTTCTCTTGCCTCATAGAGGCTTGCTCTTGCCGTTGCTGCTTTAGCGGGCAGTCCGGTTTCATATGTCCTTTCTCGCCACAATAGAAGCATCTTTCTTCCTCTCTGAAAGTTTGAAGTTGAGTAGGAGAAAGATACTTAGTTCGCTTGCCAGTGCCCTCTGGCTTCTTAGAATGATCATCGTCTCTAGATGGAGGACGTTTTCTTCCTTGGCCCCCATGGTCATCGTAGACCCCTCTTTGTCTTGCACGGTAAGTGCTATGCTCCATCTTTCTGGGCGTCCCAGTTGAGTGCAAATCCTCAGCAATGATTGCTGACTCCATCATCCTTTGAAGAGTATCATGCGGATACACCTTCATACTCTTTCGAAGTTGCGGTTGGAGACCCGCTTCGAAGTTTCTTTTCTTTTCCTCGTCGGCAATCTTCATGAAGGGAGTGACCTTCAGAAGAACCGACCAATACTTGTCCACATAAGTCGTTACTCTTTCATGTTCCTTCTGGGCAAGCCAGTCCCATTCCTTCCGTATGTCTTGCTCGAAGTCAGGCGGAAGAAATTGTTCATAAAATTCAGATTTGAAGCTCTCCCAAGTTCTGGCGTGAGAACCTTTCAGAATCTTGGCTAACCACCAATTACTTGACGTTTCCTTGAGATGCATCCCCACATGGTGTAATTTGGATTTTTCTGTGAAGTGCCCGTTGGTAAAGGCGACTTCAAACTGTTTGATGAAGGACAGTGCTTTGGAGGTGTCTCTCCGTCCGTTGTAGGTTTCGAACTTGATGTCCTTGTCGCCTGATTTGAAGACTCTCATGCGATGTTGAGACTTGCGACCATGCTTTTTGAATCGAGGCTTATCTTTAGGCTGATGTAGGGTAGTAGTAGTAGCGGCTTCCTTCTCCTGACGAGATGATCGAGAAGTAGAAGTATAATCAAGAGAGTAAGATGGAGATGAGATAGAGATGTCCTTGCTCTCGTCTAGCAAAGAGAGCGCTTTTTCCTGGCCTTTCCTTGAAGTAGGCCGTTCATTCCGATCCGAAGATCCTTTGTGCACCTCGGCACGTTCTTCTTCTCTTGCCTCTTGTGGTCTCACGCCAACAGTGTTGTCTGGATGCTTGGCTGCATCAGTTCCATTCGTTTTCTTCATTCCGCCCAAAAGCTTTTGGACGTCTGGCAACAGTAAGATTTGTTGCAGCTCCGCAAGCTGAGCTTGCACTTGTTGAAGCTCCTCTTCAACGCTTCTCCCTTGGCTAGACATGGTTCTTCCCGTTCTTCCCGGAATCGTCCTTCTTTTCAGAGAAACAGAGGAGTCCGAGCTCTGATACCACTGTCACAAAACGGGAGCGTACACGAGCACTTAGAAAATCTGAAAATTATAATTCTTTGAAAACATGAGAGAAGGGAGAAGATCGACACAGTATTGGGGACTTGAAGATGGGCTGGTCCCCCCCCGTTAAGAGTATTCTTTTATTCAAGGAGAATTCTTATACAAGCACGAGAACCCGAGGAAACCCCTCCGTCTGTAATCTTAGACCTGAAGGTCGTGCTTTCTCGTAAAGGGCTTGGACACAAGGCCGTTACTTTCCATAAGGGACTTAGGCGCGAAGCTGTACTTTCCCGTAAGGGACTTAGGCGTGAAGCCGTACTTCCCGTGAAGGGCCTTCCCGTAAGATGGGAGATTCTTGCAAAACAAACCACGCAGAGCAACAATTCTCAATGCGTATCAACACCTTATACCTGTCGCTCCTTGCTCGGAGAGTCGACCTCCGTACTCAGTCGTCACGCGAACACTTGCAAATTCCGTCGCCAGTCTCTGCTCCAGAATCCTAGCGCTAGTGCTTTTCTGCTGCTTCCGGCTCGTGAAACTGAAACGCTGGCTACCCTTTTATAGGGTCTGGTACCCGGCGGGAATAGAGCCGAAAAGCCGAGCCCTGGCGCCCTAGAGAGAGGAGAGAGAGAGATCGTTGGGCTTGGCGCTTTTTAGAGAGAGGAGAGAGAGATCGCAAATCAGCCCCTTGCCTTGGTTTTAGCGCTGTTTTTTTTATAAGGGCCTTGCTTGCTTTATTTTATTAATAAAAGGGTTGGTCACTTTAAAGTGGCCGGCCACTTTATAAAATAAAGTGTGAACCTGTTCAAACTTTAAAAACTCACTCAGTTAGTTAAAATAATGCTACACGGACACATTTCAGGCGTCCCCGGGTGCAGGACACGACACAGATGCAATGCAGACATAGACTCCTCGTGGGAAAACATTTGTCATCCCGCGACTGTTCCTTCTTTTCGTAAAAAGCTTCATTGAACCCAATCTTTATTCTTGTGCTTGCGTTCTTACGCGTATTTTCTTACTCAGTTCGGATTTCCTCCTTAGTCTACGGGATGCCCCCTTACTGATGCACCCGTCACCCATCATGTGACGCATCAGGGGCACTCGTAACCCGGTCCTTTCCACCGAACTTACGGAAACTCCTACGCGATGTTTACCGTCACCCATCAAATGACACATCAGAGTTGTCCGTTCTTGATGGCAGTTCGTGTAGCTACAATCTTTTAACAGTTCTTAGTGCACATAATGAAATATCCTAAAAAAAAGAGATTAATCATTAAAAATAAGAAAATAGTCCAATTAGCAACATCTATTCTGATGTGTACACAACTAATTAGATAATTCTTTTCTCGTAAATACATTAATTATTTACAAAGTCTGACATAGTTATTGTATCTATGCCATAGTGGCCGGAAAAAGATGGACTATGGCATACCCTCTGATTGCATAAGCCATTAGTACTTAGCATGAGCAGTAGCACCCAGCATAAGCTTTTCCACTGCATGCGAACCGCCTCTAGCCACGTGTGGGAACCACCTCTTATGGAGCACTTAAATAATAAGTGACTTTTGGCAGCTTTTCCAAATCGTGGGCTGAAATAAGGGCTGCTTGACCTAGCATATATCTGGCTATATGAGAAGACGGTAGACCTAGCTCCTGCAGTAGAAGGCAGAGGTGTAGTGAAGGTGCCTCTCAAGAACCAAGCAGTATCAAGCACCAAGGATATCATCATTTCCAGCTTTTTCCAAGATCAGCCAGCAGCAGCGTTTTGCTTTTCCCTCGGCACCCCGTAGCAGATCCACCACGGACAGTGATAGCCTCGCCGTGGTCGCAGTCCTCGTAGTGTCTACACCAACGTTGTTAGTTTTTAGCCCTCAAAACAGGGAGCGTTTTTAGTTTTCAGCCATCGTCATCCATGACGACAGCAGATTAGCCCGCAACCTCGCCGCACTAGCAGATTCCCATCAGCATTCAAGCGATTTCAGATTTCAGCCCTTAGCATCTACATCGTCGTTGACCCGGTCGTCGTCAAGCATCATAGCATTTAGAACCATTGTACAAGACTTTGTGCAATCTAAAGCAAATACCTCTCTAATAGAGAGGGGGCCCCTTGGAGGGGGGTTTGGGACCCCATTTGGTGTCGTATCCTCTCTCTCTCTCTACCACTCACAACACTCTCTCTCACAGTTTCCACTTGTTTTGGTCATTGCACATTCTGTCAATAAGTTAAGGAAGGCTCTCCCTTCCCTTCAGTAACAGGAACCTGGAGCACCTACTGATCACTCATCGTGAGCTTGCACCATCACTCACTTCTGCTACACATTACAACAGGCTTGGACATTACAACAAAGAGAGAGAGAGAGAGAGAGAGAGAGAGAGAGAGAGAGAGAGAGAGAGAGAGAGAGAGAGAGAGAGAGGGAGAGTCGACACGGCTCGGCGTAGTTCCGTGCCCCAAAGGTATTGGCCCCAAGTCTGGTGACCCTTTTGGTTTTTTTTTATCATTAATCATTGCAAAATAAAACTCCCGTGGGACCTCTGCTCTCAGACTCTGCGTCCAGATGCTCTGCAGAGTGAGGCCCCAGGGGCTCTTATAAACTCACCAGGGATGTTCAAAAGCAGAGGCCCAAAAGCATTCAGTTCAAAAGCACTAAACCCAAAAGCATATGCTCTCAAAAGTTAGTGTTGGGGACTCCCAATAGCAACTAGCGTAATTTTCGAAAATCCGTATAGCCTGCTACGTCATTACAATAGTGGAATTTATAAAAAATCTGTACAGTCCTTCCACGTCACCATCCAGCTCGTTTTTCGGAGGTCCATACAACTTGCTACGTCAATAGCCCGCACTAGGGTTTTTTTTTCCCCTTTTTTAATGTCCCCTGGGTCTCATCTGACGGGACTCCATAAGTTGGAATAACTTATAATATCATTTTTTCCGTCAGGGATTGTCTGGGTAGTGATGGCACGTCATCACTTTGTGACATCACCAAACAAGTTCTCGAACAAAATTAAAAAAAAAAAGCTAAATCAAACTGAAAAAGCATTCTGGACATCGAACGAGCTCGAAATTCGAAAGGGCTTGCATCCTGAGACCTGCACCAAAATTAGGGTTAGATTTCTTCCAAAAGTTTGTAGCCGATCGCAGCATGGTCCATAAGCTCTTGAATAGTCAAAACAGGCCTTGACAGATAGTGTTCCTATGGTGGTGATGGTAGCCCCAAGATATACTGATCACATTGGGTCTCCAAGGTTATCAGTTCCAGAAGAGACACCTATTGCAAGGTGTCCAAAAATTTGAAGTGGTAATCTGCTAGGGTTTCCATGGCAAGCATTTCAAGATACCCGACTCTGCAAGAAGTTGCACTGCAACGGAAGTTTTCAGGAAGCATATAACTTCAAGCAATTTTTTTCTTGAAAGCTTGCCAAGTCCTTGGAGTGTGCGGTTTGGTAGCTAAAGACATCCACCACTGCATGGCACTGCCTCTGAGAAAAACGGGGGCTCAAAAAATCTTTGATCCTTCTCTTGCAAGTGTCCTTTATGGGTTATGCCCTGTAAGTCACAGCGATGAAGACGGAAACGTGCTCGATGCACGATGGAGTAAGGGTGGGAGTGGCTAATAAGTCCAAGGAAATCTTGGAAGCGCAATCTTTTTTTCCGAGAAAAAGATCCTTCTATTAGTTAATCAAATTGCCCATAGGGCTACAACCACCTCTACTAGAGAGGGAAGGCTACAACAACCATAAAGTGAGACTCTCCCAATGAAGAAACAACATATGTACAATGAGGGCTAAATTAGGAGATGGGAGGAGGGAAAAGCCACACAGGTGGACGGTAGTGCCATCTGAGCTCACCCCGGACCGTGGTGAAGAAAGGCCCTGGGCGCCAGAGTCGAAGGAACACCTCTCTGCACTCCCGCATGCGGTCGGAGTTGCCCTGAATTCTCTTGAATTGTCTCGTGAGAGTATGGATCGACTCTAGTCAAGAATCTCAAAGAGTCTTCGCTGGTGGCACAAGGCGAGCCTCGAAGATGCGGAAGCAGCGGGCCCGCCAGATGAACCAGAGTGTCAGGCCACAGACGAGCTCCCAACGCACCAATCTCTCACTGCACCACTACTGTGGAGTAAGCTCTATAGCCGGCTGGAGTGTAGGTCGACCCCCTTGTATCACTAACATGTGCTAGTGGAGGATAGCTCAAACTGTAGTGCAGGTCCCGTGAGAGTGGACCAAGCAGCTACCCCCCAAGTGTATTGTCGTGCTGTGGAAAGCACTAGCATTAGCCGAAGGACCCGAAGCCAAACCTGTTGTGCCATAGGGCAGTCCCACAGACAGTGACGCTGACTCTCCAAAGGATGGTCACAAGCTGCGCGCATGCTGGCGAAAGGCCACTATGTACTAGCCAACTCCCCACTGCTGTAGCTCTATGTGCAACTAGCCACTGGAACAAAGTGACTCGTCGCGGCTGTCTGGCGTCCCAAAACCTCGTCCAGAAGGTTGACAAGTCTGCACCAAAAACGCGATTGAAGACCATTCAACCTTATTATGACTTGATTGTGATGTGTGACGCCACGGTCATAGTACATACACAACAGACACAATGCTCATACACAATAACACATGCAATTACAGATTAGAGCTCTCAAATAATTGCAAGAGTAGAAGCTAGAGATAAGACTTGAAAGTTGAGCCATAGTCACCTGTGGTGCATAGTACCGTAAGGACTCATATTTGGTGTAGTATTCCTCTAAAGTAATCCCTAACTATCGAAGGGCAAAAAATTCATTCATTTTTATAGCTTGATGTGGCGGAGGAAGATATCTCTCTTTTACTGCCCGTTTCATTTTCTCCCAGGATGGACTAATGGAAGGATTATCCTACAATGTTGTTTCCACCAGATTTTAGCATCTCTAGTGAGTCGAAACATTCCCAGCATTGCGTGATTTTTTGAAGCAGTTCTTGCCGCCAGGAAATAGTCATCCATGGCGTCAAGCCAAGCTTCGGCATCACGTTCTAAGTTAGGTCCCTCTCCCTTGAAGGTCGGGAGTTGGACCTGTTTTAATAATGGTTTCTTCTCTTGGGTGGGAGTGTAAAGGCTTTTTGCATTGCCCTGAGATTTTAATTAATGAAATTCTTTTAGTGCTAAGGAATACTTTTCGCTTAATTTTGGCTAACAAGGCCCTCTAAGGCACTACAAAAAAAACAATTGTGACATATACCATAATGAGACACAAGGGGGCAAACCACAATACCAAAAGACCAAAGGTGACAAATACCAAAAAGATGCTACAAAGAGGGCAAGCCGCAATTGTCACGTGACACATCTAACCCTATGTGCACGTGGACAAGCTACTTCATGACAAGGGTTCAGTCCAGTTCAATCAGTCTAGAATAGGAAGTGATCTGGCACTTTTGTGAGTCTGTTCGCAGACCGTGCATGTCCAGACACTTAGATTAGATGCATATCCTCCGGTTGCACATAGTATGATCATTAGATTTCCATCAGAACCCATCAGGAGCATTTTTACAGTGCATAGACCTATATTTTTGACATTTTCACTTATTATTTTTAAGTGACTTTTGTTGGGAATTGGGTAGGGCAAATTCAGTAAGTGACTACATAAGAAAACCCTAGCGCTAGCATTTCTGGTAGAAGAGGCAGCAGGAACTTCGCGTTCAACAGGCACCTTCTCAGCAAGACCAGATTTTAGCCCATTTGAAAGCCTATCGTTTTTGCATGCCTTGGCAATTGCATTGCAGATCAGCCCCGGCGACAGCAAGATAGCAGATCAGCCCTAGCGTTAGCACATTCCACAACAAGACACAGCAAGTCAGCCCTAGCGTTAGCAGATTTCCTGAGCAAGATTAGAATTCACCCCTAGCGTTTTTGCATCAACATGACCTACTAGCGTTTTGTAGGTTCTCCGCGACAAACCCCAAGAAGCATCAGTGTTTTTAGTTTTCAGCAGTCAGACTCCATAGAAAAAGTCCCTAACCTCATAGATCTCACCTTCCCGTAGCAGATTCTCGCTGCATGTTTAGATCCAGCGTAGTTTGCAGATTCAGCCCGGAAAACGCAGATTTCAGCATTTGCATTTTCAGCGCGTCGTCGTCATCGACATAGAGTCAGAATTTAGCAGATAAAGATTTGCAGATTTCAGCCCTTAGCATTTTCAGATTTCAGCCCGTCTTGTCGTCGTCCTCATCATCGTCGACATCGTCGGCAAGTCCAAAGCGTTGTAGAGATTTGTGCAATCAATAGTAGACCACTCTCGCCATAGAAAGTGGGGCCTTCCGAGGAGGGTTTGACAACATTCTGGTGTCGTATTCTTCTCTCTCTATTTCTCAGTCTCAGCACGTTCATTCATAGTGTTTATCCTTTTTGTTTGTGATCACTTGCACTCTCATTAAAGGAATGGAAGGCTATCCCTTCCGTAAGTAAAAGGAACCTTGAGCACAGTTCGGAGCACTCATCTTTAGCAAAGTTCAACATTCACTTTTGCTGCACCTTACATTGGTATCAGAGCTTTGGCAGTGTTCTGTATCACTTAAGGAAAGAACCACAATAATTTTTTTTTGCTTGTTGTGATAGCACGTAACCCAAGTCCACTTGGGCGTGTCGATTCCTAATCTTGTTTTTGAAGAGTGACAGGAAACCCAAGAAAGAAGGGTTTGTCCAATCTCCCCTTGTCTCTCTTTTCACTCATTGAGAGCAGACCGTGCACTTAGCGGCCGGCCAATCGACATGAGGTGGGAAAAAGCAATCTTGGTGTGGGCGCAAGGCCGCCAAGGGGTGCGCCAGCGGAAAAGAGGAGCTAGGGTGAAGAGAAGATCCTTCTCTAACACAGATTACAAGCTAAAGAAGAACCTCAAGAACCTCAAGAACCCAAGAACCCAAGACCAACAAGAACCGAAGTTCCTCGTGAACTTACGAACCCAAGACTTCAGTGGATGGTCCTCACCCGAAGCGGAATGGATACTTCGCATGGAGGTGGTGAGCATGGGAGTGGCGAAGAAGAGTTTTCCCCACCAAGAGGTTTTTATGATCCTCCCCCTTCCCTATATACGCCAAGGATTGCACTAACTCCTATGGAGGCTTTCGACAAGATGATGATGGACAGGAAGTTAGAAAGCGAAGAAAGAATAGCAGCCATAGAGCGCAAATATGAAGAAATAATGAAAGCCATAGCACGTGAGCACAAGTAAGCACGCTTGGAAGCCAAAGTAAGAAAAGCCAAATTGGATCATGAGCGCGACGAAAGACTAGCCGGATTCGACTGTGAGAACAAAGAAAGACAAGCAGAATTTGATCGCGAGAACAAAGCAAGAAAAGAAAAGAGCGACCAACACATGAAAGAGTTCTTGCGACTCTTTTCTATTGTGCAGGCGCAGTTTGAACAGAATCAGGAGAAGGAGACTCTCTTGGTCTCTTCTTCTCCCAAGCATGACACACATGATTTGCATGATAATGATAAGCATACCGATTTGCATGATCAAGATGTGACTATTCACATGATGATTTAAACATGATGATTTGCAGGAAGAAGCTAACGCTGGTTGTTATGCTGGTCCAAAAACGCTAGGCTGAATTTTGTTCTGCGAGGGAAATCTGCTAACGCTAAGGGATCTGCTGTGCAAAGCCGCCAAGGCTGGTTCTGTGGGAAAAACGCTAGGCCTTTGCTGTGATGCAAAAACGTTAGGGTTGTTGATGGGGGCCCTATTGAGAAGTTGTCTGTTGAACGCGGAGTTCCTGCTGCCTCTTCTGCCAGAAATGCTCGCGCTAGGGTTTTCTTATATATATTCTTACTAGAATTGCCCTACCCAGTTCCAACAAGTCACTTAAAAATAATAAGTGAAAAATGTCAAAAATAGGGAAAATAGCTCTATGCACTGTAAAAATGCTCCTGATGGGTTTTGATGGAAATCTGATGATCATGCTCTGTGCAATCAGAGGATATGCATCTACTTAAGTGTGTAGACATGCACGGTCTGCGAATAGACTCACAAAAGTGCTAGATCACTTCCTAATCTTTCTTTCTACATTTCTTGCTTCGCGTTCTAACTTCCTTGCTTCGCGTTCTAACTTCCTGTCCATCATTATCTTGTCGAAAGCCTTCATAGGAGTTAGTGCAATCCTTGGCTTAGTTGGGGAAGGGGGAGGGTCGGAAAAACCTCATGGTGGGGAAAACTCTTCTTCGCCACTCCCATGCTCACCACCTCCATGCGAAGTATCCATTCCGCTTCGGGTGATGACCATCCACTGAAGTCTTGGGTTCTAAGTTCACAAGGAACTTGGGTTCTTGTGGTTCTTGGGTTTGTGGGTTCTTGAGGGTCTTGGGGTTCTTGCGGTTCTTGTGGTTCCTCTTTAGCTTGCAATCTGTGTTAGAGAAGGATCTTCTCTTCACCCGAGCTCTTCTCTTATTCGCGGGCGCACCCCTTGGCGGCCTTGCGCTCACACCAAGGTTGCTTTTTCCCACCTCACGTCGATTGGCCGGCCGCTAAGTGTACGGTCCGCTCTCAATGAGTGAAAAGAGGCACAAGGGGAGGTTGGACAAGCCCTTCTTTCTTGGGTTTCCTGTCACTCTTCAAAAACACGATTAGGAATCGACACGCCCAAGTGGATTTGGGTTACGTGCGATCGCAACAAGCAAACAAAACTCTGTGGTTCTTTCCTTGAGTGATATAGAACACTGCCAAAGCTTTAATACCAATGTAAGATGCAGCGGAAGTGAATGTTGAACTTTGCTCAAGATGAGTGCTCCGAACTGTGCTCAAGGGTCCTTTTTACTTACGGAAGGGAGAGCCTTCCGTTCCTTTAGTGAGAGAGTGCAATGGACACAAACAAAGTGGTGAACACTGTGAATGAAGGTGCTGAGACTGAGAGATAGAGAGAGAAGAATATGACACCAGACAAGTTGTCAAACCCTCCTCCGAAGGCCCCACTCTCTATGGCGAGAGCGGTCTACTATTGATTGCACAATCTCTACAATGCAATGGACTTGCCGACAATGTCGACGATGATGAGACGGGCTGAAATCTGAAAATTCTAAGGGGCTGAAATCTGCAAATCTTTATCTGCTGAATTCTGACACTATGTTGGTGACGACGGTGATGCAACGACGACGCGCTGAAAACGCAGATGCTGAAATCCGCGTTTTCCTAGCTGAATCTGCAAACTACGCTGGATCTGACCGTGCGGCGAGGATCTGCTGCAAGAGGGTGAGATTTGCGATGTTTGGGACTTCTACTGCGGTGTCTGCCTGTTGAAAACTGAAAACGCTGGTGCTCCTTGGTGATCTGTCGCGGTGAATCTGCAAAACGCCGGGGCTGATCTGCAAACCAAAAACGCTAGGGCTGAAAACTGTCTGCTGTGGGAGATTTGCTAACGCTACGGCTGATCTGTTGTCTCTTGTTGTTGCCGAGGCTGATCTTCTATGCCAAAAACGCCAAGGCTGGTTCTATGGGAAAACGCTAGGTCTTAGCTGTGATGCAAAAACGTAAGCAAAAAAAATTTCTGTGTTCTTTCCTTGAGTGATACAAAACACTGTCAAAGCTCTGATACCAATGTAAGTTGCAGCGGAAGTGAATGTTGAACTTTGCTCAAGATGAGTGCTCCGAACTGTGCTCAAGGATTTCTTTTACTTACGGAAGGGATAGCCTTCTGTTCCTTTAGTGAAAGAGTGCAATGGACACAGACAAAGTTGTGAACACTGTGAATGAAGGTGCTGACTAAGAGATAGAGAGAGAAGAATACGACACCAGAATGTTGTGAAAACCCTCCTCCGAAGGCTCCACTCTCTATGGCGAGAGTGGTCTACTATTGATTGCACAAATCTCTACAATGCTTTGGACTTGTCTACAATATCGACGACGATGAGGACGACGACAAGACGGATTGAAATATGAAAACGCAAAGGACTGAAATCTGCAAATCTTTATGTGCTGCATTTTGACTCTATGTCGGTGACGATGTCGATGGTGACGATGCGACGACGACGCGCTGAAAACGCAGATGCTGAAATCTGCGTTTTCCCGGCTGAATCTGCAAACTATGCGGGATCTGACCGTGCGGCGATGATCTGCTGCGAGGTTCGAGACTTGTTCTGCGGAGTGTCTTTGCTGAAAACTTAAAACGTTGGAGTGAGATCTGCGAGGTTCGGGACTTGTTCTGCGGACTGTCTTTGCTGAAACCTGAAAACGTTGGTCTTCTTGTTGGATCTGTCGTGATGGAATTGCAAAACGCTGAGGTGCAGATGCAAAAACGCTAGGGCTGAATTCTGACTTGCGGTGGAAATCTGCTAACCCTGGGGAGTCTGTTGTGTGGCTGTGGAATTTGCCAATGCTAGGGCTGATCTGCTGTCTCTTGTTGTCGCCGAGGTTGATGTGCTATGCAAAAACGCTAAGGCTGTCCTATGGATGCAAAACGCTAGCCTTGCTGCCGTGTTGCAAAAACGCTAGGCCTTGTTGGGGGGTCTTGTTGACAAGGTGCCTGTTGAACCGAAGCTCCTGCTGGCTCTTCAGCCCATAAGTGCTAGCGCTAGGTTTGCTTATATATTCACTTAGTCAAATTGCTCTATCTAGTTCCCAACAAAAGTCACTTAAAAATAATAAGTGAAAAATGTCAAAAATAGGGAAAATAGGTCTATGCACTGTAAAAATGCTCCTGATGGGTTCTGATGGAAATCTGATGGTCATGCTGTGTGTAACCAGAGAATATGCATAAGTGTGTGGATATGAACGGTCTGCGAACAGACTCACAAAAGTGCCAGTACACTTCCTAATCTAACTGAACTGAACCCATGCCATGAAGTAGCTTGTCCACGTACAGATAGGGTTAGATGTGCACGTGACATCCCCTCCTTTTCAAAGTGAGGTACTGGTACCGAACTGTATGGCGTCGAGGGAGATTGCCAACAGGGTCTGGAATCCTGGAAAGGACTCTTCACCGGCCCACTCTGATGCGTGGGTCATGCGATACTTGAACTTCATAAAGGTCCGCAACGCTTGCTTCTTTGCGCCGCGCCGAAAGCGACAAAGTCTGCTGTGGCCCTTTCAATGCTTCAATTTCGTCCATAGTCATCTTCAAGAATCTCTGAGGCTGAAAATTCTTGAAACCACTTCCAACACAAAAACATGAACATACCCATTCCACTTAAACACGCAAGATCAGAATTCAGCCCTAGCGTTTTTGCATCAACATGACCTACTAGCGTCTCGCAGATCTCACCTTCCCGCAGCAGATTCTCGCCGCATGGTCAGATCCAGCGTAGTTTGCAGATTCAGCCCGGAAAACGCAGATTTCAGCATCTGCATTTTCAGCGCGTCATTGTTGCATCGTCGTCATCAACATCGTCATCGACATAGAGTCAGAATTTAGCAGATAAAGATTTGCAGATTTCACCCTTAGCGTTTTCAGATTTCAACGCGTCACGTCGTCGTCCTCATTGTCGTCGACATCGTCGGCAAGTCCAAAGCATTGTAGAGATTTGTGCAATCAATAGTAGACCACTCTCGCCATAGAGAGAGGTGCCTTCGGAGGAGGGTTTGACAACATTCTGGTGTCGTATTCTTCTCTCTCTATCTCTCAGTCTGAGCACCTTCATTCACAATGTTTATCCACCTTGTTTGTGATCACTTTCACTCTCTCATTAAAGGAACAGAAGGCTCTCCCTTCCGTAAGTAAAAGGAACCTTGAGCACAGTTCGGAGCACTCATCTTGAGCAAAGTTCAACATTCACTTCCGCTGCACCTTACAACAATACAAATAGGTATGGATAATGGAAGTCCTAAAGTCTCAATTCTCGAGTCTCAAGACTCAAGACTCAAGAGCCACAAGCCTGAGAAGCCTCCCAATTAGTAGTAGCCTGCTGTACGTCATGCACATCCTCTCATTCCTCATCATCGAGCTCTAGGCCTCGACCTCAGCCATGGATCATTTGCCTTCTCCACTCCAAGCTGATTCCTCTTCTTGGAAGTAGTGTGGCTAAAGGTACTCCACAATTGCTCCAAGCATGTGGTACTAACTGACTGATTGAGAATACGGATCGCCAATCTCTGAAGCTCAAGGCCATCATAGCCATAGTCCTCCCACCATAGCACTAAACCTATCTTCCTGCGATCAATCTGAGCATCTAGACTGCCAAATGACCCCCGCATTTCTCTTTACTGTCTCAATTGATCTCGACAATGCGTCGCCCATCTCTGTCTAGAACCATCTTTTTTAAGATCTCTGTAAATTGGTTCATGACTTCTCTATCTGTCTCTTGCCCTGCACCTTGGAACTCTGGATCCACCATGTACACTGCCCCGTGTAAAGGAGAGGTATATGAATTCCACCTCGAGCTGCAAAGCGCATGGATCTCCTCATATCACTCTACATCCGGCTCAAGCTGTGCAAGCTGCTCAATCATGCGGTCCATTGCCTCATAAACCTTGTCAATGCAAGGGTCCATGCCATCCACAACATGAAGCAAATGAACCATCGGTTTTACTTGTGCATCTAGACTCTTGAACTTCTTCGAGAACTCAAGATCCTCTGCCTTCTCCTTGCACACAATCCCTGCAACTGTCTTTGCATTGGGAGAGGTGGTGAACTCATCGCTGATGAAGACCTATCGGACCGCATTTTGACATTAAGACAGCTTGCGTACAAGAAGAAAGTTGAATGCGAAGCGGGTGTCTGAATACTTTAGAAGCACTTTGCCGCCCGACCTCTTGAGGTACTCGCTCCGAATCAAGTTGTGATTGTTGATAAAAGTAACAATGTTCACTGCATCAGCAATGATTGGAGCGATCCATTCCAGCTTACCGATGTCTTTTAGAAGGTTGTTCAAGCAGTGTGCCATACAAAAGCACATTGTCACATGCGGATAGTGGCTCTCTACAATAGTTGTTGCTGCCTTGTTTGATGCCTCCCCATCTGTGACAAAGGCCATCACATGTTGCTCACTGATTGTTTCTATGGCCGGTGTCCACTTTGCAAAGAGGACATCGGCGGACTTGCCAGTCTCGGTGGCATCATGAGATGCACAAAGTACATCTCTTCACTCGAGTATGCGACGAGGCCATGAATAGATCTCTTCCTTGTATTGCTCCACCCGTCGGCAATGAGGGAAACGCCATGCTTTGCCCCAAAGCAGTTGAATATTGAGTGTTGCTTACTCCATGATCGCCTTCTCTCGATCGAGCAAAGTGGTTCGGAGAGCCTCTGAAGATGGCGGCATATAGCCGGTGCCGTACTCTCCTATCCGCTGCACCATAACTTTCCATTACTCCGACCTATTTCGATCACACATAGAAGAGGTTAGTATGATAATTGATTATTCATAGTTTAAACTTTAGAGATCATAGTGGCAGAAACGACGATAACGGAGGAAATGAGAGAAGATCGATAAAGCATACCTCACCGTGACAAATGGGATATGGTTGTGAGATAGAAGAGTCAAGCCACGACGGCATCCACCTCCTCCTTCTTCTTTGGGTCCCAAGAGGTGGCAAGGGTCCTTTGGCGACGAATTGGACCCAATGAAGATCCACCAGCACCGGCACCAGGTAGAGGAGGAGGGAAAATGAGGGTCTTTGGGTCGATACCTTTGTGTGTGGGCTTGGATTTATGATTGAGTTGCCGATCCTTTTCCTCAAGCTCCTTCCTCTTCTCGACGCTACGTTGGTGCAAAATCTCACCTCATGTCCCAGCACTCGAAGAAAGTGTGCCCTCACTTTGTCATGCCCCCTTTCTGCGTGTAAGAGCATAACTTGCATGCCCATGCATGAGAACCTCCCGCCGCCGACAAGGTGCCCTCCGAGATCACTTCATCCCACCACGACCATTCCTTCGCCTTTTGAGTGTTGCCCGCATGACCGGAGGGGGTTGTACGAGAAGAAGAAGCCATGGATTATCCGAGAAAGAGAGAGAGCTTGATCCTTGAGGGTTTGAGAGAGAGAGAGCTTGAGTGAGAGGCTTGACTCCGTGAGAGCTTGAGATAGATAGCTTGAGAGAGAGGCTTCACTTCTTGACACCAAGGGAGAGAGAGCTTGAAGCCTTGAGGGCAAGCCCAAGGGAGAGAGCTTGGGTCCTTGGGAGCTTGAGGGTAGAGCTTGAGAGCAAGGTGGAGAGAGCTTGAGAGCTTGAGGGTAGAGGTTGAGAGCAAGGGAGAGGGACAGCCTTGAGGCTTGTTGGATTTGTGAAGGAAAGGGGTGAGGGGGGAGCAATTTATAAGGGGCCATGGCTGCCAGAAAACAAACACCCTGGAAAAATGCCCGTTTCTGCGTGTTTAAGGCTGCCAATTTTTTATTGTTCCTGTCGTTGCAGTCCGTTCCAGCCGTTCCACCCCGTTACGATCTGTTCCTGCTCTGTCGGTCCGGTACCATCCGGCCTGTCGGAATGCCCAGATGTTCCGGGACGTTCCCTGCACGAGACCGACCGAAACGCCGTTCCGGCGTTCCAGGTCCTAGGAGGGGCGTTCCCTAGTAACTATGGCATCAAGAGCATTGACCAAGTGAAGAAAGACAGTGGCTTTCTGGGTTGGCCATGCTCTTGTGCCTGAGTGGTCGCTTGGCGAGGGCTATCGGTGAATCCCTCGAGGTACTCCTATACGATACCTAGGTGCCAGGTTGGTTTGGATCTCCCACCAGAGGAACAGATTGTTAGATTTACACCACTCTGCTGCTTCACATAGGTCTACAGCATACTTGTACGGCTGGTATGTCTCCGGGCTGGCCACCCATGTATAGGTTGCACTCTTGTTCGGCCGACAAGATTTGGGGTGGCTGCCCGCCTAGTATGGATTCCCTTGGGCACTCGTATATATGGGGCCAGGGGGCCCGGGGGTACCCATTAGATATCATCTGGCATTTGTAATTTTGTACAGGTCTTATACTTTGGTAGTCAGGGGGGACTGATTGCCCCCTCTTCCCCTACACCAGCGTTTGTATCTCCTCTCTCACGCCTCCGCACACGTGCACTCTCACATGGTATCAGACTCCAAAGCCCAGCTCTCCATGGTCTGGGTGCTTCCCGCATGAGGTCCTCCCTCCCAAGAAGAAGATCAGCCAGCGTTTCTGCAATAGCCAGGCCGCCGAGATTTGAGAGGCAGTGTTAGATTTACACCACTCTGCTGCTTCACAGGTCTAGGGCATGCATGTATGGCTAGTGTGCCTCTGGGATGGCCACTCATAGCATATGCATATAGGCTGCATTGTCTGGTTGCCCACTTTTGGGCCGGCGGCCTCTCTTTTGTCCAGGCGCCCTACTCACTTATTATGCTGGGTCGTGGGGCTTTCTCTTGCAGTGCTCGACCTCCCCTTGGGCACCTATATATGTGAGGCCAAGGGGGGTACCCACAGATATCATCTGGCATTGTACAGGTCTCATGCTCTGGTAGTCAGGGGGGCTGATTGCTCCCTCTTCCCCTACACCAGTGTTTGTGTTGTGTCTACTGTCTCTCTCTCTCTCTCTCTCTCTCTCCCCCCCCCCCCTCCTCTCTCACACTTCCGCACATGCAAACTCTCACATGGTATCAACAACGAGCTCTTCATGGTCTTGGACCTAGCTCTCCACCATTGCCTGCATCGTTTCTCCCTCCCAAGCTGATTTCAACCAGTTATCAGCATTCAGCCAGGCAAGCGAAGACACAAGGATTGTTTCTGTCGCAGAGATTCACCCTCCACCTGCGTTTTTTGTTGTTCAAGATGGCGATCACTTCATTTGCAGCAAGCGCTGGCCTCTACAGGCTTTTTCGTTGCGGAAAACCCCCTCCCTACCTCCTACGTTTTTCACCAAGCACCTGCGTCTTTTGCAGAGCTGCGTTTTCAGGGCTGAACCTGCGTTTTTTGCAGAGAGGGGCAGCGCTAGCCTTGGCCCACCATGGATCATGCCTACATTTACCCGGCTTGGCATCCAGTGCCTTGCCGACCCTGTTCCTCTTCATTTCCATTAGTTTTCACCCATTAATTACTGCTGTTTTCTCTGTTTTCAGCCCATCTGGGGTTGTGACTTTGATTTCCCACCCTCCCCAGACCCTCTGCACCGCTCCGGACCTTGCCGGGAGTACGAGCACACTGGAAATCGCTGGACAGCAGCGTTTTCATCACCTCGAAGTTGCGTTTTTGGGTGGACATCCGCCACATGGCTTGTGTTTTTTACAGAGGATGAGGTTTACCTCCTGCTGCGGTCTCTCAGTGACTTCTTCAGTCCACGGTATCTTCGACATCGGCTTGATCATCTATGGGCGTACGATCCTTGGGAGATCCATTCATTCCAGCCATCATTCGGTGGTTGCGCACTCGAGAGGGGGTGGCGACTTGTAGTTTGCTTAGTGCTATGGACACACCTATGCACTCATCAGAGGAGTTCACACGAGTAATGGACATGCTCATGGCATATGGGATCGCGACATTCCCAAAGAAGACACCACCATCTTGGGTGGACAGACGCTTACCACTTGACCTCGACGCGTCAGATCACTTGCTTATAGAGGAGCATCTACATGGACTTAGGAAGAGGTGCTTGGATCTCTTCTTGGACACGTTCATTGCTTGGATCTACACACCAGAGTGGGACTTCAGTGCTTTGGACTCTCTTGGAGAGTTTACCCACGAGATGGGGGGGATTAGGAATCCCTCGACTACATCCGGAGCCACCCGGAGCTTAGCTTGGATGGTAGTGCATTTGCTCTTCTGCACTCCTGATCATTTGGATTGCTACCTTCAGAGTTTCTTGCACTCACCCTCGATAACCTTACAGCAGACTTATCCCCCGACCTGGTCAGTAGGCCACTCCCAACTCATTCACATTGAGAGCCACACCGAAATGCGGTTTGGTGGTGGTGTTGGCGTGGATTTTGTTTTGGTTGACATTGGAGAATTGGAGGCAAGAGATGCAGGCAAGACGGCGTAGACATCTTGGTCTGGCCACTTCTCTTCTCAGAGATTATTCACAACGCAGATTGCTTAGTCTGGCTCCCCTTCTTCATACAGGATGATTACGGTGCAAACAGCTTGGTCTGGCCACACCTCTTCTCAGAGGCCCTTCACAACGCAGACTGTTGAGTCTGGCTTCCCCCTCATGTTGGATTACTCTACCTACTGATAGGACACCATCCGGTGGTGGACCGTGCGCTCTATTGGTGACTGTTGCAGCTTACGCTAGCAGCTTCTGTAGTGTGACTGTTTAGTCTGGCTCTCCTTGTTTCAGAGGACGTTTGCGACGCAAATTGCTACACTGGCCTTGTCACAAACTGGTGACGTGGCATGCGCCCGGACACTCTGAGGAATGCGTCGACAGGTTGTAGCGAAATATCCGTCGAATATCATGCTGACTGAATGCTGACGTGGCAGCCCGGATTTTGCGTCGCAAATTACGCTGTTGATGTGGCAGTCCGTACGTAATTGCGCAAATTACGCCGGCTGTTTTTAGTATCTTTTGTGTAAGGTGCAACGGAATGAATGTTGTTCTTTCTCAAGATGAGTGCTCCGTAATGTGCTCAAGGTTCCTTTTGTCCTTAGGGAAGGGAGAGCCTTCCGTTCTTAACAAGAGAGTGCAATGACCACTAAGAAAGTGAATGGACACTGTGAATGAAAGTGCATGAAACTGAGAGATAGAGAGAGAATACGACACCAGAGACGTTGTAAAACCCTCCTCCGAAGGCCCCACTCTCCATGGCGAGAGCGGTCTACTTATGATTGCACAAATCTCTACAATGCTTGGACTTGCCGACGATGTCGACAACGATGAGGACGATGACGAGACGGACTGAAACCTGAAAACGCTAAGGGCTGAAATCTGCAAATCTTTATTTGCTGAATTCTGACTATGTCGATGATGATGTCGATGGCGACGATGCGACGACGACGCGCTGAAAACGCAGATGCTGAAATCTGCGTTTTCCGGGCTGAAACTGTAAACCTTGCGGAAACTGATCGTGCGACGAGGATCTGCTGCGGGAAGGTGAGATTTGCGAGGTTTGGGGGAGGTTCTGCTGTGTCTAAAGGCTGAAAACTGAAAACTCTGGTCCTATTGCTGATCCTGTCGCGATGATCTGCAAAAACACTAGGGTTGTTCTGCAAACCAAAAACGCTAAGGCTGATCTTGGTCCTGCTGTCGCCAGTGATTCTGCAAATGCAAAACGCTAGGCTGATCTGTTGTGTCGTGATGACGCCGGAGCTGATTTGCTGTGCACAAAACGCCAGGGCTCATTTGATGCAAAAACGCTAGGTCCTCAGATGGCTGAAAACGCTAGGTTGCTGTGGGTGTTGGTCTTGCTGAGAAGTTGCCTGTTGAGCAAGGTGCTCCTGTTGTCTCTTTTGCCCCAAAGTGCTAGCTCTGGTTTGCTTATATATTATCTTAGTAAAATTGCCCTACCTACTTTCCAACAAAAGTCACCTAAAAATAATAAGTGAAAAATGTCAAAAATAGGGAAAATTGGTCTATGCACTGTAAAATTGCTACTGATGGGATCTGAATCCTGATGCATGCTGTGTGCAACCAAAGGATATCTAAGTGACTGGACATGCACGGTCTGTGAACAGACTCACAAAAGTGTCAGATCACTTCCTATTCTAGACTGACTTGACGAAACTGAATCCTGATCATGCTGTAGCTTGTCCACGGACACGTAGGGTTGGATGTGTCACGTAACATCCCCTCCTTTTCAAAGTGAGGTACTGGTACTGAACTGTATGGCGTCGAGGGAGATCGCCAACAACATCGGGAATCCTCGAAAGGACTCTTGCCGGCCCACTCTGATGTGTCGGTCATGTGGTACTTGAACTTCATAAAGGTCTGCAACGCTTGCTTCTTTGGGCCGCGCTGAAAGCGACAAAGTCTTCTGAGTTTCCTTCCTTGCTTCACTTTGTCTAGAGTCATGCTTCTTCCTTCTTCAAGAATCTCCATGGCTGAAAATTCCTGAAACCACTTCCAACACAAAACCATGAACATACCCATTCCATGTAAAGTGAGTGGAAAAAATCTTGTCTTTCTCAAAGACCGTGCATGCAATGTAGATGAACAAAGAGACGGAGTGCGAACCCGTTCACCACACACACGCAAACAATGAGATCGAATCTTTCTCTTTTGATCTAATTCAATCAACTTTGGCAATTCACAACGGAAATGCCCATGCTTGGTGCTCATACTTTCTTGTGCTCTTTCCACAACTGTGTCGTGCCAAGGAAGAGACATGAAATGTGACTTCCTTGAATGCATACTTTTCAGCTTTTCATGAAAAATCTGCATACATTTGTGCTCATTCATAAGTAAAACGTGCTCAATATACAATATGTCATGCCTAGGAAAAGGGATCACATAAGGACGGTGACTAAAATACAGGAAAGCATCACGAATGAAACACTCGTACAATGCGTGCTGACAAATCATTTGAACACATAGTACTTCCTGTAAGGGTTCTTTGGACCTAGGCTCGAGAGCCAAGATCGGTTCTTCGTGATTGATCGAATCTGCAATGAGGTTAGCTGCACTAGAGAAAGTATCAACTAACACATCATCCTTGTGAACAATCACATCTTGATCATGCAAATCATCATGCTCTGATACCAATGTAAGATGTAGTGGAGTGAATGTTTGAACTTTGCTCAAGATGAGTCCTCTGATCGGTGCTCAAGGTTCCTTTTTATTCTTATGGAAGGGAGAGCCTTCCGTTCTTTAATGAGAGAGTGCAATGGATACGGACAAAGTGAATGGACATTGTGTGTGAAAGTGTATGAGACTGAGAGATAGAGAGAGAAGAGAATACGACACCAGAGACATTGTAAAACCCTCCTCCGAAGGCCCCACTCTCGTTGGCGAGAGTGGTCTACTATTGATTGCACAAACTCGTACAAGTGGATGACTGAAAATTGATGCAAGTCTAGGCTATGTCGATGTCGACGACGGGGATGACGAGATCGACGCTATGGCTGAAAACTGATGTACTCTCTTTGCTGTCCAAAAACGCAAGGAAAAATGCTGGTTTGCTGGTCTTTTAATTGCTGAAATTCTGCTGCTGTGACGATGCTGAAAATGCTAGGGAAAGGGGGCGACAATGCCTTGCTAAAAAATGCCAGGGGCTAGGATTTGTGGCGAGGATTGCTTGGATGGAAAACACCAATGGCTGAGAGGTCTTGGCGATGAGGCTATGGCTGAAAACACTAGGTACAGGGGTCTTATGGCGATGAAGTCTTGCTGATGAAAAACACTAGGGCTGGGGTGTCTTCCTTGGAGGGAAAATGCCACCAAGGGGGGGATCTTGTTGAGAGAGAGGGGGAACCTGCTTCTTGTGGCCTGTGTTCTCCTTCTCTTCTGCCAATTAGTGCTAGCCTAGGTTTGCTTATATACAAACTTACTCAATTTGCCCTACCTACTTTCCAACAAAAGTCACTTAAATTAGTAAGTGAAAAATGTCAAAAATAGGGAAAATAGGTCAAATACACTGGAAAATTCCCCTGAGGGATTTTGATGGGAATGCTTATGATCATGCTGTGTGCAACCAAAGAATATGCATCTTCACTAAGGGCCTGGGCATGCACACTCTGCCAAAACACTTGCTAATCTAGATTGACTGGACTAACGGAACCCTTGTTATGAAGTAGCTTGCCCACGGACACATAGGGTTGGATGTGTCACGTGACATCCCCTTCTTTTCAAAGTGACGTACTGGTACCGAACTGTATGGCGTCGAGGGAGATCACCAATAGCATCCGGAATCCTGGAAGGGACTCTTCGCCGGCCCACTCCGATGTGTGGGTGGTGCGGTACTTGAACTTCATAAAGGTCTGCAACGTTTGCTTCTTTGGGCTGCGCCGAAAGCGACACAAAGGCTTTTGAGGCTTCTTCGATGGTTCAACTTCATCTAGAGTCATGCTTCTTTCTCCTTCAAGAATCTCCATGGTTGAAAATTCCTGAAACCATTTCCAACACAAAACCATGAACATACCTATTCCATGTTAAGTGACGGAAAAAAATATTGTCTTCCTCAACGATTGTGCATGCAATGTAGATGAACAAAGAGACGGAGTGCCAAACCGTTCACCACACATACGCAAACAATGAGATCGAATCTTTCTCTTATGATCTAAAGCAATCAACTATGGCAATTCACAACGGAAATGCCCATGCTTGGTACTCATACTTTCATGTGCTCTTTCTACAATTGTGTCATGCCAAGGAAGAGACATGGAATGTGACTTCCTTGAATGCATACTTTTCAGGTTTTCATGAACAATCCGCATACATTCGTGGTCATTCATGAGTGAAATGTGCTCAACGTACAATATGTTATGCCTAGGAAAAGGGATCACATAAAGACGCTGACGAAAATACAGGAAACGATCATGAATTAAACACTCGAACATGCGTGCGTACTAATCATGCGAACACATAATACTTCCTGTGAGGGTTCTTTGGACCTAGGCTTGAGAGCCAAGAGCGATCCTTCGTCATTGATTGAATCTGCAACGAGGTTAGCTTCGCTAGAAAAAGCATCAACTAACTCTTCATCCTTGTGAATAATCACGTCATCTTCATGCAAATCATCAAGCTTGTCAGAAATCACATCTTGATCATGCAAATCATCATGCTTGTCATTGTCATCCAAATCATCATGCTCATCATTATCAATGAAATCATCATGCCAATCTGTGTATGATGCTTTGGAGAAGACGAGACCAAGAGAGTCTCCTTCTCCTGAATCCGTTCAATCTTCGCCTGCACATTAGCAATGAGAGATGGAGAATGAACAACTTGCTCTCTACGAATGACAATGGGAGAGTCACTTTTGGCATTGAAAGTGAACGTATTTTCCGCCCAATCAATGAGAGGGTTATGCTCACGAAACGATCGAATGCCCAAAATCATATCACATCCTGAGAGAGGAGAGAGAAAAATTTTTCTTTGGAAGGTAGCTTGTTGAACTATAAACAACACATCAAGGCACTCTTTCATGATGAGAGAGTCCGTACCGGGAGCGAAGCTAGAGACCTCGAGAGGAGATTTCCGACTAACCTCTAGGCGGACTCTCTCAAGTTTCAACAAGAGAGGGATTGATCACATCATGCATACTACCTGGGTCAAACAACATGACAAAACGGTTCCTCGTCATATGATCCTAACATTTAATGAGAGACTCATCAATGGGAGGGTCATGAGAAACTTGGGGCACACTCGTGTTGTCAGTGATTGCATTGACAGAGGAAGTGGGTTTTGTGGATTCTTTAGATTCATTAGAGTCAAGCTTAGGACATGTTCTTTTTATGTGACCCTTAATCTGACAATGAAAACAACGACCTTCCTTAGAATAAGTGCTTTGCTCTTCCGACGTGATGTATCCTCCTAAAAGTCCTTGTGCTACCTTTTCATCTGGAGTAAGCTTAGGTTTAGCATTTGTGTTAGCCTTACCCTTAGGTTCATTGGAAGAGTTCTTTTCTGAAAGACTGTTGGAAGATTACCATTCTTACCGTTCTTACCATTCTGAGGGTTCCGCGAAGTCTGAGAGGTACTTGTGGAAGTCTTGTTCTCCTTAGGCTTTCCCTTGTTGTGCTTCATCTCTTGTGCGAGAGCAATCGCTACCGTCTTGTTGAGATCGATTGGATCGAGCACCTCGACATCGTACTTGATATACTCGTCCAACCAGTAAAGGAATGCCTCTTTGCGCTCATCATTCGACTTGCGTAATCGGGTACCTAGCTGCAAAACAAGATTAGAGAAAGACATAACTGGCATACCATTTTGCTTGAGAGCGTGCCAATCGTCCTTCAATCGTGCGAGGTACTGAGGTGGCATAAACCGCGCCTTGAGCTTGTCTTGGAAATTAGCCCAATTGAAGGAAAGGGGCGTGAATTCATTGGCTTCGTCTAGGTGCGCGGCTAACTGTGCCTCTTGCCATGCGTGGTACAATTGATGGCATCACCGGTAAGGTACATAGCTGCCGTCAAAACCTTGCTATTCCCTGTCTTCTTAGTTGTCGCAAAATAAGCATTAAATTGATGCAACCAAGAATGAATAACCGTAGCATCCATCTTACCATCATACTTACTGAAAGTCAACTTCTCTGTGACTGGATTGTTGGAGTCCGCATCTCGGCTTGCGCCACTTTATGAACTCCCAACATCTTTGGTTGGTTCGGACTTCGAGGCAAGAACTTGTCGAACCAATTCTTGAGTGCGTAGGTCTCTTTGAACCTCACGATTGGCCTCCTAGGTCGCTCGTCTTGCTTCGGCTTCCTCCTTTCTTTGTGCTTTTCTTTCTTTTCGTGCATCGCGCTCGCGTTCCAAAGCAATGCGAGTCGCTTCTTGTTGTGCCAGCGCAACGGGAGTCACTTCTTGTTGTGCCAGCGCAACGGGAGTCGCTTCTTGTTGTTGTGTCAACATAACTCGATTCGCTTCTTGTTGTTGTGCTATCATGTCCACAATCGACTTGACCATTGCCTCCATAGGATTTGGTACAACTCGTGGCGTAGATGGAGAAGTGGGAGGGTCGGAAAAGCCTACTGGTGGGAAAAATTCTTCGTCGCCTCTCTCATGCTCATCACCTCCAAGCGATGTATCCATTCCGCTTCGAGTGATGACCATCCATTGAAGTCTTGGGTTCTTGTGGGTTCTTGTGTTCACGAGGAACTTGGGTTCTTGGGGGTCTTGAGGTTCTTGGGTTCTTGAGGTTCTTCTTTCGCTTGCAATCTGTGTTAGAGAAGGATCTTCTTTTCACCCGAGTTCTGCTCTTTTCTGCGGGCGAACCCCTTAGCGGTCTTGCGCTCACACCAAGGTTGCTTTTTCCCACGTCACGTCGATTGGCCGGCCGGTAAGTGCACGGTCCGCTCTCAATGAGTGAAAAGAGTTACAAGGGGAGGCTGGACAAGCCCTTCTTTTTTGGGTTTCGTGTCACTCTTCAAAAACACGATTAGGAATCGACACGCCCAAGTGAACTTGGGTCTGTGGTTCTTGTGGTTCTTTGCTTGAGTGATACAGAACACTGCCAAAGCTCTGATACCAATGTAAGGTGCAACGGAATGAATGTTGTTCTTTCTCAAGATGAGTGCTCCGTAATGTGCTCAAGGTTCCTTTTGTCCTTAGGGAAGGGAGAGCCTTCCGTTCTTAACGAGAGAGTGCAATGACCACTAACAAAGTGAATGGACACTGTGAATGAAAGTGCATGAGACTGAGAGATAGAGAGAGAATACGACACCAGAGACGTTGTAAAACCCTCCTCCGAAGGCCCCACTCTCTATGGCGAGAGCGGTCTACTTATGATTGCACAAATCTCTACAATGCTTGGACTTGCCGACGATGTTGACGACGATGAGGGTTGATATTTGCAAATCTGAAAACGCTAAGGGCTGAAATCTGCAAATCTTTATCTGCTGAAATCTGACTCTATTTCGATGAGATGGCGACGATGCGACGACGACGCGCTGAAAACGCATATGCTGAAATCTGCGTTTTCCGGGCTGAAACTGAAAACCTTGCGGAAATTGACCGTGCGGCGAGGATCTGCTGCGAGAAGGTGAGATCTGCGAGGTTTGGGGGTGGTTCTGCTGTGTCTAAAGGCTGAAAACTGAAAACGCTGGTCCTATGGCTGATCCTGTCGCGATGATCTGCAAAAATGCTAGGGTTGTTCTGCAAACCAAAAACGCTAAGGTTGATCTTGGTCTTGCTGTCGTCGGTGGTTCTGCAAATGCAAAACGCTAGGCTGATCTGCTGTGTCGTGATGACACCGGGGCTGATCTGCTGTGCACAAAACGCAAGGGCTGATCTGATGCAAAAGCGCTATGTCCTCAGATGGCTGAAAACGCTAGGCTGTTGCGGGTGTTCTTGCTGAGAAGTTCCCTGTTGAGCAAGGTGCTCCTGTTGCCTCTTCTGCCAGAAAGTGCTAGCTCTAGTTTGCTTATATATTATCTTAGCAAAATTGCCCTACCTACTTTCCAACAAAAGTCACTTAAAAATAATAAGTGAAAAATGTCAAAAATAGGGAAAATAGGTCTATGCACCGTAAAAATGCTACCGTTGGGATCTGATGGGAATCTGATGGTCATGCTGTGTGCAACCAGAGGATATGCATCTAATCTAAGTGACTGGACATGCACGATCTGCGAACAGACTCACAAAAGTGCCAGATCACTTCCTATTCTAGACTGACTTGACTGAATTGAACTCTTATCATGCTGTAGCTTGTCCACGGACACAGAGGGTTGGATGTGTCACGTGACATTTTGGATGAAAGGTTTTTAAAGAATTGCTTTTGGGGCATAAAGCTTTTGAGTTAAAAGATTTTGGGGCTCTGCTTTTGGGCATCCCTTGTATCAATAAATAAGTGGGCTAGGCCTCATTACTCAGAGCATCTGGACGCAGAGTCTGAGAGTGAGCGCTTGCCTACGCTCTCGTACTTTGAACACAGATTAATATAAAAAGAAATACCGAAAGGGGCACGAGTCTTTGGGGCCAATAGCTCTGGGCACGGAACTACGCCGGGCCGTGTCGTCTTTGTGGACTGTTCCGATGTGAATCTCTGTTGTGTCGCGGTAGAATCTTGACTTGGAGTGTCCAAGTTTGTTACAGTGGTATCAAAGCGCGGCCGATTTCTCTGCTATCGGGAAATCTGATCCTTTTCTCGCGGCACTTATGGATCCCAACAAGAATGAGTCGACTTCTTCTGCATCTGCGAATGCGGGAGGAGATCACGAAGATGATTCTCATGATCAAACAGAGAAAGAGTGCGGGCCACCTTGGCTTACTCAGTTTAAACTTGAAGAGATGGAATGCCGATAGCAGGTTGACGAGGCAACAAAGCAGATGATTAAAATTGCGAAGGATCCGAAATTTGCAAAAAATTTGTCTCAGCAATCCATTGCAGAAGTGCACACCCAGTGGCAGAAAGCCCAGAACCACCCATCAAACTGGCAATCAAGAAACCTCCTTCAGGATGTTTACAGAGCAAGAATTACAAGAGGTGGTTCAGACACAGATCAATTGGCTTTTGGACGCAAACAACAAATCCAAAAAGCAAGAGAAAAGCACAAGAAGGGGACTGACTTCTCGGGTTATTTGGGTCGTTAATCTTCTTTTGCATCGGCAAGAAAGCAGAAGAAGCGTGTAGATTTGAAGGACTACCCAATTCTTCTTCTTCTTCTTCTTCTTCTTCTGATAGTTCTTCTAGCTCTTCCGACTTGAGCGAAGAAGCCAGAAAAGGTAAAAAGCGAAGCAAAAAGCAAAGCTTTGAAAAGGGCAAAGAAGCCCAGATTTCGCCCAGTTTCTAACAGTTCTACAGAGGAGTCATCCTCAGACGGTTCGGACTCCGACGATCACATGTTTTATGCAAAGGAGAAGCATTTTTACAGAGCCAACCAATGTGACTTTCTCGAAGACAAAAGCAAGAAAGTAAAAGAATTCAAAGAAGGTGGAGAGTCGATTAAGTTTGACTCCTTTTCTGGGTTCCGAGATGCTTCGAGGGCTTTGGCCTTCATTTAGCAGTTTGACATAGCTTTCTCTAGAGGGCATTACTCAAAGCACTCCAAGAATAGGAGGGCTACATCTTTCTTCAAGGGAAATGCTCGAACTTGGTGGTCCACTCTTCTTCTGAGGAAGGAAGCTCCAGTTAAATGGTTGAAATTCAAAAGGCTCTTTATTTCTTGTTGGCTGACTTGGGAGTACGAACGAGATATACGAACCGCTTGGAATCATCTTCGGATGACCAAGGGAGATTCTTTGGACGCTTATTGCGAGAGATTTTGGAACTCTTTTCTACCAACCTCTTCATTTAAGACGGTCTCTTTTAAGGAACAGATTGAGCGGTTTTGTTGCGGACTTCCTACAGAGATCCGAGGCTACTGCTTGGAACAAAAGTCTAATTCTATTCAAGAATTGATGGGTCATGCGAAACAGGGTTTTGCGATATATTCGGGAAATTTGACTTACCCCACTGATAAGATCTTGACTCAGAGAACCCATCAGACTTCTAACAATGAAAGTAGAAAGAGAGAGTTCCCAAGAAAAGAAAGACAAGGATACACGACTCGGCGCGGGATATTCCATACGGGATGGCTACTTGATGAAGAAAACGATGTGTGTTACACAGCCATTGAGGGAAAAGGTTCTAACTAAATGCCACTGTCCACCTTTTACGGGTCACCGTAGCATTGACACCACCTTGAAAGGTGTGGAGCGTTACTTCTTTTGGCTGAGACTCAAGAAGGATGTGGAGGACTTTGTATGCAATTGCTTGGTATGCCAAAAGGTCAAGTTTAACATGCATAAAGCACAAGGATTGTTACAGCCTTTACCCATTCCCACCCGCCCCTGGGAAAGTATTGCTATGGATTTCATTTTTGATCTCCCGAAGACACAGAGTGGGCATGATGGCATTTGGACTGTCATTGACTGATTTAGCAAGCAAGCTCACTTTGTTTGGACTGTCATCGACAGATTTAGCAAGCAAGCTCACTTTGTTCCAGTGAAGAAGACAGTCAAACCGGATCATTTAGCGAGATTGTTCATTTCACAGATTTTTAGATTACCTGATGGCATGCTTGAGACAATAGTCTCTGACAGAGATTCTCGATTTTCGAGTTTGTTTTGGAAGGCTATTTGGGAGAACATTGGCACACGGTTGCAGTTCGCGTCATCTTTCCACTCGCAGACAGATGGGCAATCTGAGATTGCAAATTTAGTCGTACTGGATTTATTGAAGTCTTACATTTCTAATCAGAAGACTCAATGGGAAAAATTTTTGCCCTTGTGGAATTTGCCTACAATAACACGATCCACTCTTCGATGGAGAAGGCGCCATTTGAGATTATTGAAGGTGCTACGAAGGTTCCACCCTTCCTTAGCACGAAAGATAAGATTTTTGAAGGTGACCAGAACACGAGGGACCTGGACACTGCTTTTGCCAAGGTCCACGAGGCTTTAGCAAAATCTCAGGAAAGACACAAGAAGACAGCAGATTGACACCGTTGCGATTTGAAATTAAAGGAAGACGATTGGGTGCTCTTACGTTTTGAAAAGACACGCCTAAGAAAGAAAAAGGGAAAGGAGCGGTTTTTTCCAAAGCTTAGCATGAGATACTATGGACCTTTCCAGATAAAAGAAAAGATAAATGATGTCTCCTTTAGTCTGAAGCTGCCCGATACTTGGAGGATTCACAATGCTTTTCATGTGAGTCTCTTGAAGCCTTTTAAAGGTGATGTGTCCGATGAGTGATGGGGAGCTAGATGAGCAACCCGAAGTGGAGAAAAGCGAGGAGATACTCGTTCCAGAACAGATATTGGCACATAAAGATAGAAAGATTAAAGGTAAAGTGATTAGGCGGGTCTTGGTTAAATTCAAGAACTATCTTGCATTGGATGCGAAGTAGATGGAGGAGGAGGACCTAGCAGATACTCCTCAGATTTTGGAACTTTACCTTGAAGCATTCGGTTTAGCATAGTCTACCCCGATAGAACCCCGATTTCAACATGGGTGAATCTAGTGCAGCGGGCTTGCACAAGAGGGAAGTCGCTCCGCTCCTTTGTCAACGGATTACCCCGATTTTTGATATAGAGTCATTGATGTCCCTTTGGGTTTGAGGGATACTGCTGGGCTGACAACATTTTGCTGTATGACTATGAACTGGAATTCCCGAAAATGAAAATGATTGATTTGTACTTGACATGTTTGAGTGCAGGAACTGAAAGACAAAATGATTGCAGCATTTCGGTCTCATAAATCTCTATAGACATGATTGCAATAAGAATTAGTTAATCGGGCAACTGTGAGGTCCCGACTTGATCTAGATGCGATTATTAAATACGTTGCCGATTAATCATGGTCTGAGATTTGGAATGAATTTGAATGTGATTTGTCAAGTGATGTCCTGTGATGTGATTGTCGGTTGGTGCATGTGCTAGATGTTTTGTGTCTAGTGCGTCGGTACGAATAGTTAGTGTCTACTAAGACAATTTATGGCCTCTATCTGTTTTGCAAGCGTAATCGATGGGGATTACAATTCTTTTAAGAGGGGGGTATGTCACAAATTGGTGACGTGGTAGGCCCCCAGACACTGAGGAATGCGTCGACAGGTTGCAGCGGAATATCCGTCGAAAATCACGCTGACTGAATACTGACGTGGCAGCCCGGGTTTTGCGCCGCGTTCAATAAGATTACATGGTGGCTTCCACTTGACTTCTTTGGACAATTGATGAAGTATCTTCACATCTTTTAAGTTGGTTCTGCTACCAAAACTTGAAATAAAGGACTTGACGGCCATTCCGTGTGTAGACAGAGTAAGGCATACTTGAGGTTGACAGGGTTCCCTAAAGCGAGCTTGATGGTGAAGCCGTGTGCATCATTAACTGGAGCACTTGAGTCTGGCGGGTTTACTAAACAGGTTTTCCATAAATGAATGCTTTGGAGATACGGCAGATACGCTTCAAAGATTTCTGATGGGTAGCTACCTAACGATTAAGCTAGAACATTGATGATGGGGTATAAGCCTAAAGTTATTTTTCATACGTTTAACATTTACGTCTGATGATGGCAAAGAGCTTAAGGTACCTATAGCAAATCCAGATTGAAGTGCAATTGGTACAGACTGAAGGTTGTGCAGGTTCAGAGGGGGTGGATGTCGTGCTGCTCTGCTCCCATGCTAAGAAAGATACCAAGAAGATGCACATAGAGCTTAATTGAAGCTTACCTAATTAATGATTAATGTTCAGGGCTTGCTAACAAGCTAGTTTTACGATTAATGTATGCCAGATGCGGCTTTAAAGGGCCAACAGATGCCTTAATGATGCTAAAAAGGAGTATGCTTGAGGTGATCATAGATGGGAGATTATGATCTAAAACTGCAGTGCTTGAAGTGCTCTATCGGCTTGTCTTTACGGCTCCTCGATTGGAGCTACGGTGAAGAAGTTATGGCAGTTTGAAGTTTGAGTCAATTGCAGATTTGTATCAGATCGGGCAACTGCAGTTGATGGGACAGAAATGAAGTGAATGCATGGTCTTGAAGTGCTCACTTTGTGGAGCGCGTCGGTCTTTTCAGATCAATGATCGGAGTTACGGTTACCAAGATATCGCCAGATTATTTTTCACCGAGGGCCAATTTCGTACCAGTTTGGTTGGGGAAATTTTTGAGTTTCAACCAAGGAATGCCGAAAAACAATGTCGTGCTTGGTAGTGCTTTAGTTGAGTTGTATGCCAGACATAGTCACAAGGGACGCATTTCAGGATGGGGAACGAGGTTCAAATGGATTTTTAGTGTAAAAAAGAGGGTGGGACGGCAAGTGGGGACGGAAGCCGAAAAAGGGCGTCCCTTGTGACTATGATGCCATATGGCTAATGGAGACACGCATGCTTTGGAAGTTAAATATGTTAAATGTGGTGCCTGTACGAAACCACAAGGTTTTGATGAGCTTCAGTTCAAAAATGTCGTCTACCGGAGATCATTGGTTGCGGAGAATACCTAACACGGCTGTGGCAAACAAGATCTGGCTTGTTAACTAAATGCAAGGGAAGGCGTTTCTCCAAATGCAATCACTTATACTTGCATCTTGAAGGCTGTGGCAATATCCATGACATTCAAATGGCAACGAAATTCACAATATTGTCAATCAAGGGCTGCTGAAAATCGAAAGCCGCGCTAAGCAATTCTTTGGCTGGTGTGCATGCTAAATGCCGTAATGGGCAATGCCTTAGCTGATATACATACCAAATGTGGTGCCCTACAAGGGCCAAGGGCCGCCCACCATGAGAACGGCCGTCCATGGGGTGGCCACCCAATTAAGGAGGGTTTTGAGAGAGTGAAAAGGGGAAAAAAGAAGAGCCATTGCGACGATTGCAGCGCACAGGCAGCAAAGGGGAGAGTAGGGGAGCTTGCGGAGGCCGTCGTGATGCTCCAATGGCGTCGCCCAAGAACACAAAATCTGTAGCTGTCTCGCGCGCTCAAATTCGGCTCCACTCTCGTCGAGTTTCAAGCTGGTCCACCCCGGCCCTGCCACGTCAGCAGGTGGCTTGTCACGCTGCCACGACAAGCCGAAAGATTTTTTTTTTTTGCCAAATATAGAGGCATGGCATGAGAAAACTAGTTTTTTTTTTCCTTGGAATATCTTTGTGGAGCAAGGGAACGAGATGAGAACGAAGGAGAAGAAGAAAAAGTTCGAGCTCTCTCTAGGGGCTCTCTCACTTCCTCGACCAGGGCTCTCTCTCTCTCTCTCTCTCTCTCTCTCTCTCTCTCTCTCTCCCTTATAGAGAGGAGGCACAAGCGAACAAGAGGAGTTCGGACAAGGAAAGGAAGGCTCTCAAGGCTCTCGAAGAGTTGAAGGGCTTGAAGCTCTCTCTCTCTCTCTCTCTCTCTCTCTCATCACTTCATCGACGGAGGATTCATCAGAGGATCAGGATCATTCTAGCACGATATGGGAGACGCCCAGCCGTAGTGCTTACTATGGAGGACATTGATGAGATTCGCCAGCGGCTGATGCTGGACATCTTGGGACCCTGATGTGCAGATGCTCCCTCACCCTCAGTTTCTTCATGTGCATGAGTTTGTATCATTGGATTGTTGTACTGGCTAGAGAGTCTCTAGTCAATGCGCCCACCCCCCCCACCCCCTAGCTTGTCACTACAGCTTTCAGTCTAGTTTTTCTTTCATAGTTTTTTCATCTTTTTAGTTCTACAGACAATGTATCAGATACACCATTTTGTGACCGTGATGGTCTCATAGGTCATTTTGGCCTTTTGTAGACGTAAATATATCATTTCATTTCATTTTCTCTCTCTCTCTCTCTCTCTCTCTCTCTCTCTACCCTCCTTATAGAGAGGAGGCACAAGCAAACAAGAGGAGTAGTTCGTACAAGGAAAGGAAGGCTCTCAAGGCTCTGGAAGAGTTGAAGAACTCGAAGCAAGTACTTGAGAGAGCTTTGATGACGAAGGTGAGAAGAGGCTCTCGGCAAAGGGAGAGAAAGGAGTACTTTTGACCTTGAAGAAGAGGAGGTACGGGCATAAGCGAGCAATTGAAGTGAAGGAAGCCGAGATTGGGAGCAAGCATGAAAGCTAGAAGAAGAGGAAGCTTCTCTCACTCTATTGAGCTTGGTAAGAGAAATCACCAAGGGCATACAAAGCTTGAAGGCAATCAGAGCAAGTCGATTAGAGGAGAAAGTCAAAGCTTGTGAACGGCAATTAAGGTAGTGCAAAGCACACAGAGCAGGAAGCTGCAGAACATTCGACAATAATTTAAGCATGAAGATTGAGGCAATGAGCAGAATTAAAGTTTGGAAGAATCCAAGGGGCAATTGAAGCAGGTAAAGTGACAGATGAAAATTTCCTTCACCCGTTATCAATCTGAAGATTAATTAATCATCTTATTAAGCCCCGGTGTCGTTAACGGCCCGGTTAATCCTGTAAAACGGGAGCTTAAACTACTAGTTATCAGATGATCCAAGTGACGGTGCTGCTAACAGCCCACCTTGGCTACTTATTCTCTTTCAGACCTCTCACAGCCAGAGGCCCCGCGGCTTCTTGGCTCATGTTGCGAACCCATATCCCCCGACAACGGTAGAATATTGACCTGGAGTGTCCAAGTTTGTTACAGGCCTGCTTGGAGTTTTCCACAGCTTAGCCACCTGGCCACCTTCGGTTGCAGGTTCATGCATTGACAGGCTTCCGATGATTTTCATGACGGCACCTAGGCTTCTCCATTTTCTCCGATTGACTACAGACACCACAGATCCTATTGGGCAGGACACTTGTAGGCCTATTGATACTTCTTTAGCGACAAGGAGTTGTTTTTACACTAAGTTCAAGACCTTCACGCAGTATCTTCACCTTGTATTGACAGAGTACAACAATTTGCTACATTGCTCGTGACAGCACTTTACCATGCAGACCTCTCGGAGGTTGGGACACCCCAGACAGACTGTTGCTACACTCATGGAGGCTCCTTCAGCGGACATTGGAACAGACATCTTCATCATTTGCCTCACATCTTCGGCTTCATGCGGTTTGTTCAGCATCCGGTGCTGAGAGGGGTGTTAAATTTACCACACTGCTGCTTCACATTGGTCTATGGCATACTTGTATAGCTATTATGTCACCACACTGCTGCTTCCCATATGGCATACTTGTACGGCTAGTATGTCTCTAGGCTGGCCACCCATGTATAGGTTGCACTTTAATATGGGCGGCCGCCCGCCCAGTATGGACTCCCTTGGGCACTCATATATATGGGGCCAGGGGGGTATTTATTAGATATCATCTGGCATTTGTACATGTGTTATGCTCTGGTAGTCAGGGGGGCTGATCGCCCCCTCTTCCCCTACACCAGCGTTTGTGTCTACTGTCTCTCTGTCCCCTCTCCTCTCACGCTTCCGCACACGCGCACTCTTACACAGATAGCCCCCCTTCTCCTTTCCATCAGGAGGAAGCTACTTCATTGGAGTTCAGCCCGGCTTTCCGCACACACGCTCTCTCACCCAGATAGCCCCCCTTCTCCTCTCCATCAAGAGGAAGCGACTTCATTGGAGTTCAGCCCGGCTTTCCGCACACGCTCTCTCTCACATAGATAGCCCTCCTCCTCTCCATCAGGAGGAAGCTACTTCATTGGAGTTCAGCCCGACTTTCTCTTGAGGCAGGGTTGTAGTGGTCAATCAGGTGTTGTTGGCTACTATGTGGTGCATCACGTCTTGCTGGATCTTTTCAAGTTCTTGCATCAGCCAGCTGGAGCGGCTGATCAGGAACTTCATGTGGACAAGAAAGGACACACTACATCTCGGACCAAGGTTTCTTGGCAAGTCATTACTTTACCTTGTTCTTAGGGAGGGTTGGGGATCATGGAACCAACACATCATAGCAGAGCCCTCCTCGGGAAGCTGGTGGTCAATGGTCTTCTCACAAGGACAGAGCCCTAGAAGGAGTTGTTGCTTCATAAGATTCAGGCCCGGTCCCCCCAGACAGGCGGCCCTTGGAGGCCTTCCACTCGTTGGATCTTTACAGAGTTGCACAGAGTAGGCCTGAGCAAGAGGTGGGAGGATTGGTTTGTGTTGAGATTGCTTCGGTCTTTGGAGCAGCTACGGGGGGGCCTTGAGCAACATCAACCCACACACATTGAAGAGTGGTTGAGGCAGCCACTTGTTTGGAACCCCTTGGTCAATACACAGCGAAGTCACTTGGTTGGTAGTAAGTCTCACGTCTCTTGGGAGTCCATGGCAGAGGGTCCAGCTCGTACTTTTGACGACTGGCTGCAGTTCTCAGTTCTTCCCAAGGAGATGCAGGAGATTCAGTTGCAGGGCATGAGGGGAGCGCAAAGCATGTGCCAGGACATTAGAGAGGCTATCCCTGCACAGTGGCACACCCCTCAAGAGTCGGCAGCACCCAGCTGGATGGGGGTCTTCACGCGATTGGTGGTCCTCATCTCAGTCAAAGCCTGTACAGTCACAAGATCGTGCAGTTTCTTTGCGGTACAGGGAGAGGGCAGGCTCCATAGCATCTTTACCAAGGCACTAAAGGTAGCCGAGTGCTACTTTCAGAGGATTGGAGTAGTGGGCATATGTGGAAGGATTTGTGTCACGAGGACGTGGCAACTGCTAACCTTAGTTGTTGGTTTCTTTCCAATGATTTTTGTTTAATTTTTGAGACCCTCTTTTTGAAGTTACAAATGGTCGGACATTGTATGGCCAATGCGAACGGTAGTTTCATCCGCAGACGGAAAGTTGGTCGCGGTACTGGAACTTGTAAAGTAAAAGGATGTCTAGGCTCAGTTCAAGATCATGTAGGCCCGCCCGTCGCACTTAGCAAGTTGGTGGATACTAGGAAGTGAACTCAATAAAGGCATAAAGTCACCAAAGGAAAGTATCCGATAGTTGGGCCACATTGCATTTTTGGATGCGGTCCCAATGGGGATAGATGGTCAGAAGACCAGTGGGAGCCCAACGGAAGCATCTCCTAAAAATTAGGGAACTGCTATTTTCGGCCATGAAATCTGTTCGCGTCATTAGCTTCATAATGACAATGGGAACATTTTATTACTCTGTTGCAAAGTCAATTGATGCACCAATTGAGAGATTTTTAAGCAAGAAGCCCAATGCAGAAAATTGCATGCATGAGTGTCAAGTGGCACTTTCTGGCCAATTTACTTGGTAGAACAGAACTCGTATATGATTTTTCCAAGCTGTTTTGGAGGCTAATAACTCTGATTTTCAGCCATTTATCTCCATTTTTGAGCTTCCCATGACTGTACCTAGGTCCAAGGAGCTCATTTTCAGCATTGGAAGACATCAGATGTGTGTTTATAGGGCTAATTTGCTGCGTTTTCAGCGATACGTAGCTTTTGGCAGGCATGGATATCTTCCCTTTTTTGTATCTCTTTGTTCACAAATGCATTATAAGTCAAGGACAGAAGAGGGGGTGCTCGATTTATGTTGGGGGCATGTTTCATTGAGAATATGTCCACAGGTTAAGAGCTATGGAGTGCTTTCTTTCCCTCTCATGTACAATGTGGTGCTAGTTGTGATGCCTTGCACGCTACACACTGCTCTCTCTCTCTCTCTCTCTCTCTCTCTCTCTCTCTCTCCGCCCTGTGTAGTTATGTGATGCCCCACAAGAGGGCTCTTATTTGATTGATGTACAGCTGTGTGGTTTCATGCTTTTGTGCTGAGGCAAGAGCCTCCTTGAGCAAGAATAGGGGTAGCTAAATGCTACTCCAAAGCAAGCACCGGTGAGGATCATAACCTCACCGTACATGTGCGCGCGTCATTAGCTTCATAATGACAAGGGAAACATTTTATTACTCTGTTGCAAAGTCAACTGATGCACCAATTGAGAGATTTTTAAGCAAGAAGCCCAATGCGGGGAAATTGCATGCATGAGTGCTAGGTGGCACTTTTTGGCCAATTTACCAGGTTTGGGAGAACAAAACTCGTAACTGACTTTCTAGAGCAGTTTTGGAGGTTGATAACTCTGATTTTCAGCCATTTCTCTCCATTTTTGAGCTTCCCATGACTTTACCTAGGTCCAAAGAGCTTATTTTCAGCATTGGAAGGCATCAGATGCGTGTTTACATGGCTGTTTTTGTTGGGTTAAAGGCCAAATGGCCAGCCCAAATGACCCCTTTTGTGTATAGTTTTTAAAGGTTACTAACCTTTGGCGAAGTTCACATTGAACTTGGCCACTAACTTAAAAACGGTCCTATACTTTCATAAAGGGAATGAGAGCCCAATCCACTCTCAACTTATTCCCCTTACAAGAATCGTGCAGTCTCTCTCTCTCCTACTTCGACCTCTCATGCCCCCATCTCTGCACACCAATGTCTCCTCTCCAAGCCTTAAGTCTTACACATCTCCTCGTGCTCTATCACTTGCACACATTGCTGCGCACTCATCAACTGGTATCACAACAAATTTAGGGTTTGCTCCGAAACCTGCAAACGCTGATTTTCAGCCAAGGAAGTCAACTTTCATGCGAGGTTTTGCAATTTTATCGCCAAAGGACTCGTCCCCGGACACTAGAGCGCTCCCGGCTAGTCAAATTGACCTAAAACAAGTTGAAATTAGGTCAAAATCAGCAAATTACAGGTTATGACGGAAAAATACAGGTTTTGCAAATCATGTATTAAGGTGAGGGAAC
Source organism: Adiantum capillus-veneris (assembly GCF_014529385.1). Lineage (NCBI taxonomy): Eukaryota > Viridiplantae > Streptophyta > Polypodiopsida > Polypodiales > Pteridaceae > Adiantum > Adiantum capillus-veneris. Next base: position 63,515,585 of record NC_140952.1, on the reverse strand, counting down.
ATCTTTACTAGGTCCCGCTACCCGAAAACAAAGAAATTGCTGAAAAACAGGTTCCAAAACAGGTATTTTTAGCAAATTTTAGATTTACACAGGTTTTTGCAAGTGTTTTTTGATGCATTTACATTGAGGAAAGTTCAAATTGATGCAATTTATGCACATTTGACATGTTTTGGCTATGTACGACCATTTGTGGCTCAATTTTTTGCAATTTAATGTTACAAATTGGGGCTTTTGCTCATACATGCTTCTAAAGCCTGTGCATTAGCCTTATGTATGTCCTGTGAGGCTAAAAACAACCAAAATTGTTGTTTTTGAGCACAAATTCACTTGCTGAAATTTCTTGCGCAGAAATTACGGAAATTGTTTTTTTGTGCCTAAATTGACTCATTTTGCCCCAAATTGCTCCTGTGACCATTTGGAGCTGTAGTGCACACTTTTGTGAGGTTATATTCCGGTTTTGGTGCATTTTGCCCAAAAATTCAGCGTATGAGTCCCCTTATTCGTGCATCTATGGCCTCATCTTCTTCGGATGTGAAGAATCTCTTCGAGATTAGGAGGTTCAATGGAACAGGTTTCGACCTTTGGAAAGACAAGATCCAGGGAATCCTATTTCTTAAGGATTGTGAAGGGGCACTTGAACAGGTAAAGCCACAGGATATGTTGGATGAAGCATGGGTTAGCATGAACAGGAAGGTAGTTACATACATCAAAATGGCCATGACCGATGAGACAATCAGTGATTTGAAAGGTCTCACAAATGCTTTTGATGTGTGGGAGAAGTTAAAGGCGATGTATGAGAGTATAACGCTTGTCAACCAAGTGCATTTGATGCAAAAACTTGTTGGCATGCAGCTAGATGAGTCCAAGAGCGTTGCAGAGAACTTGTCGTTGTTTACAGGTACTTTGTCGCAGTTACAGGATTCAGGTTTGCCTTCTTTTGATGATAAGCTGAAAGCTATCTTCTTGCTTATGACCTTATCTGATCCATGGGAAACATTGGTGCTTTCATTGTCGAATAACCCCAATTTGACCTTTGATGGTGTTAGGGGTTCTGTCTTGAATGAGGAAATCAAGAGAAAAGCAGGTGGAGAGAGAGGCAGCTCTGCCAACATGGTTAGAGGCAGGACAGAGAAGAAGAATGTCTATGTACAAAGGAGTAAGAGTAAGAGTAAGGAAAGGGGAAATGCTAGCAAAGCCAAGGGTGATGTGACTTGCTATCAGTGTGGCAAGAAAGGTCACAAGAAATCAGATTACAGGTACTACAAAGCCGAGTTAGAACGGAAAAAGAATGGTGGAGACAAAAAGAAAGAGAAGAAGGAAGTCAAGGCAGATGCACAGGACAGCTCAAAGGACAAAGAGAAGGCCAATGTGGCTTCTAGTGTTGTGAATGAGCTGTCAGATGTAGAGGACATCTTGTGTGCCACTTTGTCAGATGATGATGCTTATGACCTTGATGCCTCTCTTAATGTTCATTCACAAGACATGCAGATCACCAAGAGTGATCTTATTGATGCTTTGTTGACTGTCAATGATGCATTATCCTAGACTTGGATAGTTGATTCCGGTGCTTCATTTCATGTGACTCCTATCAAGGAGTGTTTCTCTACTTTTGATGCAGGCAAGCATGGCCACGTATACCTTGGAAACAATCATGCATGTTCCATTGAGGGTATTGGCACTGTGCATCTCTCCATAGATGGCACAAATGAGCTTGTCTTGCATGATGTTAGATATGTGCCGGGAATCAAGAAGCGTATGCTTTCTGTTGGTCAGATGGATATGCATGGTTACAACATCTTGTTTGAGAGAGAATCATGGAAAATGACTAAAGGCTCAAGGCTGATTGTAAAGGGCACAAAGAAAGGGGCACTTTACTGCATGCATGGAAAGGCCATGTTGGGCAAGTTTATTGCGTTGGCTGAAATTAACTCACATGGAGTTATGGCACAAGGGGCTTGGCCATATGAGCCAAAAGGGTCTTTCTAAGCTTTGTACTTTGAACAAGCTTGATGTTAAAGGCACAAAGCTTGACTTTTGTAATGAATGTCAATATGGCAAGCAAGTAAAGCGTTCTTATTACTCCGGTGTCTCTCGTAAATCTTGTGTGCTTGATCTTGTACATTCTAATGTATGTAGCATGCCTACTAAGTCTATGGGAGGTGCATGCTATTTTGTCTCTTTTGTTGATGATCATTCTAGGAAAATTTGGGTTTATTTGCTTTAATCTAAGGATGAAGCCTTTGCTGCGTTTAAGAAATTTCATGCATTTGTGACCACCCAAACAGGTACAAAGCTGAAATGCTTGCGTACGGACAATGAGGGAGAGTTCACAAGTGCTGAATTTAACAAATTTTGTGAAAATTTGGACATTAAGAGAGAGCTTACTGTGCCATACAGCCCCTCTTCTAATGATGTGGTTGAAAGATTCAATAGGACACTTTGTGAGAGGGTGAGATGCATGCTGTCCACAGCTAATCTCTCTCATGGATTTTGGAGAGAAGCTTTGAAAACTGCAGTGTATATATGCAATCGATCCCCTCACATGTCTTTGAAAGGTGACATTTGCTTCATATGATCACTTACACATTTTTGGTTTCGAAGCTTTTGTGCATATTAGACTTGAGTTGAGAAGCAAACTAAATGCCAAGTCCATTAAAGGTCTCTTCATGGGATATGGTGAAGAAGGCGAAATGGGTTACAGGATTTGGTTACCTTAGCTCAAAAGGGTTGGACACAGCCGGGATGTTGTTTTTAATGAGGCAAGGCTGCTTCAAAACAATTGTGCTTCAAAGCATGACCATAAATGGGTCAAATTTCAGCATGACCAGCCACCTGTTAGGTCTATTCTTGACCCTCAGGATGCACCACTTGTGGCTGAAAATGTAGATGATTGTAACAAACTGTTGACGTTGTGAGGAGTTTTTTGGGGCAAGGGATTGCGCATATGTACATATACATGCATGGTGCATCAAATAAAGAATTGCCCATTTTTCAGAGCCAGGTGGTTACGTGGGGCCCACATGTATACAGGTAGGACAACATGTACATAGTGCATCGATTTTCACTGTTACCAGTACCAGTGTGTTTTTTCTATAATAATGAGGAGTTGGTAGCGCGTAAAACTTCTCGAGGAAGCTATCCGCGGGCCGACGACATGAGGTAAGCAGGTGCGTCAGATGACATCTAGTGGCGTCAGGAGGTCGAACGGGGCCAATACTTGCACGTGGAGAAGTACGGACACAGTGTGGGTTTTTTCTTGTGAGAGTTATGCAAAAAGGTCATCATTAGGACCACTTTTTGGGGCCACTTCACGTGGTTGCGAGACGCATTATTGAAAAGAAATGAGTGCCAGGTGTGCGGATGATGCAAAAAGGTGACAACTATGCACTGCGAGGTCAGTTTTTGGTCATCTAAAAGGCCAAGGGTGCCCAACTAATAAAGCTAAGTGTCGGAGCTGAAAAAACAGAGAGAAGACCAGAAAAAACGTGGAGAAGAGAGGAGGAACAGCCGCAGGTGTGTTTTTGGGGTTTTTGGAGCTTGTTTTGGTCGTAAACTGCTCATCCGAGGTCGGATTTGAGCACTTTGACATTGTAGACTGGGGTTTTGAGCCGTTCCGGACGCGAGGGCGCTGTCTATTTTGCCAAATTTCTCACTCTTTTTCTGTTGTTTTGGTCGTGTAAGTTTCTCCTATGAGTGAAGCTTCTGCTCCAATTTGTGATTGTATCTGGTATCTTTTATCCATATTGTGTGAGCTATTTGCTCCATTAGTGTTGGCCCAAGCTCAATTGTATCTAAACATCAGAAATTCTCCTCTTTTGAGCTGAGTTTTTTGGGTGTGTGTGTGTGCGTGTGTGTCTGTGTGGAGTGGGCAAGTAGATAGTCTCTCTCCTCTCACTCCAGAGGTGTGTTCCCTGTCTCGGCCAGGTGTGTTGTGGAAGCCGAGTGGTGCCCCATAGTGTGTGTGTGTATCATTCCAAGAGTGTGTGTCGGGGCGTTATAGAGGCGCTGTGTGTGTTTTCATTCCGCTCACATTCTTTTGGCGCCCCCATGGAGGATCTTCTTCGAGTACCTTCTGCTTCGAGCTTCAAGCTTCGAGATTCGGGATTACAGGTTACAGGTTACAGGTTACAGGGACAGGTACAAGTGATTCACACAGGTACAGGTAGTTGGAGTACAGTGATATACTAGCATTGATGTCACTTGCAGTTGTTGTGGGTATGCATCACTTGGCGCCTGTTTGTGCGCATTTTCTGTTGGATTGTACGTTTCTTGTGGAAACTGCCATGGTACTCCTTTGTGGAGCCATATATGGTTTTATTTGGCAGTCCCAGCCATTTCTGAGACTTGGTCTGGAAGATAGTCATTTCTGAGACTTGACTATACGCGATTTGCATTAGCCTTCTTGTGAGGGTCGATAGCGTGAGGTTTTATTGAGCTGGGGGATTCTCAAATGTGGAGATCCTTTCGGTGATACAGGTAGCTGGAGTACCCTTTTCGTGACCTCGCCATAGGCTATGTACTAGTGAGTCCTATTTGATGCTCGGGTTCTATTGTTGACAGTTTATGCATACATATACAATCTATATTTTGGGTTCCACTGCTCTACTTTTTGGGAAACTCTGTCAAAATTTTTCCAAGTTATGATGGCTGGTCTTTTGGTCTTTTAAGGCATTTATGTTGTTATGTTGCTGAAATTTTGGCAAAATCAGAGGATAAGTCAGATGTGCTTTCTTGGGAGTTGCATGGTGGGCTTTAATGGATGATCAAAATGGCCCTCAATTCACTCCTTTTCATTTCACTCAGAGAATCCAGATAAATGTTCATGTGTCTAGGAAGATTTTTTTCCAGTAGCGCATAGTCTTTATGTTCGGGCCAAGAAGATTAAGAGAGATCCTGGAATATCCTGTGCCTGTTGTAATTCCGATGATCAACTATGAAAACTCATTTGATGTGCATGTGTTTGTCCTTATCTAAAGTTGAGCTCCATTGAAGTTTCTGGGAATTGAGTCATTAAAAGTTTTGGATTCTTGCACGTGTGTTCAAAGGGGTTCTCAAAGCATTGAAACTTGGGTACCCATGGCTTTCTCTTATCCGGAGTTTCATGGAAAAAGTGATGAAGATGTGGAAGACTTTTTGGAAAAGATGGAGGTTGCCTGCATTAGCAACCAGATTCATGACCCTGCGCAGATGCTACGTCTTCTCCAAATCCGTTTGAAGAGTGATGCACGAGTTTGGTTCAAAGCATTTGAAGAGGAGTTGCGTGTGGCTGATCCACCCGTAAGATTGAGTTGGGACAATCTAAGGCATGGATTGGAAGTGGAGTTTGTGAAGATAGAAGATCCTGACAAAATGTGGCAAGAAGTACAAGGTTTGGTGCAGAAGGAAGGTGAGCGAGTAGATGCGTACATACGTAAGTTTTCATTGGCATGGGAGCGAATGTGCAAGGCTTTAGCACCACAGGTAGAAGGACAGGTTCTTGGCTGGTCTTTGGGAGAATATACGTTGGAGAGTGGAGCTAAAGAAGTCTAGGACATATGAAGATGCATTGGAGGTAGCAAGGAACAAAGAGTGAAAGTTGAGGAAAATGAGCCAGTTAGGGGTGGAGTCTTTGCCCATGAGGTCTGAATTTCAGCCTATAGAGTCTTTACAAGGTCGCATGTCAGGGGTTCATCATGAACCAGTGGTTCCTGTTACTACTCAGGTTATGCCAGCAATGGTCACTACATCGGTGCAAGATGATGGACTAAGGCAAGACATGAGGCAAGTGGTAGATTTGATAAAGAATCTCAGCCTAAACATGCTAGGTGAAGTGGGAAATAATCGAGGTCAAGGGAGGTTTGCAAATCAGCCAGGAGGTGAAGAAAGACCTAGGAATGGTGTTGGACAAAACAATGGTAGGTTTTGGAGGCAGACGTCCACATGTTACAATTGTGGAGAGTTGTGTCACATCAATCCGCAATGTGATAAGCCACCAAGGATGGGGGGCGACATGTATCCATTGCCAAGATAGGTATTAACTAGGTCAAATGATTATGGCATCGAAATTAAGGGAGATGAAGGAACCTGTGGATTAACCCAGGAGGAAAAGAGAAAGACAAAAGTGCTAAGTATAGTCACCTTGGAAAAGGCATCAAAGCTAGAGGATACATTAGTGATGCCTATTGGGAAGAGGACCACAGAGGATAAGGAAGGAAGAAATGCCCCGAGTCCTAGTAAGAAGAAGGGAAAGAGTCATGAAGGCGAGGATGTCAAGGCCAAGAGAAAAAGGAGAGCTCGTCGAAAGTTTCATGTTTCAGATTTTCCACTAGGGGATGGGCAATTAAGCTATGACTTGAAGGAGGATCTGACGAGCAGGAAAGCAGATGTTACTTTTGGGCAGCTTATAGAGATGGTGCTTAAGCTAAAGCGACAGTGGAAGAGGATGGTTAACCCAATGGAGAAAGAGCCAGAGAGAGGTTCAGTAAAGGTGTTGGCAATGGATGAGCTACCAGACATTTGTCCAATAGTAGATGTGTGGCATAAAAGGAAAAATTTGGGACAAGGTTATGTGGATGGTGGAGCCCAAATATGCGTCATAACACACTCATGCGCTGAGAAGATGGGTCTCACAGTGGCAGGGGTGTCAGGTTTTCGGATCAGATTGGCTAACCATCAAAAAGTAAAATGCTTGGGTGTTGTAAAGAGCTTAGAAGTGGAGGCATATGATGTAAATGCAGTGGTTGATTTTCATGTGATGCCAGCAGGATTGGGAGCATATCCTATTATATTGGGCAGACCATGGTTACGTGCAATGGGAGCTGTTCAAGATTGGCGACATGGTACGATAAGCCTCTATGGAAAGACAGGTACCAAGAAGCTTTATAATATGGACACAAGGAAACGATTAGAGGAGATTTATGAACATGAGGATAAGTCTAGTGATGAAGACTCTTCCACGGTGACAGATGAGGACAGTGATAGCACTTCCAGCAGTGATGAGGATGCTGATGTTGCATTTCTTTTGATGGACAAAGAAATCAAGGAGTTTGGTTTAGTTGCATTTGCGAATGAGGTTGAAGATGAAAGTGAAGGGCCTTATGAAGTGATTGAAGGGCTGATGCAAACCAAGGTTGAGTTGTCAAAGAAGCAGGAATTGATGACACAAATGATCAACGGAGACCTCTCAGCTATGGAGAAGGAGATATATTTGCACATGCTGGCTAGTTTTCCTGATTTGCTCATTACTTCATATGAAGAGATCAGAGGGTTCAAGGGTGAAGAGATGCATATAGTGTCACAAAGTGATGACATGGCGGACAACAGAAACCCTAATTTCTGCCAGAAACCCTAAAATTCTTGCAAACCCTAATTTTTGCCAAAAACCCTAAATTCCGGAAATCGCGGAGGCAGATTTTTTTTTTGGTTTGGAAAATGATGAGCGACGCGATTTTTGCTTTTGCTTTAAAAAAAAAAAGAAAAAAGAGAAAAGACTCTCTAAGAGAGAGAGAGAACTGATGCTTTTGATTTTAAAAGCTTTTGGGGCTCTGCTTTTGGGCATCCCTTGTAACCTTTAAATTAGTGGTGAGGGCCTCACTTCTCAGAGCATCTGGACGCAGAGTCTGAGAGTGAAACCCTAACCGCTCTCTTGTACTTTGATGATTGATTAATATAAAAAGAAATACCGAAAGGGGCGCCAGTCTTTGGGGCCAATATCTCTAGGCACGGAACTCCGCCGGGCCAGTGCAAATCTATTGTGATCTGTGAATTGTTTTGAAGTGGTTATTTGGTGCTGTCGCGGTTGATTCTTGACTTGGAGTGTGTCCAAGTCTGTTACAGTGGTATCAGAGCACGGCCGATTTCTCTTCTACGGGAAATCCGATCCCCGAACTTTTTTCCGCGGCACCTATGGCTTCAGGCAATGACCAGTCGACTCCCTCTGCATCAAGAGATGCGGGCTGGGATCACAACGAAGATTCAGGCAGAGAGTATGGCCCGCCTTGGCCTACTTAGGCGGAGCGGCGAGAGATAGAGCGTCGCCAGTTGATCAACGATGCAACAAAGATGATGCTCAATTTTGCCAAGGACCCGAAGATGGCAAAATATATGAACCAGACCTCTTTGAAAGAGGTACAGATAGAGTGGCAGAGAACCACAACACCACTCCCGAAACCCGCTCTCAAGAAACCTTCTGCCTCCAAGAAATATACGGAGAAGGAACTGGAGAACGTGGTTGATGCACGGATTGCTCAACTTTTTGACACGCAAAAGAAAGCCAAAAAGCACGGCAAAAAGCAGAAGAAAGGCACTGACTTCCCGGGATATTTGGGTCGTCGGTTGACATTTGACAAGGCAAAGAAACGGAAGAAGCGTGTTCGATTTGAAGGAGTACCCAGTTCTTCTTCTACTCCTTCTGACAGTTCTTCTAGCTCCTCGGATTCGAGCGAAGAAGACAGAAAAGGTAAAAAGCGAAGCAAGAAGCAACGCTTTGGAAAGGGCAAGGCAAAGAGGGCTAAATCTCGCCCAGAGACTGACAGTTCTACTGAGGACTCCTCTACAGACAGCTCAGATTCCGATGACGGAAAGTTTTATGCGAACAAGAAGAATTTTTACAAAGCCAACCAGTATGACTTTCTCGAAGATAAAAGCAAGAAAGTCCGAGAGTTTAAGGAAGGTGGCCACTCGATCAAGTTTGATACTTTTTAGGAGACTCAGATGCTTCGAAGGCTGTGTCTTTGACATCGCTTTCGCGGGAGGACGCTATTCAGAGCACTCCAAGATTCGGAGAGCTGCCTCTTACTCTAAGGGGAATGCTCGCACTTGGTGGTCCACGCTTCTATTAAGCAAGACTGTGCCAGTTACATGGCTGAAATTCAAGAGGCTTTTTATTTCTTCTTGGTTGACTCAAGAGTTTGAGCGAGATATACGAGCTGCTTGGAACCATCTCCGGATGACCAAGAGCGATAGAGTGAATTCTTATTGTGAAAGATTCTGGAGCTCTTTTCTACGCGCCTCTTCATTCAAGAAGATCTCATTCAAAGAACAGATTGAGCGGTTTACCTTGGGTCTACCTGCAGAGATCCGAGATCACTGCTTGGAACAGAAGTCAGCTTCTATTTAGGAGTTGATGAGTCATGCGAAGCGGGGCTTTGCCATTCACTTTGACAGTCTGACCTACCCCACAGATGAGGCCATGACACAACGAGCCGAACAGACTTCTGGGAATGAAAGTAGAATGAAAAAGAGCAACCCAGAGAAAAAAAAAGGATGCACGACCCAAGCTTACTCCTGAGGAGAGATCTCGCTTCATCAGAGAGGGGAAGTGCTTTGGATGCGGGGAACATGGACATATTTCCGCGAAGTGCCCTGATAAGGCACAGAAAGAACAGAATGATAAAGACGACGACAGGTCTGAGAGTTCGAGAGCAGCTGAGGAATGTGGCAGAAAAGGCAGATAGAAAAGTAGAACTGGTACCACATGGCGTGGGACTTGCACCGAATCAAATGAATGAAAGTACAACCTTTGCCGCTTTTTTTGGGGCAAAGTGAAGGATCAGGAAGGTCTTTTGAAGGAGCCAAGGCCAACTTCTTTTCACTTCTTTTCACCAAGGCCAACTCCACGCTCATGCCGATTGCTTTTGAGAGGGCTTGAAGATCATACCATTGATCTGATATCTGGAAGCACGCCACCGAATCGGCCACCTTATCGTGTGAGCCGAGTACAGAATGAAAAGATTATGAACTCAGTGAAAGACCTCTTGGAAAAGGGTCTTGTCCAGCCTAGTACTTCACCGTATTGCTCTCCAGTGTTGTTGGTTTTGAAGAAAGACGGATCTTGGAGAATGTGCATCGATTATAGCACTCTCAACGAAATCACCATCAAGAACAGATTTCCGATTCCTAGGATCGATGATATACTCGACAGGTTACAAGGGTCCTCGTGCTTTAGCAGGATTGACTTGAAGAGTGGATATCATCAGATCAAGATAGCACCAGGAGATGTCTACAAGACAGCTTTTCGGACGACTTTTGGGTTATTTGAGTTTTTGGTGATGCCTTTTGGCTTAACCAATGCTCCTGCGACATTTAACCGGATGATGGACAGGATTTTTCGAGAGTACAGGCTATTTGTTGGCACTTTCTTTGACGACATCATTGTTTTCTCCAAGAATGAGGCAGAACACAGAGATCATCTGCTTCAAGTCTTTCAAGCATTACGAGATCACACGTTAGTGATTAATGCAAAGAAAAGTGAATTTTTCCTACTAGAGGTACACTTTTTGGGACACATTGTGTCAGCAGCAGGAGTGCGAATGGACCCGGCCAAGATAGAGACTATCCGTGATTGGCCCGATTTGAGGAATGTCCATGAAGTTAGAAGCTTCTTGGGACTGTGTTCGTACTACAGGCGGTTCATACGAAAGTTTGCAGAGGCTGCTTCCCCTTTGCATATCTTGACACAGAAAGGAGTACCTTTTTCGTGGGGACCCCCAGAGGTGACTGCCTTTCAAACGTTGAAAGAGAAATTGACTACAGGACCTATTTTGACTTTGCCGGACTTGCAGAAGTCAATTGAAGTATATTGTGATGCTTGTGGTCGTAGTCTGGGTGCAGTCTTGATGCAAGAAGGCCATGTCATAGCTTACGAGAGCCGTTTGTTCTCTAGGCCGCAGATGACAGCACAGATCTGTGGGAAAGAGCTTTTGGCGGTTATCCACGCTCTTACTCAGTGGCGGCATTACCTACTCGGAGCGGATTTTACTGTTTTTACAGACCATCAGAGTTTGCGCTACTTCTTGTCACAGAAGCAGCTTTCGGAAAAGCAGATGCGGTGGGTGAACATCTTGTCACAGTTCCACTTCCAGATTGTCCATGTGCAGGGACAGAAGAATGTGGTGGGAGATGCTTTGTCTCGGAAACCGTTGGTTCTGGCTATTTGCGCGATACATCATAGGAGCTTCGAGGATATGGTCGATCAGTGTGCCACAGATACAGATTTTGCAGATATTTTCACACGGATACGGGATGGGGAGACAGTAGCTAGATACTCCCTTCGGGAAGGCTACTTGATGAAAAAGACTATGTTGTGCGTTACACAGCCGTTGAGGGAAAAGGTTATGATTGATTGCCACTGTCCACCTTTTACGGGTCACCGCGGCATTGCTACCACCATGAAAGGGGTAGAGAGATTTCTTTTGGCGGAGACTGAAGAAGGATGTGGAAGAGTTTGTGCGCAGTTGCTTGGTATGCCAGAGGTCAAGTTTGACAGGCATAAGGCAAAGGGATTGTTACAGCCTTTACCCATACCCACCCGCCCCTGGGAAAATATTGAAATGGATTTCATTTTTTTTGATCTCCCGAGAATACAGAATGATCACGATGATTTTCCGATTACATGGTACACCTGAGACGATTGTCTCCGACACAGACCCCAGATTTATGAGTTTGTTTTGGAAGGCAATTTGGGAGAACATTGGCACGCGGTTGCAGTTCTCGTCATCGTTCCACTTGCAGACTGACGGGCAATCTGAGATTGCCAATTCAGTGATTTTAGGTTTATGGAAGTCTTGTATCTCACATCAGAAGACTCAATGGGAAAAGAACTTACCTTTGGTGGAATTTGCCTACAATAACACGATACACTCGTCGACAGGGAAGGCGCCATTTGAGATTGTTGAAGGTGCTGCAAAGGTTCCACCCTTCCTGAGCACGAAAGATAAGATCTTTGAAGCGGATGAATATACGCGAGATCTGGATACGGCTTTTGCCAAGGTTCGCCAGACTTTTCAGGAGTCTCAAGAACGACGGAAAAAGGCAATGGATCGCCATCGTCGCGACTGGAAACTGAAGGAGGATGATTGGGTGCTCTTACTTTTGAGAAGGCACGCCTAAGAAGAAACAGGGAAAGGAGAGGCTTTTTCCAAAGCTTAGTATGTGATACTACGGACCTTTCTAATTTACTGACAAGATAAATGATGTCTCCTTCCGATTGAAACTGCCAGATACTTGGAGGATTCACAATGCATTGCATGTGAGTCTCTTGAACCCTGTTAAGGGTGATGTGCCTGATGATGGGGAGCCTGATGAGCAACCCAAAATTGAAGAAAACGAGGAGATCCTTGTTCCTGAACAGATTTTGGCACATAATGATACGAAGAAAGGTAAAGTCTGAAGGCGGTTCTTGGTTAAGTTCAAGAACTTTCCTGCATTTGATGCGAAGTGGATGGAGGAGGAGGACCTAGCAGATACTCCCGAAACGGAACCCAGAAACGGAACCCAGAAACGGAACCCAGAAACTCAGCTTGGCCGAAGATCTGGTTTAGCATAGTCTACTCCAAACGAAACCCAGAAACTCAGCTTGGCCGAAGATCTGGTGCAGTGGGATGCACAAGAGGGGAGTTACTCCACTCCTTTGTCAACAGATGCCTCGATTTTGATACTAAAGTCACTGATGTCTCTTTGAGCTTCAGGGATACTGAGAGCTGACAGTATTCTGCTGGATGACTTTATGAAATGGAATTCCTGATTATGATACTGATTTGTTCTTGACTTCTTGTGAGTTCAGGAACTGATAGACGAAATGACTGTAGCATTTTGGTCTACTTGATCTCGAATAGACATGGTTGCAATAGGGGTTAGTCAATCGGACATCGATGAGGTCCCGATTGGACCTAGATGTGATTGCTAGCTACATTGCCGATAATCATGGTCTAAGATCCGAATGAATGTTGAATGTCATGTGATGTCTGGTGATGTCCTGTGATGTCGTGGGATGTGACTGTCGATTTTGTACATGTGCTAGATGTGCGTTCCTAGTACGTAGGTACTAACAGTCAGTGTCTGCTAAGACGGTTTATGGCTTTTGTCGGTTTTGCAGGCGTAATTGTGGTCGATTACAATGCTTTCGAGAGGAGGGTATGTCACAAAGTGATGACGTGGTGGACTACAGAAACCCTAATTTTTGCCAGAAACTTTAAAATTCCTGCAAACCCTAATTTTTGCCAAAAACCCTAAATTCCGGAAATCGCGGAGGCAAATTATTAATTTTTTTTTTTTTTTTTTTTTTTGTGGAAAATGATGAGCGACGCGAATTTTGCTTTTGCTTTTGAAAAAAAAAAAAAAGAGAAAAGACTCTCTAAGAGAGAGAGAGAACTGATGCTTTTGATTTTAAAAGCTTTTGGGGCTCTGCTTTTGGGCATCCCTTGTAACCTTTAAATTAGTGGTGAGGGCCTCACTTCTCAGAGCATCTGGACGCAGAGTCTGAGAGTGAAACCCTAACCGCTCTCTTGTACTTTGATGATTGATTAATATAAAAAGAAATACCGAAAGGGGCGCCAGTCTTTGGGGCCAATATCTCCAGGCACGGAACTCCGCCGGACCAGTGCAAATCTATTGTGATCTGTGAATTGTTTTGAAGTGGTTATTTGGTGCTGTCGCGGTTGATTCTTGACTTGGAGTGTCCAAGTCTGTTACATATAGAGCTGAAAGAAGGTGCTAAACTAGTGCGGCAAAGGCTAAGAAGGATGGGTCAAGAGCAAATGGAAGCCTTGCGAGAAGAGGTGGACAAGTTATTGAAGGCAGGGTTCATAGTCCCTGTGGAGACCACAGAATGGGTGAGTCCAGTTGTAGTCAGTCCAAAGAAGGATGGGAAGTGGAGGATTTGTGTAGATTTTAGGCCCTTAAATTTAGCCACTAAGAAGAACCCATATCCTCTTCCATTCATCGATGAGATCTTGGATTCAGTGGCTGGTTATGAGAGGTACAGTGTGTGTGATGGTTTTTCAGGCTATTTTCAATTGAAGATTGCTCTTAAAGACCGCACAAAGACAACTTTTATTACGCCATGGGGCTGCTATTGCTACACAGTATTGCCATTTGGGCTGTCAAATGGACCATCTTTCTATCAAGAGAGAGCAAATTGGGTATTGGAACCATTCATTGGTAGTTGTGTTAAAGCTTTCATGGATGACTTCTGTGTCTACAGCAGTAGGGCTGAACATCATGAGAAGCTGCAGATGGTATTGGCTCGATATAATGAATGTGGAGGACAACTAAATCCAAAGAAATGTCATCTAGCACAGCCAAGGGTGAAGTTATTGGGCCATATGGTGTCAGAAAATGGCATTGAGGTTGATCCAGATAAGGTTAAGTCTATTATTCTTCTTCCACCACCTACGAGTACGAAGCAATTGGCAACTTTTATAGACAAAGTGAAGTACATGGCACGGTTTATTCCATTGTCTTCGCAGCTTCTTTATCCATTACAGCAAGTGGCAAAGCATGATCCATTGCAATGGGATGACAAGTGTGAAGAAGTGTTTCAAGAGGTGAAAGAGGTGTTAGGGGGGTTGTCAGCCATGCAGGCTCCTGATTGGGAGCAAGTGTTTTATGTAAATCCATCAGTAGGGGATGATGCCATTGGAGCCATGTTATTGCAAAAGGGGAAGAACAACCATTATATGAGGCCAGTGTATTGTGCAAGCCGTGTGAAGCTGGTAGCAGAGAGAAAATTCTCGGAAGTAGAGCTAGTGATGGCCAGTGTAATATTTGCTTGTCGACCATTTCGTCATTACTTGCTACCACGACCTTTTGTTTTCTTGACGAGTTATGCCTTTTTTCCACAATTAATTAATGGTACTAACATGTCAAATGTGGTGAAGAAATGGGTAATTGAGCTGCAAGAGTTTGAGTTCTCTTTTCTAGTGGAAGATAGTACGAGGGCTACCCTAGGTGATTTGTTGACCTACAAGGAGAATCCCCTTATTGTCAAGGAAGAGGTGGTGAGAAAGGTAGTTGACGAAGTACCACAGATCAGCAATGCACATGTGTTGTTCTTTGATGGTTCATACAAAAAGAGCCATGATGCAGCTTCAGGAGGTATAGCACTTTATGATCCAGAGGGGAAGCTAGTATGCAAGAGAGGGTTCAAGTTAGATGCGCATAGTAACAATGAGGCTGAATATGCTACGTTGGAAGCTGGATTACACATTTGTTTGAAGCATGGGGTTAGAAGGTTGAGCATAAAAGGTGATGCCTTGTTAGTTGTGAAGCAAGTGTTGGGTGTGTGGAAGAGCAAGAACACCTCATTGAAGGAAATGTGCTTCAGAATTTCAGGGTTCACTCCATTTCATTTGGTGTATGGAAAGGAAGCACTATTGCCTGTGGAGGTAGAGTTGCCTGCAGTAAAGATGCTAGAGAAGTTGCTTGGGCCACCTAGTGATGCATTCAAAGAGAGGCTCTTACAGTTACAAGAGGTTCAGCTGGATAGGATGAGCGCATTGGAGCATTATGGGCAGATGCAGGATAAGGCTTTGGCAAAGATAAATGAAAAGGTCAAAAGTAAGGGTATCAAGAAGCACGACTTGGTTTTGCGCTACAACAGTAAGCTGGACAACACCTTCCAAAAGAAGTTTCAAATTAAGTGGGAAGGCCCTTTCAAGGTAGTGGAGTGTTTCTCGAATGGTACATATCAGTTGGCTAACCTGGATGCGTCTTAAATTGTATCATGCTAGATTGATGATGGTGGAGCAGGATGAGCTGTCTGTGGAGCAAGTGATGTCTGTGAGGGATGAGGAGACCTGTGACGCTGCGAGTCTCATATCTCTCTTTGCTGTTGCTGATCATGAATTATCTAGCAGGCTAGGGGATGGGCAAATTATGTCAGGATTTTTTTGGAGCAAGGGATTGCACATATGTACATATACATGCATGGTGCATCAAATAAGGAATTGCCCATTTTTCAAAGCCAGGTGGTTACGTGGGGCCCACATGTGTACATGTAGGACAACATGTACATAGTGCATCGATTTTCACTATTACCAGTACCAGTGTGTTTTTTCTACAATAATGAGGAGTTGGTAGCGCGTAAAACTTCTCGAGGAAGCTATCTGCGGGCCAACGACATGAGGTAAGCAGGTGCGTCAGATGGCATCTAGTGGCGTCAGGAGGTCGAACGGGGTCAATACTTGCACGTGGAGAAGTACGGACACGTGGGTTTTTTCTTGTGAGAGTTATGCAGAAAGGTCATCATTAGGACCACTTTTTGGGGCTACTTCACGTGGTTGCGAGACGCATTATTGAAAAGAAATGAGTGCCAGGTGTGCGGATGATGCAAGAAGGTGACAACTATGCACTGCGAGGTCAGTTTTTGGCCTTTTCGGGGTCCGTTTGAGGTCATCTAAAAGGCCAAGGGTGCCCAACTAATAAAGCTAAGTGTCGGAACTGAAAAAACAGAGAGAAGACCAGAAAAAACGTGGAGAAGAGAGGAGGAACAGCCGCAAGTGTGTTTTTGGGGTTTTTGGAGCCTGTTTTGGTCGTAAACTGCTCATCCAAGGTCGGATTTGAGCACTTTGACATTGTAGACTGAGGTTTTGGGCCGTTCCGGACGCGATGGCGCTGTCCATTTTGCCAAATTCCTCACTCTTTTTCTGTTGTTTTGGCTGTGTAAGTTTCTCCTATGAGCGAAGCTTCTACTCCAATTTGTGATTGTATCTGGTATCTTTTATCCATATTGTGTGAGCTATTTGCCCCATTGGTGTTGGCCCAAGCTCAATTGTATCTAAACATCAGAAATTCTCCTCTTTTGAGCTGAGTTTTTTGGGTGTGTGTGTGCGTGTGTCTGTGTGGAGTGGGCAAGTAGATAGTCTCTCTCCTCTCACTCCAGAGGTGTGTTCCCTGTCTCGGCCAAGTGTGTTGTGGAAGCCGAGTGGTGCCCCATAGTGTGTGTGTATCATTCCAAGAGTGTGTGTCGAGGCGTTATAGAGGCGCTGTGTGTGTTTTCATCCCGCTCACAACGTGTCAAAGCCTAAAGAATGGAACCAACAAACAGATGTGGCCGAGGGGCCTAAATTGTCACAAAGTGATGACGTGGTTGCCCTAGAGCAGAAACCCTAACCCTAATTTATGCCAAAAACCCTAACTGCTGAAACCCTAATTCTGGAAACCCTCACCCTAATTTTTGCCAGAAACCCTAACTGCTGAAACCCTATAGTTGGAAACCCTAACCCTAAAACATGCAAACCCTAATTCTAGAAACCCTAACCCTGAAAATTGCAAATCCTAATTCTAGAAATCCTTATCCTAAAACTGCAGAAACCCTAACTCTAACCCTAACCCTAACCCTAACCCTAAGGGCAACATACAGATTTTCGAAATTTGCGCTGGTCGATGTCGTGGCAAGCTGTACGGACTTCCGTGATTTATGCTGCAAGCTATTTGGCTTTGCTTATAGACCAGATGCTTTTGAGTTTGAAGGCTTTTCATTGTAATTGCTTTTTAGGCCAAGGGTCTTCAAATATGAGGCTAGGGCTCATTCTCTGGCACGCTTCTTGGAGAAGGTGCAGAGTCTGGAGTACCGGCTTGTGCTGTGTTGATGTAATATAAAGAAATACCTTAAGGGGCGCCAAGGTTTGGGGCCAATACTCTTTGGGGTGGAATTCCGCCACTCCGTGTCGCGTGTCGTCTCTCTCTCTCTCTCTCTCTCTCTCTCTCAATTCAGTTATTATTGAAGTGCTAAAAGTTTGTTTCAGTCTGTTCTTTTCTATTGGCATGTGGTGCCCGCCTTGTGATAGTGGTATCAGAGCATCAGGCGTGTGCTTTTTTGAAAGCATACCTGTCCTACAAAAGAGCAGACAGAGCTATTGGAATTTGATTTGAGGTATGTTCGCCCTCCAACCCGGACTTGTTAGCCACTCCCACCCTTACTTCATTGCGCATCGGGTGCCCTCCCGTCTTCACCGCTCATGTCTTACAGGGCATAAGCCAATTAAGATCACTTGCAAGAGAAGGATCCAGATTTGTTTCAAGTCACTGTTTTTTTTCTCAGAAGTAGTGCCATGCAGATGTTGATGTCTACAGCTACCAAGCAACATACTCCAAGTACTTGGCAAGCTTTCAAGAAAATTTTTGCCCGAAGTCCTTCTGCCCTGCTGCCCACCCCCGCGCTACCTGTTGCTTGAGCCGTCCCCCTGCCAGCTCGCCCGTTGCCTGCCTCGCGCTGCTGCCCCCGTCACCCCCTCCTCCTGCTGCCGCCAGCGCCTCCATTCTCCCCAACCCGCTGCCCCCCCCCCCGGGCCCGTCCTCCCGTCCGCCTCGGTTTCTCCCCGTCATCCCCTGCAATTCGGTCTCCTCGGCACTGCTTCTTTTTTTTTGGGGCAGTGTCTCTTGCGCCTGATTGCAGTGTCCACCCGTCGCCCTCTTCTTCAACACAGCAGTAGACACAGATGGAGGCTCCAGCTTTGCCACAGAGGGACTCGCCAGAAGCCCCCTCGCCCGACCCCGCTGAGCCCACCATTTGACTTGCTCTCTCGCCGACAGAGCAAGCGAGCCTTGCCGCAAAAGTAGAGCGATTGCAGGCGACTTAGGTCATCTGCAAGATTCTCGGCACCCGACCTAGCAGAGAAGAGCTGCATGACCTTCTCCAGGCCCGCCTTCTCGCAGAGGTGGGCAAGATCTTGGATGTCCAGATTCTCGGACGGGGGTACTATCAGATCGAGTTCGAGACCTCAGAGATGGCGTCCAAGGTCATAGCTATGAGTCCACTGGCCATCCGAGCATCACGCGCCCACTTTCGACAGTGGCGACATGGATTTGACCCGACTTCGGATGTTCTAGTAGAGGAGGCAGACATCCCCATCTCAGTCTGCTTTCCGGGTTTACGGAGGGAGTCCCTACCACTTCTTTCCAGGATTGGCTCCGCCATTGGGACTGTCCTGGAGACACCTCGTACGGCAGCGTCAGTAGCTGCCAAGGCGGCTGGCATCCCCTCAGTTCGAGTTTTGGTCAGAGATACCCACACGCTCCCGAAGGTCATCCTTCTGCCTCGGGTGAGTGGGGCTTGGTTTAGACAGAGTGTGGAGTACTCGGGCCTCTCGAACTAGTGCTTCATTTGCCGACAGATGGGCCACCTTGCGAAGGCCTGTCCACGAAGGAGACCACGACCTACACGTCAGCCTCAGCCCCAGTCTGCCAAGGCTGGGCCGCAGCCACAGTCAGCGACACAGCGCACAGATGCAGAGCCACCCTCCGAGCCTGGGGCTCCAGTGGAGGAGGGGTGGCAGCAGGCCCGTGGCCGTCGACGCCAGGGGCCACAGCGACATCCTGGCACTTAGAGTGGCCCTCAGGTGCCTACTCAGCAGCAGTGGGTTCCCGTGGGGAACCGCTTTGGTCCTCTTGAGCAGGAGGAGTCCCCTACATGAGTCTCCACCTCCGCTTCACCCTCGACATCTGCTCCCCCTTCAGAGTTTCCATCCTTCTCCTCATCCCCCCCCCCCCCTGCCCTCTGGTCCCGTCGCCTCTCCACCTCGCCCCTCTACCTCTGTCGCCCCACCCCGCTCCTCTTCTCCTCCGTTTGCCCGAGCTCCTTCTTCCCCCCCTCCTGCTCCAGTTCCACAGTTGACTTAGGAGACTGGTCCCTCTCCGGCGGCTAGGAGATCTCTTGGCAGTGCCTTTGCCACGAGTCGCCTAGCGAGAGAGGGTCAGCCCTTCTTGCGGCCCTCTATGCAGATTTAGACATCTTCCCTTGCGGCTATCCCTCGTGGTCTGACGAGCATTGACCTCCAACGCCGCTGGGACTTCTTCGACTACGGGTTCACTCGCTTTCTCGGGGATTCCGCAGCAGACCACGAGGCAGCCTGCTTCAGGGTCCATGCTTTGTTCCTCGCTGCTAGGGGGACAGAGGCCTTGGACTCATCAGTTGGTTTCTCCTTCCCCCTCTTTGGTAGGGCCGAGACAGAGTGGTCCCTCGACTCAGTGTTGGGATGGTTGCATACACAGGTTGTCGAGTTCTCTCATCACATGGGAGAACTTGGAGTTACAGATTTGTTGTAGATTTTGTGGCCATTGGCCAAGTTTGCGGTGACACCCCCAGACTCAGCAGGATATAGGCACATTGTGGTGTACTTCTTTGCTGATACGTAGTGTTTGCCTTGCTATGTATACATTCATGAGGACTCTTGGATAGAGGAGGTTGCTTTACGCACGGCTCGCTCTGCTTGGGCTTGGGCTAGGCACTCACTGCAGTCTCGCCTATCTAGAGGACGCTCGGATGCGGATTACTCCCCATCCAAGCCAGCCTCGAAGATAGCCTGTCTTGCTACTGCGGCAACATCTGTTCTCTCTCGCTCCCCATGAGGATCGTCTCATGGAACGTGCAGGGACTAGGTGGGCCCCAGTTTTAGCGACAGCGGGGCAGATTGCGTCAGGAGCTTTAGCGTTGCCTTGTGGGAGGAGAGATTGATCTCCTTATGCTTCAGGAGCACCATCTGTGTGAGAGCCGTATTCGGCGATGTGGTCAGATTTTGCGTGGACGATATGATACCTTTTGGTCAGCTGCTTTTGGACCTGAAGGCATCCAGGGTGGGGTATGTATGACTATTGCCGATTCATTGCAGCAGCCCATTGTGGGCAGAGGGATTATTGTGCCAGGCAGGGCTCAGTGAATTACTATGCAGGTTCAGGGTGGCCTTGTGGGCTTCTTGAACATCTATGCGCCCAATGTGGTCACAGATTGTTGAGTCTTTGCCGCAAGCCGACCATTCGTGTGTAGGAGGCGACTTCAACATGTTGGAGGACCCTTCTGACACGATTGGAGGCAGCCATGCTACCGTGCATGGAGTCGAGCTAGCAGCTTGGGAGAGGTTGTGTATGACTTTGAGGGTCTCGGATACATGGCAGCACTCTGGCTTTGTGAGGCCTCCAGCCAGTCTTGCCTTCTCTAGATCGGACCGCAGAGTGGGAGGAGTGAATCTATCGCGGATAGATCGCTTCTACACCAGTGACCACTTCAGTGACTTGGGGGGATCATGCACCAGTGATCCTCACAGTGGCAAACATGTAGAGGAGTGGGAGCACGATGCTTCGCATCCCAGAGCAGGTCTTGTTGGACTCAGCACTCAGAGAGGCTCTCTGGACAGAGGGCATGGACAGCCAGGTTCCAGCTGCAGACAGAGTGGCCTTAGGCGTAGCTCAGCTTAGCCACTTGTTTCTCCAGGAGTCTTTGGCTCGTCGGGCTGCAGCGAGAGAGGAGGAGCAGCGTCCTAGACGAGGCATTGCTTCACTACAGAGGATGCAGGAGCAGCATCTAGACACTCCATGGTTGGAGGAGCAGTTACAGCAGGCTCGACATGAGCTTGCTAGCACAGAGGAGAGACGTCATGAGTTTACCTTTCATCGACGGGCATCTCAATGGACTTAGGTGGGTGACAGAGTGACAGGTGCTTTTTTTAAGATTGTGGGACCTCGGCACTCGCATGCAAAGGTCAATCAGTTGAGGAGACCCGATGGGTCAGTTGTTTGTGAGACAGAGGATATGCGTGCAGTTGCTACTGACTTTTACCGTTAGCTACTATCGGCTGAGCCCGAGTCAGAGAGATAGGTTGCATGCAGGGAGCAGGTTTGGGCACAGATGCCTTGTCTTGTGACTGAGGAGATGCGCCAGAGGCTAGAGATACCTCTTCAGCTTGAGGAGCTGCACACGGCTCTTAGGGCCCTCCCTCGTGGTAGCTGTCCAGGTGAGGATGGGCTGACTCCCAGCTTCTTCTTAGAGTATTGGGACCTGCTTGGCCCAGATCTTTGTAGTGCCTTTCAGTACATTCTGCACACAGGAGTGATGCCGGATAGCATGAGTGAGGGCTTATTTACCTCATTCGAAAGGAGGGTGGCTCCTTGGATGAGATTCGACAGTGGCGCCCCATCACCGTCCTCAACTCAGCCTACAAAATTCTTGCCAAGGCTTTGAGTTTGAGGATTCAGCCACTTTTGGAGAGCCTTATACATAGGACTCAGACAGGTTTTGTCAAGGAACGCAATATCCTTGACAACATCTTCACTTTTTGGGAGGCTTCTGTCCTTGCACGGCTCCGTGGGGAGGACCTTGTGATTCTTCTTCTCGATTTTGAGAAGGCATACGACAGAGTTGACTAGGACTTTCTAGAGGGCACGCTACGCAGGATGGGCTTCTCAGATGCTTGGATCAGAGGGGTGTCAGCTTTGTACAGACAGGCTCACAGTCAGGTGCTGTTGGCAGGAGGTAGAGGTGAGCGCTTCATACTCACACGCTCGGTCAGGCAGGGTTGTCCTCTTGCCCCCTTTCTCTGTCTGTTCTATGCGGTGGCGATGAGTAGATTTTTGGTGTCACAGCAGGTTGGTCTGCGGGGCTTAGCACTCCCTATTCGGAGAGATGAGCTACTGGACGCTGTGTTTGCCGACGACTCAGCCTTGTACTTAGAGGGCCAGGTGGCCAATCTGCACAGATGTGAGCAGGGTTTGGAGACCTTCTGTTGTGCATCGGGCACACTGATCAACTGGAGAAAGACAGTGGCTTTCTCGGTTGGTAGTGCCCCTGTGCCAGATTGGATGCCAGGAGAGGGTTTCAGATGGATTCCCCCAGGGACTGCAGTTCGGTACTTGGGTTGTCAGGTTGGTTTGGACTTGTCCCCGGAGCAGCAAATTGCTCGTCTTCTCCTATCCATCAGGAGAAAGCTGTTACATTGGAGCTCAGCACGACCTGGTCTGGCTGGTAGAGTAGTAGTTGCCAACCAGGTGTTGTTGGCGACTATGTGGTACATCACTTCTTGCTGGATCTTCTCGAGTTCTTGTATCAGCCAGGTAGAGAGGCTGATCAGGAACTTCCTTTGGTCAGGTCGTGACACTCAGATTGCCCGAGCCAAGGTGGCTTGGTCGGTCATCACACTTCCGTGTTCTCAGGGAGGGCTTGGGATCATTGATCCAGCACAGCAGAGCAGAGCCCTTCTTGGGAAGTTCGTAGTCAGAGGATTTCTTCCTCGAGGGGAGCCCTGGAAGGAGTTCTTGTTGGAGAGGCTTCGTGCCAGGGTGCCTCAGTCAGGAGGCCCTTGGCAACCTTCGACCAAATGGATCTTTACAGAGTTGCGCCGAGTTGGTTTGAGCAGGAGATTGGAGGACCGCTTCGTTGTGAGTTTGCTTCGATATTGGGAGCTCTTACGGCGTGGCCTGGAGCAGAGACAACCGACGTGCATGGAGGAGCGCCTAAGGCAGTCCCTCGTCTGGAACCCCATGGTTAGCACTCAGAGAGGCCACTTGGTTGGTAGTCGGCCTCATGTTTCTTGGGGTCCCATGGCAGCAAGTCCATCGCGCTCTCTAGGTGACTGGCTAGAGTTCATAGGTTTGTCAGAGGAGGTGTAAGGTTTCCAGCTCTACAGGGCATGAGAGGGATGCAGAGCATGTGTCAGGACATCACAGAGTCAGTTCCAGCTGAGTGGCTCACGCCTCTTGAGTGAGTAGCACCCCGGTGGATGGGAGCCTTCACACGACTGGAGTTTCTCATTTTAGTCATGGCCTGCTCAGAGTCTGTCTCAGCCCTGTTCTTCGAGCTTCAGGGTGGGGGACGACTACAGCGAGTTGTAGTAGAGGCCCCGCAGGTAGCAGAGTGCTGTTTTCAGAGGATTCGAGTAGTGGGCATCTGACCCAACAGTTCTTGAGACAGGACACTGGAGGCTATGGGCTTGGGAGTGTTGTCCGTTGGCACGAGTACAGTGGGATCCTGGTGAGTGGCTATGGAGGGACCCCTTCTCTTCTGCAGACCACCCAGGAGTCCTGTTCTTTCAGTACACTGTTCGATTGGGACGTCATATGCTAGCAGCACAGAGAGAGGCCCTTCCCGCTGCAGCACGTCATTGGCAGGAGGAGGGTCTCACAGTCGAGTTCTTGGTAGTCTTTTGGGCGAGGTTGTGGGACTCTAGACAGTCGAGGCGAGTCACCTTGTTTCAGTGGCTGGTCAAGCTGGCTAGTGCATAGTGGTCTCTTGGCCACATGTGCAGCTTGTGACCATTTGGTGGAGAGTCAGCGTCACTGTCTTTGGGATTGTCCCTCGGCCCAGCAGGTGTGGCTACGAGTTCTTCGGCTGATGCATGCTCTCTCCACTGCTCGGCAGTACACTTGGGGGGCAGCGTCTTGGTCCACCCTCACGGGCTCGGCACTTCAGTTTGAGCTATCTTCCACCAGCAGGATGATAGTGATGCAGGGGGGGCGTCCTACACTCCAGCCTGCTACAGAGCTTACTCCACAGGAGTGGTGCAGTGAGAGAGAGGAGTGTTGGGAGCTCATCAGTGGCCTGACACTTTCGCATCTTTGAGGCTCGCTTTGTGCCACCAGCAGAGACTGTTCGTGACTTTTGGCTAGAGCTGATCCATACTCTCAGAGGACAGCTTGAGGGACTACAGGGTAGCTCCGACCCTATGCGGGAGCGCCGCGAGGCTTTCCTTCGACTCTGGCGCCCTGGGCCTTTCTACACCATAGTCCAGGGGGTGCTCAGATGGCACTACTGTCCACCTGTGTGGCTCTTCCCTCCTCCCATCTCTCGATTTAGCCTCATTGTATATATGCTGTTTTTTCATTGGGAGAGTCTCCCCATCATGCTTGTAGTAGCCCTTTCTTGCAGAGGTGGTTGTAGCCCTATGGGCAGTTTTCATTAACTAATAGAAGGATCGTTTTCTCGGAAAAAAAAGTTATATGGTTTCTGACCTCTTCCTTCGGAGTGCAACTTCTGGCAGAGTGGGGTATCCTGAAATGCTTGCCATGGAAACCCTAGCAAATTATAACCTGAAATTTCTCGACATCTCTCAATAGATGTCTCTTCACGAGCAGATGACCTTGGACGTTTGGTGTGATTGCTATCTCTTGGAACTACCATCGCTCCCAAAGAAACACTGTCTGTCCAAGAGCTGATGTACCATGCTGTGCTCGATTACGACGTCATGGAAGGAACCTAACCCTAATTTTTGGTGCAGGTTTTGAGATGGAAAGTCACTCGACTTTTCGAGCTTGACTGATGTCGAGAATGCTTTTTAAGTTTGAGTTCTGATTGATCTTGTTTGGTGATTCTGTTTGGAATTTGTTTGAAATGGATGGTATGTGTTATGAGCCTGTCTTGGTGCCGATTGGAATTGTTTGACTCTGGTTTTATTACTGGTTTCATTGATTGGTGATTTTACTCTCGGATGGAAAAGTGAGAAATACTGTTTTGGTATTGTTTGAACCTCGGAACGACGCAAGCCGATGCCTGGGGAGCGTTTCGTTGTTTGTTTGAAAACCTTGGAACGACGCAGGCCGATGCTTGGGGAGCGTTCCGTTGTATGCTAAAAAACCTCCGAACGACGCAAGTCGATGCCTGGGGAGCGTTTGGTTGTATGCTTGTAATATAATTGTTGTTGACTCCCGGCTCGGACCTGGATGGTTATGCGGGAGGAGTATTAAGAAGTCTGAGCAGTGGTTACTCTCAGCACCTCCAAATGACGCAGGCTGCGGTCTGGGGGGCGTTTGGTTGTAAAAGGCCTCTATATCTCCCAGCCCGGACCTTTTTAGGTTATGCGGGAGGAGTGATGAGGGAGTCGTTGAATATCTCCCGGCCCGGACCTTGTTAGGTTATGCGGGAGGAGTGTTTGTCGGCGGCTTTATGCTTCTATGTCCTGTAACATGCATATGTGAGCATTTGTGTTGCATTGTGATGTGCAAACTACTCAATATTCCTGATTGGATGAGATTGCCTGCGTATGTAATTTTAGTGCATCAAGACACCCGTGGAAGATCAATACGGTCTGGGTGTGATGGCTAATTTTACTATGCCGGAATATCAAGAGTTCCGATCTGGACGAAAGGAGAAGCTAACTCCTTGATCAAAAGAGTAGAAAGGAGAAGCTAACTCCTTGATCAAAACAGCCAAAAGGAGAAGCTAACTCCTTGATCAAAAGAGCAGAAAGGAGAAGCTAACTTCTTGATCAAAAGAGCAAACTGATTGTCCCTCGGAATGACCCTCGGAATTTTTTGAGCTAACTTGAGTTGTTTTGCAGATATGCTGTAATCGCGGACGATTACTCTCTTTCAAGAAGGGGAGATGTAACAAGCTGCCGACGTGTCAAAGCCTAAAGAATGGAACCAACCTACGGATGTGGCCGAGGGGCCTAAACTGTCACAAAGTGATGACGTGGTTGCTCGAGAGCAGAAACTGTAGCCCTAATTTTTGCCAGAAACCCTATCTATTGAAACCCTAATTCTAGAAACCCTAACCCTAATTTTTACCAGAAACCCTAAGTGTTGAAACCCTAATGTTGGAAACCCTAACCCTAAAACATGCAAACCTTAATTTTGGAAACCCTAACCCTAAAACTTGCAAACCCTAATTCTAGAAACCCTAACCCTAAAACTGCAGAAACCCTAACCCTAACCTAAGGGCAGCAGACAGTAGACAGATTTTCAAAATTTGCGCTGGTCGATGATGTGGCAAGTTGTACGGATTTCCGTGATTTACGCTGCAAGCTTTTTGGCTTTGCTTTTGGACGAGATGCTTTTGAGTTTGAAGGCTTTTCATTGTAATTGCTTTTTAGGCCAAGGGCCTTTAAATATGAGACTAGGGCTCATTGGATTTTTTAAACTAAAGCACCGTACGGTACCGTACCTTACGTACCTTACCGTACCGTACGGTTGTACCGTACGAAAGGTAAGGTACGTACGTACCTATGCAACCTTGCACCGTACAGCTGCGTTTTCAGCGTTGTGTATGTGCTGTAATTTGACTGTTTTTCAGCCAGACAGACGCCAGAACCATTGGGAATCGTGCCCCACTGGCAGAGGACAGTTAGGGGATTGTTTGGGGCTAAAAACAGGGCAAAAACCAGTAAATACAGCGCCCTGAATTTACTGTTTTTGGGTAGGAATTAGAGGGTTTATGCCAGTGGAAGTGAGTTCCAGCAAGGGAATCGGTTTCGCGCAAGTTTTGGGGTTGTTATGTTGTCGAAATTTGGCCAAAACAGGTGGTATCTAGCGGGATACAGGTAAAGGATTCCCCGGACTCTACTTTGTAACTTACCCTCTCAAAGTACAAAGAAATACCAAAAGGGGCGCCAATTTTGGGGCCTATAGGTTGTCGGCGTCTGCTCGGACCATTCTAGCTTCCGAGCCGTGTGTGTGCTTAAGTGTTAATTCCCGTCGCAGGTTTCCTTTGCACGTTCTCTCTTTGTGTGTCTAAAGTAAAGAATTTCGGGTGAAAGCCAAAGCCTACCGCCCCACGGGCCGGTTTCAATCTGTGGCATTGATCCTAACCCTACTGATATTGAGACTAGCCACGGCACATCTAAGCATGGGAGAGCCGTCCTTTGGCTCGTGTGCAGTGGATCCAGGAGAGTGGTTTTGCCAAGACCCCCTTTCCTCAGCTGATCACCCAGGGACTCCCTTCTTTGCAGTTACAACTCGGCAAGGTCGTCAAATACTGACAGCTCGAAGAGAGGCAGCTCGGAGAGAGGCTCATCCTGTTGCAGCGACCCATTGGTAGGAGGAGGGTCTCAAGGTAGATTTTTTGGCAGGATTTTGGGAGCGGTAGTGGGAAAGTTGACAGGAGAAGAATGACCTTGTTTCAGTGGTTAGTGACACACAGAGCTACTGCAATTGGGAGTTGGCTGGTACATAGTGGCCTCTCGGTAGCATGCGCAAGGTGTGGCCATTCACTTGAGACCTAGCGATATTGTCTTTGAGATTGTCCAATGGCACAACAGGTGTGGCTTCGAATCTTGCGACTGATGGTTGCGCTTTCTTCAGCCCGATAGTACACTTGGGGTGTTGCAATATAAAATATACTCGGATAAATAGGATTTATCACTTAATATTGAAGCCAGAAGAGATATATATATATATATATATATATAGAGAGAGAGAGAGAGAGAGAGAGAGAGAGAGAGAGAGAGAGAGAGAGAAGATCGACACAGTACTGGGGACCAGAAGATGGGCTGGTCCCCCCCCCCCCCCCCCGTAATAGTATCTTTATTACTGAGGAGAAGTCTATACAAGAACTTGAACCGAACGTATTACCACATTCGTTTTAGAATAAGACTTGATCCTGGAAGCCTCAACTTCCTATTCCTAGGGTCGAACCTAATTCCAAGGAACTTTCGTTCCCTATTTCGAATCCTTGAGAACCAAGTTCTCACCTCTTGATCTCACCTTCCAGACTCAAGGCATGGCATCCCTGCAACCCTTTTCCGACTTTGTTTAAAGAGTCCTCTTCCTGCAAAACAACTCTGCTTTTACGAACGAGAAGTCCTTTCTTGGGAGTCTCAACTTCCGGATTCCAGCTCGAGAGTCTACCACTCTCAGATCGGTGGATCTGCTACCCAAACTCAGGCATGAAACCCTTGGAGCTGATCTGGCTCTAGTTCCTTAGAGCACTTTTCTCCTACAGAGGCTTATGCCTTCTTTTGCTCCTACTCCCTCACGAAGAAGAAGGACACTTGCAAACGAATACTCAGAGATCATAACTTGAATAACGTTACCTGCGGGGTCTCGATGCTCTAAACGCAGCTCGGTTCTCGAAAAGAAACTCCCCGGAAGAGATCCCGTTGCAGAGAATCCTCTCTTCCAATCCTACACACAGAAGAAAGTGTGCTCTCGGGTTCCTTCTCGTAAATCAGCCCCATCTACGACGTATATGGGCAGCCTGTTGTGATAGAAACACTTTTCGTAGGCACTTCTTCATGATGAAATTCGCCTACCTGGTCTCGGCGACATCTAGTACACTCGGGACAGCCATGAGCATCTCCGGCGGCGTCAACTTCATGGCTGAAATCTGCAGCAGCCGCTTCTTTCTTCTAGCGCTGGCTTCTTTGTGTGACTGAGTGTGTGAGAGGGGTTCGCTATTATTGCTCCTAGCAGCCGATGGAAATAGAGGCAACCTTGCGAGCAGGAATAGACGAGGGAGAGGGCCGCCAAAGAGGGGAGGAGAGAGAGCGCTAGTGTTCTGCCAAAAAGAGAGAGAGAAGGAACATGGGCTGCCAAGAAGAGAGCGCTGACTTTTTTTGGCTCATTGTGATTGAGGGCTGAAAAGGGGTGGACGGCCCTTTTTTTTTTTTAATGTCTGAACCTGCCCAAAAAACTCAATAAAACCTTATAAGCTGAAAACAATGCATACACAACACTTCCCAAGTGTCCCTGGACGCAACCACATGCACATATGCAATGCAGACATAGACTTCCTCACGGGGAAGCATTTGCTTTCGCAGAAAGCAATTGTATTTTTCGTCAAAGTTTCCTCTAAACCCATCTTCATTTGAGTGCTTGCTCTTCCTTGTGCACAATCCTAACACAGATCGGAATTTACTCCTGACTATGGAATATTCCCTTTCCGATGCCCCCGTCACCCACCTTGGGACGAATCAGGAATACCCATCACATAGTCCTTTCCTACCGAACTTACGATACAATCTCCTTCGCGATGCTCTATGTCACCCATCCTATGACGCATCAAAGATGTCCGTTGCCAGATGGTTGAGTATTCTTCCCGATGCTCCTTGTCACCCATTCGATGTGACGTATTAGAAGTAGCCGTTTCTAGTGGCCTTACAAATATTGTCGTTCACAGTGCTCCCGTCATTACTCTGAATGACACACTAGAAATATCTGTACTCGGATGTCTCCAGTGAGAAAAACCCTCACTTAAAATTCCAATAATTCATTTAGAATTATTATTCTTGGTGTCCCAAGTGAGAAATTTCACAGATCGATGACGTAGCACGCCCATAAGTTGTTCCAACTTATAGGGCCCCTGTCAACAAGGCCCTTGGGACACTAGCACCAGTAAAAAAAAGGGCTGGCGGCTTGCTATATGGAATCCGGAAAATCGTGCTCGCATGTTGATGTCGTTGGCCGTACGGATTTCCGAAAACGCGCTGGCATGGCAGCCGTACCGAATTCGACATTATGCTTTGGCTGCTTTTGGGGAGACAAGTGTTTTTGAGTTTGGAAGCTTTTCATGAACTGCTTTTCCCATGGCCAAGGGCCTTTAAATAAGTCCCTTGGGCCTCCTCGTGGCTCACTTGTGCTCACGAGCCGGCTATAACAAACTTGGACACCCCAAGTCGAGAATCTAGTGCAACACACGAGAGAGAATTACTTTAAACTACTTCACACTTAATTCACAGTTCAATTGAGTCGACACGGCCCGGCGTAGTTCTGTCCCCAGAGAGATTGAACCCAAAGACTGGCGCCCCTTTCGGTATTTCTTTTTGTATTAATGCTTGAGCAAAGTAGAGTTGCCCGCAGGTCCATTCTGCTCACTAGCTCGTCGGCACAAGTAAGCCACAGAGGCCGAGGAGACTCATTTAAAGGCCCTTGGCCATCGGTAATGAATTGCAGAATTAGCCAGAACCAAGGGCTTTCGAGACAATGAATTTGCCACTAAGTTCTTTTGTCCCTGAACATGGACAATTTGGAAGTGAAACTGTGATAGAATGTTAGCCCATCGCATCTGCTTTTCCAAGAGCTGCTTCTGTGACAAGAAGTAGCGTAAACTATGATGATCCATAAGACTGTGAAATCGGCTCTGAGTAAATAGTGTCGCCATTGTGTAAGAGCATAGATCATTGCCAATAGCTCTTTCTCATAGATCTGTGCTACCAACTCTAGCCGTGAAAACATCTTGCTTTCGTAAGCAATGACATGGCCTTTTTGCATCAAAACTGCTCCCATACTACAACCACAAGCATCGCAATAAACTTTGAATGGCTTTTGCAAGTCTGACAAAGTCAATGCTGGTCCAGTAGTCAATTTTTCTTTGAGCGTCTGAAAAGCGGCCACCTTTGTTGGTCCCCATGTGAAAGGGAATCCTTTTTGAGTGTAGTGAATGGAAAAGTGAAGTTATCTTTGCAAACGTCCGTGAATGCCGATAGTCAGAGCACAAGCCCATAAAGCTTTGAACTTCATGAACATTCTTTAGGTCAGGCCAATTGCGGGATAGTCTCAATTTTGGCCGGGTCCATCTACACTACTTCTGTTGAGACGCTGTGCCCCAATAAATGTATCTCCGGCAAGAAAAACTCACTCTTTTAAACCAATCTATACTTCCGCAACGCCTGAAAGACTTGTAGTAGATGATGTATGTGCTCTGCTTCATTCTTGGAGAAAACTATAATGTCGTCAAAGAAAGTGCCCACAAAAGATGGATACTCTCAGAAAATCCTATCCATCATCCGATTAAATGTTGCTGGAGCATTTGTAAGTCCAAAAGGTATGACGAAATATTTGTATAAGCCAAAGGTTGTCCAAAAAGTTGTCTTGTAGACATATTCGGATATCATGATATCCACTCTTTAGATCAATTTTGCTAATACAAGAGGATCCCTCTAGTCTGTGGAGAATATCATAGATCCTTGGGATAGGGAATCGGTTCTTGATGGTGATTTTATTGAGAGCTCTATAATGAATGCACATTCTCCAAGGTCCGTTGATAGATTGCTTTTGTAGTGCCCATGTTGCAAACAATCCCCTATGAAAATTTGGGGGCACTGGAAAAGCCAAAAGCTTACAAAGAAGGTGGTGCAGCTGTAAAGTTTAGCACTTTCAGCGCCTTTGAGGATAAGGCAAAGGCTCTTACTTTTCTCCAGCAGTTTGATATAGCTTACGCAAGAGGGAATTTTACAGAGGCCTCTAAGGTCAGGAAAGCTGCCACTTTCTTGAAAGACAATGCGCTTACATGGTGGACGACATTGTTGATGCAAGGACAGGCACCCGCCACATGGGTATACTTCAAGCAAATGTTTGCATTTGTGTGGCTGTCAAATGAATTTGAAGCCGATGTCATGACGAATTGGCACCAACTCACTGCGGCTACTTGCAAGAGCCTACATGAGTACAAT
Source organism: Adiantum capillus-veneris (assembly GCF_014529385.1). NCBI lineage: Eukaryota > Viridiplantae > Streptophyta > Polypodiopsida > Polypodiales > Pteridaceae > Adiantum > Adiantum capillus-veneris. The sequence goes on along the minus strand of NC_140952.1, from coordinate 63,483,957 downwards.
CGGAGGTTTTGTAAAGCGTTGCTCTCAGTAACCTCCTACAGGTTTGTGCCACTGATAGAGCAGATCGAGAAGTATTGTTGTGGGTTGCCTAAAGGGCTTCGAGATTATTGTACAAAGAACAGAGTGGCTATCCTCACTTAGCTTATTGAAATTGCCAACACTGGTCTTGCCTTGTTGAAGGGAGAGGACAGTGGGTTTCTGGGCAACGTGGAAGGGGGGCAGCAAAAGAAACATTCAGCAAAGAGGCCCTTTGTGAAAATGGCTCTTGAACCGTCACAGGGTCAGAAAAAGTCAACAAGGATAAGGACTCAGTCGGGACTTCTGGAGCGCAAGCAAAGAAACAGAAAAGGAAGCCTTTTGTGCGTAAGTCGCTCGAGGAAAAGAAGGTCTTGATGGCTGAGAATAAATGCTTTATATGCGAGCAGCCTGGTCACTTTGCTAGAGATTGTCCACAAAGGAAAATACTAGCTGACTCAGATGATAAAGAGGACAAGAAAGGAAAGAAGCCTAAATGCATGGCACGTTTAGTGACATGCCAAGCACGGATGCCAACGAGTTATGCAGAGCATGGGGTAAAGTCAAAGATCAGACGACACTTATTTTCTTTGATGCAGGTGCCAAAGCGAATTTTACCTTACCATTGGTGACGTGGTAGAGCAACCCTAACATACACACACATAGAGTCACCCGGGAAATGCGTCGACAGGGTGTTGTGGCAGCCGTACGGAATCCGGTAGAATGCGTGGACATGCTGACGTGGCAGCGTACGAAATCCCGCAGAACGCGCTGACATGTTGACGTGGCAGTGATGAACGAATATTTCTGTAACTTGTGTTGACTGTTTTTAGCAGCTTTTGAAGATGAGTAGCTTTTGGAGAAGATTGCTTCTAAGTTTGAGTTTTTGGGGCTTTGCTTTTGGCATCCCATGCAATCTATATAAGTGGCCTTAAGGGCTCACTCAACAGGGCATCTAGACGCAGGGACTGACAATGAGCACCCGCAGACTAGTTGTACTTTGCACACAGATTATTAAAAAAATAAATACTGAAAGGGGCGCCAGCCTTTGGGGCCAATACCTCTTGGCACGGAACTACACCGGGCCGTGTCGTCTCTCTTTTGTTTTGTTAGTTGAATTGAAGTGAACCTCTGCTGTATCGCAATAGAATCTTGACTTGGGGTGTCCAAGTTTGTTACAGTGGTATCAGAGCACGGCCGATTTCTCTTCTATAAGGAAATCCAATCCTTTTTCTTGCAACACTTATGGATTCCGACAAGAATCAATCGACTTCTTCTGCATCTGCTGATGCGGGAGGAGACCATGCATAAGAGTTTAACGATTTAAGAGAGGAAGAGTATGGGCCACCTCGGCCTACTCACTACGAACTTCAAGAGATGGAACGTCGACAAGAGGTTGACGAATGCACAAAGCAAATGATTAAATTTGAGAAAGACCCTCAGTTTGCAAATTTGTTGTCTCAGCAATACATCGCTGCACAAAGAAGAGGTAGATAGAAAAGATTCAAATCGAGTAGTTTTGCTATGGACTTCCCAAAGAGATCCGAGATTATTGCCTTGAGCAGAAGTCCGAGTCCATACAACAATTGATGGACATGCTAAGCAAGGAGTTGCTATGCATTCGGGTAACTTGACTCACCCCACTGGGTAACTTGACTCACCCCACTGATCAAGTTTCGATCGGACACCAAGGACTGGACATAATTCGACAAATGATAATAGAAGAAGAAGGAGGTTTCAGAAAAAAACGACCGTGATTCACGGAGGAATACAGATGAGACTATCTCAAGGAGGGGAAGTGTTTTGACTGTAGAGAACAAGGACACATCTCTGCAAGGTGCCCCAAAAAGGCAGAGCGAGGACAATCAGAAGACAAGTCAGAGAGTTCCAGAGCAACTGAAGAACATGGCAGAAAAGGAAAGATGAAAGCAGGACTGGTATCAAATTGTACAGGGACTGACCTGGATTAGATGGATAAAAGCATAGAACAATGCCGCACATGGGGTAAAGTACGAAATCAGGAAGCCCTCATCTTCTTTGACGGAGGAGCCAATGCAACCTTAATTTCACATGAATTGGCGGCTTGACTTGGAACTACACCCGACAAAATGGGGCCACAGGCGGAGGCAGTTCTAGCGGCACCCGGACGGGATGTTGCCATTACCCCTGTCATTGGTAAACTTCGTTTGCATTGTCAGGGGTATTTAGGGCACGTGGACTTTTACATCATGCCTTTGGAAGGGTGTGACGTCCTCCTATGAATCCCTTGGTACCACAGGAACAACGCCGTGGTTGATTATTGGGCTAAGAAAGCTACTTTGACGAATGAGAAGGGCAGGAAAATTATGTTTGATGTAAAATTGAAGGGCAAGTCTGTCCCTATTGTATCGGCTTCGGCCATTTCCAAATTAATGAAGTTCAGTCTTTTCGTTTACTCGATCTACTTGAAAGAATTGAATGATGAACAACGAACCAATATGTCTGAATTGGATAAGGAACGACAAGAATTTCTACACACACAAGTTGACTATTTCCCTGAAGTCCTATCAGGTGGGTTAGCTCCAACTTGTCCTGAGGACCATACGATTGATTTGATTCTTGGAAAAACACCACCGAACCGGCCACCCTATCGAGTTAGCCGAGCCCATACAAAAGAAATAATGAATCAAGTAAAAGAACTTCTAGAAAAGGGTCTCATCCGACCTAACATGTCACCCTTCTGTACTCCGGTATTGCTAGTCCTAAAGAAAGACGGATCATGGAGAATGTGCATTGATTATAAAGCTCTCAATAAAATCACCATCGAGGACTGATTCCCTATCCCAAGGATCGATGATATTCTCGACAGACTACAGGGATCCTCTTGTATTAGCAGAATTGATCTAAAGAGTGGATATTATCAGATCCGAATTGCTTCGGGGGATGTCTACAAGACAACTTTTCAGACAACCTTTGGCTTGTACGAATATTTGGTCATGCCGTTTGGACTTACAAATGCTCTAACAACATTTAATCGGATGATGGATAGGATTTTCCAAGAGTATCGATCTTTTGTAGGCACTTTCTTTGACAACATTATAGTTTTCTTCAAGAATGAAGGAAAGCACAGAAAGCACAGACATCATCTGCTACAGGTCTTTCAGGCGTTGCGGAAGCATAGATTGGTTATCAATGCCAAAAAGAGTGAGTTTTTCTTGTTGGAGATACATTTTTTGGGACACATCGTCTCAGTAGAAGGAGTGCAGATGGACCCTGCCAAAATTGGGACTATCCGCGATTGGCTTGACCTAAAGAATGTTCATGAAGGTTGAAGATTTTTGGGCTTGTGCTGTAACAGACTTGGACACTCCTAGTCAAGAATCAACCGCGACAGCACTAAATAACCACTTCAAAACAATTCACAGATCACAATAGATTTGCACTGGCCCGACGGAGTTTCGTGCCTAGAGATATTGGCCCCAAAGACTGGCGCCCCTTTCGGTATTTCTTTTTATATTAATCAGATCAAAGTACAAGAGAGTGGATAGGGTTTCACTCTCAGACCCTACGTCCAGATGCTCTGAGAAGTGAGGCCCTCACCACTAATTTAAAGATTACAAGGGATGCCCAAAAGCAGAGCCCCAAAAACTTGAAAGCAAAAGCAGATTCTCTCTCTCTCTCTCTCAATGAGAGTCAGTAAAAAGCAAGTTCTCTTTTTCTCTCGCTTTCTCCCAAATCATAGAAAAAAGCTGAGATGTGCGTCGCTCAAAATTTCCAAATTTTTTTTTTCACCTTTGTGATTTTCGGAAAATTAGGGTTTTTGGCAGAAATTAGGGTTTGCAGGAATTTTAGGGTTTTGTTGTCCGCCACGTCATCACTTTGTGACATACCCCCCTCTGGAAAGCATTGTAATCGACTGGGATTACGTCTGCAAAACCGCCAAAGCCATAAACCGTCTTAGTAGACACTGACTGTTAGTGCCTACGTACTAGGAACACACATCTAGCACATGTACAAAATTGACAGTCACATCACAGGACATCACCAGACATCACAGGACATCACATGACATTCAACATTCATTCGGATCTTAGAGCATGATTTATCGGCAATGTAGCTAGCAATCACATCTAGGTCCAACCGGGACCTCATCGATGTCTAATTGACTAACCCCTATTGCAACCATGTCTATTCAAGATCATGTAGACCAAAATGCTGCAGTCATTTCGTCTGTCAGTTCCTGCACTCAAAAGAAGTGAAGAAACAAATCAATATCATTATCAGGAATTCCATTTCATAAAGTCATCCAGCAAAATACTGTCAGCTCTCAGTATCCCTGAAGCTCAAAGAGACATCAGTGACTTTAGTATCAAAATCAAGGCATCTGTTGACAAGGGAGCAGAGTGACTCCCCTCTTGTGCATCCCACTGCACCAGATCTCCGGCCAAGTTGAATTCTGGGTTCCATTTGGAGTAGACTATGCTAAACCAAAACATCGAGGTAAAGTTTCACAATCCGAGGAGTATCTGCTAGGTCCTCCTCCTCCATCCGAGGAGTATCAAACTTGATCGAGTGGCCACCTTCCTTAAACTCTCGGACTTTCTTGCTTTTATCTTCGAGAAAGTCATACTGGTTGGCTTTGTAAAAATTCTTCTTGTTCGCATAAAAGTTTCCGTCATCAGAATCTGAGCTGTCTGTAGACGAGTCCTCTGTAGAACTGTCAGTCTTTGGGCAAGATTTAGCCTTCTTTGTCTCTCTCTTGCCCTTTCCGAAGCGTTGCTTCTTGCTTCGCTTTTTACCTTTTCTGTCTTCTTGGCTCGAATTTGAAGAGCTAGAAGAACTGTCAGAAGAAGAAGAAGATCTGGGTACTCCTTCAAATCGAACACGCTTCTTCTGTTTCTTTGGCTTGTCAAAAGTCGACTGACAACCCAAATATCTCGGGAAGTTGGTGCTTTTCTTCTGCTTTTTGCCGTGCTTTTCGGCTTTCTTTTGCGCGTCAAAAAGCTGAGCAATCCGTGCATCAACCACCTCTTGTAATTACTTCTCTGTATACTGTTTGTGATCAGAAGGTTTCTTGAGAGCAGGTTTCAGTGGTGGTGTAGTGGTTTTCTGCCAGTGTATGCACTTCCTGAAAAGAAATCTCGCTCATATATTTTGCCAATTTCGGATCCTTCGCAAAACTGAGCATCAATCTTTGTTGCATCGCCGATCAATTGACGACGCTTCATTTCTCTTTGCTCCGCATGAGTAGGCCGAGGCGGGCCATACTTTCTGTCTGAATCTTCGTTGTGATCCCAGCCCTTATCTCCAGATGCAGAGGGAGTCGAATGATCCTTGCGTAAAGCCACAGGTGCCGCGGAAAAAAAAATAATTTGGGATCGGATTTCCCGTAGAACAAAAATCGGCCGTGCTCTGATACCACTGTAACAGACTTGGACACTCCAAGTCAAGAATCAACCGCGACAGCACCAAATAACCACTTCAAAACAATTCAGAGATCACAATAGATTTGCACTAGCCTGGCGGAGTTCCGTGCCTAAAGATATTGGCCCCAAAGACTGGCGCCCCTTTCGGTATTTCTTTTTATATTAATCAGATCAAAGTACAAGAGAGTGGCTAGGGTTTCACTCTCAGACTCTGCGTCCAGATGCTCTGAGAAGTGAGGCCCTCACCACTAATTTAAAGATTACAAGGGATGCCCAAAAGCAGAGCCCCAAAATCTTGAAAGCAAAAGCAGATTCTCTCTCTCTCTCAATGAGAGTCAGTTAAAAGCAAGTTCTCTTTTTCGCTCTCTTTCTCCCAAATCATAGCAAAAAGCTGAGATTTGCGTCGCTCAAAATTTCCAAATTTTCTTTTCACCTCTGCGATTTCCGGAAAATTAGGGTTTTTGGCAGAAATTAGTGTTTGCAGGAATTTTAGGGTTTTTGGCAGAAATTAGGGTTTTTGCTGTCCGCCACGTCATCACTTTGTGACATGTGCTCTTACTTTTTGTTTTTTTTTTTCGAGAAAAAGATCCTTCTATTAGTTAATGAAAACTGCCCATAGGGCTACATCCACCTCTGCGAGAGAGGGCTACAACAAGCATGATGGGGAGACTCTCCCAATGAAAAAACAGCATATATACAATGAGGCTAAATCAAGAGATGGGAGGAGGGAAGAGCCACACAGGTGGACAGTAGTGCCATCTGAGCACCTCCTGGACTATGGTGTAGAAAGGCCCAGGGCGCCAGAGTCGAAGAAAACCCTCGTGGCGCTCCCGCATGCGGTCGGAGCTGCCCTGTAGTCCCTCAAGCTGTCCTTTGAGAGTATGGATCAGCTCTAGCCAAAAGTCACGAATAGTCTCTTCTGGTGGCACAGGACGAGCCTCAAAGATGTGGAAACAGCGGGCCCGCCAGATGAACCAGAGAGCTAGGCCGCTGATGAGCTCCCAACACTCCTCTTTCTCACTGCACCACTCCTATGGAGTAATCTCTGTAGCAGGCTGGAGTGTAGGTCGCCTCCCCTTATCACTACCATCCTGCTGGTGGAAGATAGCTCAAACTGAAGTGCTGGGTCCGTGAGGGTGGACCAAGCCGTTGCCCCCCAAGTGTACTGTCGAGCCGTGGAGAGGGCAGGCATCAGCCGAAGAACACGTAGCCACACCTGCTGGGCCGAGGGACATTCCCAAAGACAGTGACGCTGACTCTCCACCAACTGGTCACAGGCTGCACATTCGGCCGAGAGACCACTATGCACCAGCCAGCTCCCTACTGCTGTGGCTCTGTGTGCAACCAGCCACTGGAACAAGGTGACTCGCCTCGGCTGTCTGGAGTCCCACAGCCTCTGCCAAAAAGCTGTCAAGAACTCGACTGTGAGGCCCTCCTCCTGCCAATGACGTCTGCAGCGTGGCGGGCCTCTCTCTGTGCTGCAAGTATATGACGTCCAAGCTGAACAGTGTACTGAAAGAAGGGGACTCCTGGGCGGTCGGCAGAAGAGAAGGGGTCCCTCCATAGCCACTCACCAGGATCCCACTGTACTCGTGCCAGTGGACAACACTCCCAAGCCCATAGCCTCCAGTGCCCAATCTCAAGAGCTGCTGGGTCAGGGTCTATGACGCAAGTCCTCCCACAGATGCCCACAACTCGGATCCTCTGGAAACAGCACTCTGCTACCTGCGGGGCCTCTACTGCAACTCGCTGTAATCGTCCCCTACCCTGAAGCTCGAAGAACAGGGCTGGGACAGTCTCTGAGCAAGCCCTGACTGAAATGAGAACCTCCAGTCGTGTGAAGGCTCCCATCCACCGGGTTGCTACTGGCTCGAGAGGCGTGAGCCACTCAGCTGAAACTGACTCTGAGATTTCCTGACACATGCTCTGCACCCCTCTCATGCCCTGCAGCTGGACAGCATGCACCTCCTCTGACAAACCTGTGAACTCTAGCCAGTCACCTAGACCACACGTTGGACCTGCCGCCATGGGACCCCAAGAAACATGAGGCCGACTCCCAACCAAGTGGCCTCTCTGAGTGCTAACCATGGGGTTCCAGACGAGGGGTTGCCGTAGGCGCTCCTCCGTGCACGTCGGCTGTCTCTGCTCTAGGCCACGCCGTAAGAGCTCCCAAGATCGAAGCAAACTCACAGCGAATCTGTCCTCCAGTCTCCTGCTCAAACCAACTCGGCGTAGCTCTGAAAAGATCCATCTGGTCGAAGGTTGCCAAGGACCTCCTGACTGAGGCTCCCTGGCACGAAGCCTCTGCAACAAGAATTCCTTCCAATGCTCCTCGCCTGGAAGAAGTCCTCTGACGACAAACTTCCCAAGAAGGGCTCTGCTCTGCTGTGCAGGATCAATGATCCCAAGCCCTCCGTGAGAACAAGGAAGTGTGCAGGATCAATGATCCCAAGCCCTCCGTGAGAACAAGGAAGTGTGATGACCGACCAAGCCACCTTGGCTCGGGCAATCTGAGTATCGCGACCTGACCAAAGGAAGTTCCTGATCAGCCTCTCTACCTGGCTGATACAAGAACTCGAGAAGATCCAGCAAGAAGTGATGTACCACATAGTCGCCATCAACACCTGGTTGGCAACTACTACTCTACCGGCCAGCGAAAGTCGTGCTGAGCTCCAATGTAACAGCTTTCTCCTGATGGACAGGAGAAGAGGAGCAATCTGCTACTCGGGGGACAAGTCTAGACCAACCTGACAACCCAAGTACCGAATTGTAGTCCCTGGAGGAATCCACCGAAACCCTCTCCTGGCATCGAATCTGGCACAGGAGCACTGCCGACCGAGAAAGCCACTGTCTTTCTCCAGTTGATCAATGCATCCGATGCACAGCAGAAGGTCTCCAAAGCCTGCTCACATCTGTGTAGATTGGCCTCCTGGCCCTCTAAGTACAAGGCTGAGTCGTCGGCAAACTCAGCGTCCAGAAGCTCATCTCCCCGTATTGGGAGTGCTAAGCCTCTCAAACCAACCTGCTGTGACACCAAAAATCGGCTCATCGCCTCCACATAGAACAGAAAGAGAAAAGGGGCAAGAGGACAGCCCTGTCTGACCGAACGTGTGAGCATGAAGCGCTCACCTCTACCTCCTGCCAACAGCACCTGACTGTGAACCTGTCTGTACAAAGCTGACACCCCTCTGATCCAAGCATCTGAGAAGCCCATCCTGCGTAGCGTGCCCTCTAGAAAGTCCCAGTCAACTCTGTCGTATGCCTTCTCAAAATCGAGAAGAAGAATCACAAGGTCCTCCCCACGGAGCCGTGCAAGGACAGAAGCCTCCCAAAAAGTGAAGATGTTGTCAAGGATACTGCGTTCCTTGACAAAACCTGTCTGAGTCCTATGTATAAGGCTCTCCAAAAGTGGCTGAATCCTCAAACTCAAAGCCTTGGCAAGAATTTTGTAGGCTGAGTTGAGGACGGTGATGGGGCGCCACTGTCGAATCTCATCCAAGGAGCCACCCTCCTTTCGAATGAGGTAAATAAGCCCTCACTCATGCTATCCGGCATCACTCCTGTGTGCAGAATGTACTGAAAGGCACTACAAAGATCTGGGCCAAGCAGGTCCCAATACTCTAAGAAGAAGCTGGGAGTCAGCCCATCCTCACCTGGACAGCTACCACGAGGGAGGGCCCTAAGAGCCGTGTGCAGCTCCTCAAGCTGAAGAGGTATCTCTAGCCTCTGGCGCATCTCCTCAGTCACAAGACAAGGCATCTGTGCCCAAACCTGCTCCCTGCATGCAACCTATCTCTCTGACTCGGGCTCAGCCGACAGTAGCTCACTGTAAAAGTCAGTAGCAACTGCACGCATATCCTTTGTCTCACAAACAACTGACCCATCTGGTCTCCTCAACTGATTGACCTTGGCATGCGAGTGCCGAGGTCCCACTGTCTCAAAAAAAGCACCTGTCACTCTGTCACCCACCTGAGTCCACTGAGATGCATGTCGGTGAAAGGCAAACTCATGGCGCCTCTCCTCTGTGCAAGCAAGCTCCTGTCGAACCTGCTGTAACTGCTCCTCCAACCATGGACTGTCTGGATGTTGCTCCTGCATCCTCTGTAGTGAAGCAATGCCTCGTCTGAGACGCTTCTTCTCCTCTCTCGCTGGAGCCCGTCGAGCCAGAGACTCCTGGAGAAAGAAGTGGCTAAGCCGAGCTAGGCCTGAGGCCACTCTGTCTGTAGGTGGATCCTGGCTGTCCTTGCCCTTTGTCCATAGAGCCTCGACCCTCTCTCTGAGTGCTGAGTCCAACAAGACCCGCTCTGGGATGCGAAGCATCGTGCTCCCACTCCTCTGCCTGTCTGCCACTGTGAGGATCACTGGTGCATGGTCCGAGAAGGATGTCCCTGCCAGGATGCCCACTGATCCCCCCAAGTCTCTGAAGTGGTCACTAGTGTAGAAGCGATCTATGTGCGATAGATTCACTCCTCCCACTCTGCGGTCCGATCTAGAGAAGGCAAGACTCTCTGGAGGCCTCACAAAGCCAGAATGCTGCCATGTATCGGAGACCCTCAAAGTCATACACAACCTCTCCCAAGCTGCTAACTCGACTCCATGCACAGTAGCATGGCTACCTCCGATCCTGTCAGAAGGGTCCTCCAACATGTTGAAGTCCCCTCCTACACACCACTGGTGAGCTTGTGGCAAAGACTCAACAATCTCTGACCAAAACTCTGCACGAGCACTCGCCACATTGGGCGCATAGATGTTCAGGAAACCCACATGGCCACCTTGAACCTGCATAGTAATCCACTGAGCCCTGCCAGGCACAATAATCCCTCTGCCCACAATGGCCTGCTGCAATGAGTTCGCAATAGTCATACATACCCCTCCCTGGATGCCTCCAGGTCCAAAAGCAGCTGACCAAAAGGTATCATAGCGTCCACGTAAAATCTGACCACATCGCCGAATGCGGCTCTCAGACAAATGGTGCTCCTGAAGCATAAGGAGATCAATCTCTCCTGCCACAAGGCAACGCTGAAGCTCCCGACGCAATCGGCCCCGCTGTCGCTGAAACTGGGGCCCACCTAGTCCCTGCACGTTCCACGAGACGATCCTCATGGGGAGCGAGAGAGAACAGATGCTGCCGCAACAGCAAGACGAGCTATCTTCGAGGCTGGCTTGGATGGGGAGTAATCCGCATCCGAGTGTCCTCTAGATAGGCGAGACTGCAGTGAGTGCCTAGTCCAAGCCCAAGCGGAGCGAGCCATGCGTAAAGCAACCTCCTCTGTCCAGGAGTCCTCATGGATGTATACATAGCAAGGCAAACACTGCGTATCAGCAAAAAAATACACCACAATGTGTCTACATCCTGCTGAGTCTGGGGGTGTCACCGCAAACTTGGCCAGTGGCCACAAAGTCTGCAGCAAGCCTGTAACGCCAAGTTCTCTCATGTGGTGAGAGAACTCAAGAACGTGTGTATGTAACCATCCCACCACTGAGTCGAGGGACCACTCTGTCTCAGTCCTACCATAGAGGGGGAAGGAGAAACCAATTGCTGAGTCCAAGGCCTCTGTCCCCCTAGCGGCGATGAACAATGCGTGGACTCTGAAGCAGGCTGCCTCTGTGGTCTGCTGCGGAATCGCCGAGAAAGCGAGTGAACCCATAATCGAAGAAATCCCAGCGGCGTCGGAGGTCAATGCTCGTCAAACCACGAGGGATAGCTGCAAGAGAAGATGTCTGAATCTGCAGAGGGGGCCGCATGAAGGGCTGACCCTCTCTCGCTAGGCGACTCGTGGCAAAGGCGCTGCCAAGAGATCTCCTAGCCGTCGGCGAGGGACCAGTCTCCTGAGCCGACTGTGGTACTGAAGCAGGAGGAGGGGGAGAAGGGGCTGGGGGGGGGGGGGGGGGGGGGGGGGGGGGAGAAGAGAATCGGGGTGGGGCGACAGAGACATGGGGGGGGGCGAGGTGGGGAGTGGACGGGAGCTGAGGGCGGGGGAGGGGATGAGGAGGAGGAGGAGGGGAGATCGGAAGGCGAAGTGGCTGGCGAGGGTGAAGCGGAGGTGGAGGCTGGCGTAGGGGGCTCCTCTTGCTCAAGAGGACCAAAGCGAGTCCCTCTGTGGTGAAGCTGGAGCCTCCATCTGTGTCTACTGCTGAGTCGAAGAAGCGGGCGGTGAAGAAAAAACCTGCAAACAAGTCAGCGAGGCACTTTTTCCGAAGAGAAAGTTCTGCCGAGCCAGGTGCAGAGGGCCTTCGGGAGCGAAGAGGATAGGGGGGGGGGGATGGGGGGACGGCGAGGACGAAGAGGGCAGTCGTGCAATGTGCGGGTGCACAAGCAGCAGCGAGCGGGGGGAAGGAGTGGGGAAGGCAAAGCGAGAGGAGGGCAGCGGGCTGCGGGCAGCCTTTGGGGCAGCGCGCAGATAGGGGGGGGCAGCGGGTGGGCTGAGGGGCAACGTGCAGGGGCTGCAGGGGGTGGGGGGACAGTGTAGGGGCAGCGGGTTGGGGGGGGGGGGGGGGGGGGGGGGGTAGCGATGGCGCAGCAAGGGGGGGGCGAGCAGCAGTAGGGAGACATGTGCTCCTACTATCAGCGGTTCATTCGGAACTTTGTAGAGATAGCTTCACCTTTGCATTTACTGACTCAAAAAGGAGTCCCTTTCATGTGGGGACCGACGTAGGTGACCGCTTTTCAGACGCTCAAAGGAAAATTGACTACCAGACCAGTATTGGCTTTGCTAGACTTGCAAAAGCCATTCAAAGTTTATTGTGATGCTTGTGGTCGTAGTCTGGAAGCAGTTTTGATGCAAGAAGGCCATGTCATTGCTTACGAAAGCAGGATGTTTTCCCGGCCAGAGTTGGTAGCACAGATCTATGAGAAAGACCTATTGGTAGTGATCTATGCTCTTACATAGCGGTGACACTATTTACTTGGAGCTGATTTCACAGTCTCTACAGATCATCAGAGTTTATGCTACTTCTTGTCACTCACAGAAGCAGCTTTTGGAAAAGCAGACGCGATGGGCTACCATTCTGTCACAGTTTCACTTCCAGATTGTCCATGTTCAGGGACAAAAGAACTTAGTGGCAGATGCATTGTCTCAAAAGCCCTTGGTTTTGGCTATTTCCGCGATTCATTACTGAAGCTTCGAGGATATGGTTGACTAGTAGGCCACAGATCCCGACTTTGTTGACATTTTTACCCGAATTCAGAATGGGGAGACGGTTTCAGGCTATTTCATACGTGACGGCTATTTGATGCGGAAAACGATGTGTATTACACAGCCTTTGGGAAAAGGTCTTGATAGAGTGCCATTGTCCACCATTTACGCGCCACCGCGTCATAGATACCACCTTGAAGGTTTGGAGCGTTACTTCTATTGGCCGAGGCTCAAAAAGGATGTGGATGACTTTGTTCGCAGTTGTTTAGTATGCCAAAAGTTCAAGTTTGACAAGCATAAGGAACTAGGACTTCTATAGCCTTTACCCATTCCCACCCGCCCCTGGGAAAGCATTGCTATGGATTTCATCTTTGATCTCCCCAAGAGTCAAAGTGGGCACTATGGCATTTGGACAGTCATTGACAGATCTAGCAAGCAAGCTCACTTTAATCTAGTAAAGGTTATGGTCAAGCTTAATCATTTAGCAAGACTGTTTATTGCTCAGATTTTCGATTACATGGCATGCTTGAGACAATAGTGTCGGACGGAGATCCCCGATGCACGAGTTTGTTTTGGGAGGCAATTTGGGAGAACATTGGCACGCGGTTGCAGTTCTCATCATCATTCCACCCGCAGACAGATGGGCAATCTCAGATAACCAATTCATTGGTTTGGATTTATTGAAGTCTTACATCTCTGATAGGAAGACTCAACGGGAAAAATATTTGCCTTTGGTGGAATTTGCCTACAATAACACGGTTCACTCTTCGATGGGGAAGGTGCCATTTGAGGTAATTGAAGGTGCTAAGAAGGTCCCTTCATTTCTAAGCACCAAGGACAAGATTTTTGATGTAGATCAATACACAAGGGATATGGGCATTGCTTTTGCCAAGGTTTTTGAGGCTCCAGAGAAGACTCAAACATGGCACAAGAAGGCAACAGATAGACATAGACGCGACTTGAAGTTGAAGGAAGATGATTGTGTGCTCTTACATTTTGAGAAGGCACGCCTAAGGAAAAGAAAGGGAAAGGAGCGGCTTTTTCCAAAGCTTAGCATGAGGTATTATGGCCCTTTCCAGATCCAAACAAAGATAAATGATGTATCTTTCAGACTCAAGTTACCAGATGCTTGGAAGATTCACAATGCTTTTCATGTGAGTCTCTTTAAACCTTTTAAGGGTGAGGTGGCAGTTGATAGGGAGCGTGATGAGCAACCTGAAGTGGAAGAGAGCGAGGAGATACTTGTTCCAGAAGAGATATTGGTCCATAAAGAAAGAAAAGTAAAAGGTAAAGTGATTCGACGGTTCTTAGTTAAATTCAAGAACTATCCGGCATTGGATGCGAAGTGGATGGAGGAAGAGGACCTAGCAAATACTCCTCAGATTTTGGAACTTTACCTTGAGGCTTTCGGCTTAGCTTCGTCTATTCCAAAAGATCCTGCAGATCTACAGGGTTGAATCTGGTGCAGATGGGACTGGGGGAGTCACTCCGCTCCTTTGTCACAGATTATGTATATAGAATAAGGTCACTAATTTCCCTTTGGATTTCAGCGATTAGCTGTGCTGACAGTATTCTGTTGTATGACTTTACAAATAAGGAAACTGAAAATGGGAATTCCCGAACTTGAATCTGATTGATGTGTACTCTCTCATGTGATTTGTTTTGAGTGCAAGATTGAAAGACGAAATAATTGCAGCATTTCAGTCTTGAGAATCTATAGACATGATCGCAATAAGAATTAGCTAATCCGACATCGGTGTGGATCTAGATGCGATTGCTAAATACGTTGCCAGGAATCATGGTCTTAGATTTGGAATCAATTTATATGTGATCGATATGATGTGAATGTGCACTGACTGAGTTGTCTTTGTGCAAGTGTTAGATTTGTATTTGTCTAGTGCGTTGGTACTTAGAGTCAATGGCTACTGAATTGGTTTATGGCCTTTGTCTGTTTTGCAGGCGTAATCGAGGGTGATTACAATTCTTCCAAGAGGGGGATATGTCATAGACTGATGATGTGGCATGCCCTCAAAGCCCTGGTGACACTAGCACAAGTAAAAAAAGGCTGGTGGTTGGCTGTACGCAATCTTGCAAATCGCGTTGGAATGTTGATGTGGCTGGCCGTACGGATTTACGCAAAACGTGCTAGCTGCGTTGACGTGGCAGGCCGCATGGAATTCTGCATTATGCGTTGGCTGCTTTTGGGGAGCCAAGTGCTTTTGAGTTTGGAAGGTTTTCATGTATTGCTTTTCCCATGGCCAAGGGCCTTTAAATAAGTCCCTTGGGCCTCTCTGTGGCTCACTTGTGCTGATGAGGCGGTGAGCACAGAGGACCCGCGGGCAAATGTACTTTGCTCAAGCATTAATACAAAAAGAAATGCCGAAAGGGGCGCCAGTCTTTGGGGCCAATCTCTCTGAGCACGGAACTATGCCGAGCCGTGTCAACCGAAATGAACTGTGAATTAAGTGTGAAGTATTTTAAAGTGATTCTTTCTCATGTGTCGCACTAGATTCTCATGTTACAAACTGATTACGTGGCATGCCCATAAGTTGTTTCAACTTATAGGGCACTTGCCGATTGGGCCCTGGCGACACTAGCACTAGTAAAAAAGGGCTGGCGATTGGCTGTACGGAATCACGTAGTTGCGTTGGAATGCGGACGTGGTTGGCCATACAGATTTTGCCAAAACACATTGGCTGTGCTGTTGTGGCAAGCCGTACGGAATTCCACATTATGTGCTGGCTGCTTTTAGGGAGCCAAGTGCTTTTGAGTTTGGAAGCTTTTCATGTATTGCTTTTCCCATGGCCAAGGGCCCTTAAATAAGTCCCGTGGGCCTCTCTGTGGCTTACTTGTGCTTACAAGCCGGTGAGCAGAGAGGACCCACGGGCAACTATACTTTGCTCAAGCACTAATAACTAAAGAAATACCGAAAGGGGCGTCCTTTGGGGCCAATCTCTCTGGGCACGGAACTATGCCGGGCCGTGTCGACTCAATTGAACTGCGAATGAAGTGTGAAGTATTTTTAAGTGATTCTCTCTCGTGTGTTGCACTAGATTCTCGACTTAAGGTGTCCAAGTTTGTTACAATGGTATCGAAGCTCACTCGATTTCTCTTCTATAGGAAAATCCGATCCCTTTTTCTCTGACACATACGGATTTTGACAAGAATCAGACGACGACTCCTGCCTCTTCGGGAACAGCACAGAAAATTCGAATGGATCAGTGGATCAAGAATACGTGCCACCTCGGCCTACGAAGTATATGGAGATGCAACATCAGCAGTAGGTTGATGATTGCGCAAAGCAAATGCTCTAGTTTGCAAAGAATCCACAATATGCAAAACTTTTGACCCGACACCTGATTGACGAAGTGCATACGCATTGGCATAAAGCCATTGATACACCAATAAAAACAGCCGTCAAGAAACATCCTATCCCAAGGATGTTTACTGCAGAAGAACTTGATGACGTTGTCAAAAGACGAGTCAACCAACTTTTGGGGCCGAAGAAACAATCGAAGAAACGCAACAAGGGGACTGACTACCCCGGTTATTTGGGCTGTCAATCTTCTTTTGCAAGTGCAACAAAATAGAAGAAGCATGTACGCTTCGAAGGACTGTCCAGTTCGTCCTCATCTTCTTCCGACAGTTCGGATAGCTCTTCCTCTTCCGATTCGAGTGATGAGGATAGAAAAGGCAAGAAATGAAGAAACAACCAGAGATTTGGCAAGAAGAGCAAGAAGAAGGCAAAGAAGAGCAGACCATACCGCAGATCTTGACATGTTTCTGACAGTTTTGACGAGGATTCATCCTCTTTTGAGAGTTCGGGCTCCGACGACTACATGTTTTATTCAAAAAAGAAACATTTTTACAGAGCCAATCAATACGATTTTCTCGAGGACAAGGGCAAAAAGACCAAGGAATTCAACGAGGGTGGACAAGCAGTAAATTTTGAATCTTTTTCAAGGTTTCGAGATGCTCCAAAGGCTTTAACCTTTATTCAACAGTTTGACATAACATTCTCTGGAGGACGCTACTCAGAGCACTCCAAAATCAAGAGGGCAGCATCATTTTTTAAAGGAAATGCACGAACATGGTGGTCCACTCTCCTCTTAAGGAAAGAAGTCCCTACCAAGTGGTTAAAGTTCAAACGGTTCTTTATTTCCTCTTGGTTGAGTGAGGAGTACAAACGAGATGTGATTACTGCTTGGAACTATCTTTGGATGACCAAGCCTTACACTTTGGATGCTTATTGTGAGAGATTTTGGGATGCTTTTATACCTGCCTCTTCTTTTAAGAAGGTCACTTTTAAGTAGCAAATGGAGCGGTTTTGCTGTGGACTTCCCTAAGAGATCCGCGATTACTGCCTTGAGTAGAAGTCTGAGTCCATACAACAATTGATGGGACATGCTAAGCAAGGATTTGCTATGCGTTCGGGTAACCTGACTTACCCCATTGATCAAGTTTCGACCGGACATCAAGGACCGGACAGAATTCGACAAATGATAACAGAAGGAGAAGAAAGTTTCCAAAAAAAAGAAGGATGCACGACCCCGATTGACGGAGGAACAGAGATCAGACTACCTCAAAGAGGGGAAGTGTTTTGACTGCGGAGAACAAGGACACGTCTCTTTTCTAAAATTTCCGCTTGTCATGCTGATGTGGCAGTGTACGGATGCCCGTAATTTGTGTTGACTGCTTTTGGCTGGCAGATTTTTGAGTAAAAGGCTTTTGGGCATAATGCTTTTGAGTTATTTTTAACTGATTCTGGGGCTTTGCTCTTGGGGCATCCCTTGTAAGAATAAATTAGTCTTTTTAGAACGCATTATTCAGAGCATCTGGACGCAGAGTCTGAGTGTGAGTTCACGCGGACTCCCTTGTACTTCGCAAACAGATTAATATAAAAAGAAATACCGAAAGGGGTGCCAGTCTTTGGGGCCAATACCTCTTGGCACGGAACTGTGCCGAGCCGTGTCGTGTTTTGTGAACTGTTTTAAAGTGAATCTCTGCTGTGTCGTGGTAGAATCTTAACTTGGGGTGTCCAAGTTTGTTACAGGACCACTAAAGGATAAGCACAGATAGTTACAGAGCAGCAGTTGAGCGCGGAAGAATAGGAAAGACGAAAGCAAGTCTGTACCAGATTTTGTGGGGACCGCCGACCCGATCAGATGAACGAAAGTACCGAACTTTGCGGGGCATGGGGCAAAGTGCAAGCCGAGGAAGCCCTTATCTTCTTTGATGGAGGAGCCAAGGACAACTTCAATTAAATTGGCGGCTCGATTGGGAATTACGCCCGAGGAAATGGGGCCACCGGCTGAGGCTATTCTAGCGGCGCTCTGATGGGATGTTGCCATTACACCTGTCATTGGCAAACTACGTTTGCATTATCAAGGGTATTTAGGACGCGGGGACTTTTACATCATGCCTTTGGAAGGGTGTGACGTCCTCCTAGGAATCCCTTGGCTCCACAAGAACAACGCCGTGGTCAATTATAGGGCAAGGAAGGCCATCTTGAAAAATGAGAAGGGCAAAGAGATTGTACTTGATGTGAAATTGAAAGGTGAGTCCGTCCCACGTGATGAAATCTAGTCTTTTTGTTTATTCGATCTTCTTGAAAGAACTGAATGATGATCAAAGGTCAAATATGTTTGACCTTCACAAGGAACAACAAGAATTTCTGCAAGCTTAGGCTCACTGCTTCCTTGAAGGCTTACCAGGACAGTTACCTCTTGCACGTGCGAAAGATCATAACGATCGATTCGATTGTCGGTAGAACACCACCAAACCGGCCACCTTACAGAGTTAGCCGAGCCCAAAATGAAGAAATAATGAACCAGAACAGATTCCCCATTCCAAGGATCGATGATAAACTTGACAGACTTCAGGGTTCTACTTGCTTTAGCCGAATTGATGTGAAGAGTGGTTATCATTAGATCAGAATTGCTCCTAGAGGCGTCTACAAGACAACTTTTAGGACGACTTTTGAGTTTGTATAAATATTTCGTGATGCCATTTGGCCATTTGAATGTCAACCGCATGATGGATAGGATTTTCAGAGAGTAGCGATCATTTGTGGGCACTTTCTTTGAGGACATCATCGTCTTCTCAAGAGTGAGGTAGAGCACAAAGACCATCTGCTACAAGTTGTCCAGACATTGCGTCAACATAAACTGGTTGTAAATGCGAAAAAGAGCGAGTTGATCTTGCGAGAGATACACTTTCTGGGACATATCATCTCAGCAGAAGAGGTAAAGATGGACCCGGCCAGAGTAGAGACCATCTGTGATTGGCATGATTTGAAAAATGTTCATGAGGTTCGACGTTTTCTAGGCTTGTGCTCATATTATCCGCGGTTCATTTGGAAATTTCGAGACATAGCTTCTCCTTTGCATATGTCGACTCAGAAAGGCGTTTCTTTTACTTGGGGACCGACAGAGATTGCAGCCTTTCAGATTCTCAAGGAAAAGCTGACAATTGGACCAGTGTTGGCTGTTGCTAAATTGGCTTTATCTTACAGAAAAATAATTCATTTAGAATTATTTTTCTGTAAGATAAAGCCAATTTAGCAACATTAAATAAGGCAACAGATCAGCGAGCATTTTCTCTCTCTTTTTCTGGCAGAACGGTGAAAAAAAGAAATGAAAAAAAAATTATATAAAAAAAAAAAAAAACCCGGCCGCGATCTCTACGCGAGTAGATATTTGTGCTTGTGGCTAGGGGCTATAAAAGTATCACATGCCTTCACTCAGAAGCAAGACCAATGTTTGCAAGGAGGAGATGCTGCTGCAGATTTCAGCCGTAAAGAAGACGTTGCCGGTGATGCCCATGGCTGCCCCAAGTGTACCAGATGTCGTCCAGACCCAGTGCGCGAGTTCCCTCGCGAAGAAGTGCCTACGGAGCGTGTTTTCATCGCGACAGGCTGCTGTTTTTCTCTGTTTTCAGCCCATAAACGTCGTAGACGGGGCTGATTTACGAGAAGGAACCCGAGAACACACCTCTTTTGTGTGTAGGATTGGAAGAGAGGATTTTCTATGCAGAGATCTCTTCCGGGAAATTGCTTTTTCGAGAACCGAGTTGCATTTCGAGCGTCGAGACTTTGAAGGTAACGATTTTCATGTTATGATCTCTGAGTATTTGATTGCAGGTGTACTTCCTCTTCGTGAGGGAGTAGGAGCAGAGGAAGGCATGAGCCTCTGCAGGAGAAAGCGCTCTGATACCACTGTCACAAACGGGAGCGCATAACAATATAAAATACATTCGGATAAATAGACTTTATCACTTAGTACTGAAGCCAAAGGATATAGAGAGAAATAGATAGAGAGAGAGATAGAGAGTGAGAAGATCGACACAGTACTGGGGACTAGAAGATGGGCTGGTCCCCCCCGTAATAGTATCTTTATTACTGAGGAGAAGTCTATACAAGCACTTGAACCGAACGTATTACCACGTTCCTTCTAGAATAAGACTTGATGGTTCCCGGAAGCCTCGGCTTCCGATTCCTAGGGCAAAACCCTATTCCAAGGAACTTCCGTTCCTTATTCCAAATCCTTGAGAACCAAGGTTAAGTGAGAGGGTTTTCTCGCTTGGAACACCAAGGAAAAATAATTCTAAATGAATTATTGGAATATTAAGTGAGAGGGCTTTTCTCACTGGAGACATCCGAGTACAGAGTATTCCTAGTGCGTCATTCAAAGTAATGACGGGAGCACTGAGAACGGGAATATCTGTAAGGCCACCAAGAACGAGTACTTCTGATGCGTCATATCGGATGGGTGACAGGGAGCATCGGAAAGAAGTATCCGACCATCCGGGAACGGACATCTCTGATGCGTCATAGGATGGGTGACATAGAGCATCGTGAAGGAGATTGTACCGTAAGTTCGGTAGGAAAGGACTAGGTGATGGGTATTCCTGATGCGTCACAAGGTGGGTGACGGGTGCATCGAAAAGGGAATATCCATAGTCTGGAGGAAATTCCGAACTGTGTTAGAATTGTGCACAAGGAAAAACAAGCACTTGAATGAAGATGGGTTCAGAGGAAACTTTGAGGAAAAAACAGATGCTTTCTGAGAAAGCGGATTGCTTTTTGGGAAAGCAAATGCTTTCCCGCGAGGAAGTTTATGTTTGCATTGCAATTGTGCGTGTGATTGCATCCAGGGATGCCTGGGAAGTGCCGTGAAAGCATTGTTTTTAACTTATAAGGTTTTATTGAGTTTTTGGGTAGGTTCAGACTATTTTTAAAATACGCCGGCCGCCTATTTAATAAGTGGGCATCCATCTGATAAATAAGGCAACAGATCAGCCAGTGTTTTCTCTCTCTTTTTCTGGCAGAACAAAAAAAAAAATGACATTTTTTTTTTTGAAAAAAAAAAAAAAAAACGGCCGCGACCTCTACGCGAGCAGCTATTCGTGCTTGTGGCTAGGAGCTATAAAAGTATCACATGCCCTCACTCAAGGAGAGGACCATTTTTGGCAAGGAGGAGATGCTACTGCAGATTTCAGCCGTAAAGAAGACGTTGCCGGTGATGCCCACAGTTGCCCCAAGTGTACCAGATGTCGTCAAGACCCAGTGCACGAGTTCCCTCGCGAAGAAGTGCCTACGGAGCATGTTTCCATCGTGACAAGTTGCTGTTTTTCTCTGTTTTCAGTCCATAAACGTCGTAGACAGGGCTAATTTACGAGAAGGAACCCGAGAACACACCTCTTTTGTGTGTAGGATTGGAAGAGAGGATTTTCTATGCAGAGATCTCTTCCGAGGAATTGCTTTTTCGAGAATCGAGTTGCGTTTCGAGCGTCGAGACTTTGAAGGTAACGATTTTCATGTTATGATCTCTGAGTAGTTGATTGCAGGTGTACTTCCTCTTCGTGAGGGAGTAGGAGCAGAGGAAGGCATGAGCCTTTGCAGGAGAAAGCGCTCTGAGAAACTAGAGCTAGATCAGCCCAAGGGTTTCGTACCCAAGTTTGGGAAGCAGATCCAAGGATTGAAGAGAGGTAGACTCTCGAGATGTGATCCGAAAGTTGAAATTCCCAAGGAAAGGACTTCGTGTCCAAGAAAGCGGAGTTATTCTGCAGGAACAGGCTCTGAAAACAGAGTCGGAAAAGAGTTGCAAGGATGCCATGCCCTGAGTCTGGAAGGTGTGATCCAGAGGCGAGAATCTTGGTTCTCAAGGATTTGGAATAAGGAACGGAAGTTCCTTGGAATAGGGTTTTGCCCTAGGAATCGGAAGCCGAGGCTTCCGGGAACCATCAAGTCTTATTCTAGAACGAATGTGGTAATACGTTCGGTTCAAGTGCTTGTATAGACTTCTCCTCAGTAATAAAGATACTATTACGGGGGGGGACCAGCCCATCTTTTGGTCCCCAGTACTGTGTCGATCTTCTCACTCTCTATCTCTCTCTCTCTATATCTCTTTCTATCTATATCCTTTGGCTTTAGTACTAAGTGATAAAGTCTGTTTATCCGAGTATATTTTATATAGTTATGCGCTCCCGTTTGTGACATTGGCCTTGCCAGACTTGCAAAAGCCATTCTAAGTTTACTGTGATGCATGTGGTCGTAGTCTGGGAGCAGTTTTGATGCAAGAAGGCCATGTCATTGCTTACGAGAGCAGGATGTTTTAAAGTCCTGAGTTGGTTGCACAGATTTATGATCGAGAGCTTTTGGCAGCTATCCATGCTCTTATTCAGTGGCGACATTCTCTACTCGGAGCTAGACCATCAAAGTTTACCCTACTTCTTGTCGTAGAAGGGGTAGATGCGTTGTCTAGAAAGCTCTTGGTTATGGCTATTTCTACGATACATCATCAAAGCTTCGAGGATATGGTAGATCAGTACGCCATAGATCTTGATTTTGAAAATATATTTCACTGTGGAGAGACAGTTGCAAGCTATTCCATACGGGACGGCTATTTGATACGGAAAACGATGTTGTGTGTTACACAGCCTCTCAAGCAAAAGGTTTTGACAGAGTGCCAATGTCTACCTTTTTTCGGCCACGGCGGCATGGATACCACCTTGAAGAGTGTTGAGCGTTACTTTTACTGATTGAGGCCCAAAAAAAGAAAACGATGTGGACGAGTTTGTTGACATTTGTCAAAAGGTCAAGTTTGACAGGCATAAGGCATCAAGATTTCTACAGCCTTCACCCGTACCCTCCCGCCCCTAGGAAAGCATTGTCATGGATTCTATTTTTGATCTTCCCAAGACTCAAAGTGTTCATGATGGCATTTGGGCAGTCAGTTATAGATTGAGTAAACAGGCCCACTTCATTCCGGTAAAGAAGACAAGCTAAGACTGATCTTTGGTGGCAAAACTGTTTGTCTCACAGATTTTCCGATTACATGGCATGCCTGCGTTTATTGTTTCGGACAAAGATCCCCAGTTTACTAGTTTGTTTTGGAGGGCAATCTGGGTGAACATTGGCACACAGTTGCAGTTCTCGTTCTCGTTCCACCCGCAAATAGATGGGCAATTTGAGATAGCCAATTAGGTGATTTTGGATCTGTTGAAGTCTAATATTTCGGATCAGAAGACTTACTTTACCCTTGGTGGTGTTTACCTACAACAACATACGGGGAAGGTGCCATTTGAAGTAATCGAGGGTGCTAGGAAGGCTCCTCAATATCTAAGCACCAAAGACAAGATTCTTTTTTGAAAAAGTCTAGAAGGCATAGAAGACCATCTAGCAATTTAGAAGAGGAGAGTTCGTCCTCTTTTGACAATGACTAGATCAACAAGAAAACCAAGGAGTTCAAGGAAGGGAGTCAGATCGTCAGGTTTGAGACGTTTTCAGGCTACCAAGACACCCATCGAGCCCTTGAGTTTGTACAACAGCTTGAGGTCGCCTTCTCTGGAGGACGGTTCACAAAACACTCCAGGGTGCAAAGGGTGGCATCTTACTTGAAAGGGATTGCATAGACATGGTGGTCTACTCTGTTGTTATGCAGAGAAGCACCTGCGACATGGTTAAAGTTCAAGATAATTTTCACGTCAACTTGGATATCATATGAATATGCACGAGATGTCATCACGGCTTGGCATCACTTGAAAATGACTGAGAAAAATACATTGGATGACTATTGCCAGTGGTTTTGGGATACTTATTTGCGAGTGTCTGCGTTTTGGAAGATTACTTTGAGAGACTAGGTTGAGCGGTTTTGTCGTGGTTTGCTAAAAGAGATTCGAGACTATTGTTTAAACCAAAAATCTAACTCTATTCAGAGACTTATGGAACATGCTAAGCAACGACTTGGAATGCATGCCGGCTCATTGACTTATCCTATGGATAGGATAGTATCCATCTCAACACGGCACGAGTATGCCAGTGGAGTGAATGAATTAGGGGAGCCGGATAACAGCTCATCACAGGATTTCAAAGAAGAAAGGGGATTAGAGGATAGTGCGTCTCAGAGTGAATGATTGAGACTGACGTGCCAATGGACAGGGGAAGCTACCGAAGCTACCCATAGCTCCCAAGGCACAAGGAAAGAAACGCAAAGGGAATAAATCGGTAGATTAGAGAATTCCCCTGACCAAGGATAAGAATTTTTTTGAGTAGATTCGTATGGTCTAGATCTGGATACAGCTTTTGCTAAGGTGCACGAGGTTCTTGAGAAGTCTCAAACATGGCAGAAGAAGGCAGCTGACAAGAATTGATGGGACTTGCAATTGAAGGAAGACGATTGGGTGCTCTTACGGTTTGAGAAGACATACCTGTGGAAACGAAAGGGAAAGGAACGGTTTTTTCCAAAGCTAAGAATGCGGTACTATGGCCCTTTCCAGATTCAAAAAAATATAAATGATGTATCCTTCAGACCGAAGTTACTAGATACTTAGAAGATTCACAATGCTTTTTATGCGAGTCTATTGAAACCTTTTAACGGTGACGTGCCAATTGATAGGAAGCTTGAGGAGCAACTTGAAGTGGAAGAGAGCGAGAAGATTCTCGTTTTGGAACGGATACTGGTTGAGTAGGAAAGGGAAGAGAAAGGTAAAGTGAACGGCGGTTCTTAGTCAAGAACTATCCGACAATGGATGGGAAGTGGATGGAGGAGAAGGACCTAGCAAATACTCCTCAGATATTGGAACTTTACCTTGAGGTTTTCGGTCTAGCTTCGACTATTCCGAGAGATCCCGTGCATTAGCAAGGTTGAATCTGGTGCAGATGGGACTTTGTCACTCCGCTCCTTTGTCACAGCTTCCCCAGATGAAATAAAGTCACTGATTTTTCTTTGGATTTCAGGGATACTGATGGGTTTACAGTATTTTGTTGGATGACTTTATGAAAGAAGTACTTCGAATTGGGAATTCGTGACATGAATCTGATTTATGTGTGCTCTCTCATGTGATTGTGTTTGAGTGTAGGTTTGAAAGATGAAATGACTGCATCATTTCGGTCTTGAGATTCTATGGACATGATAGCAATAAGAATTAATCAATCCGACATCAGTGAGGGCCGGTGTGGATCTAGATGCGATTGCTAAACACGTCGCCGAGAGATCATGGTCCTAGATGTCAATAGATTTTGTGATTTGATTTGAATGTGATGTAGATGTTCAGTGACTATCGTGTGTTGGATTTGTGTTGTCTAGGTCGTCGGTACTTAGAGCTAGTGTCTACTAAACTTGTTTGTGGCGCGTGTCTAATTTTTGCAGGCGTAATCGAGGGCGATTACAATTCTTTAAAGAGGGGGGTATGTCACTAAGTGGTGATGTGGCATGACCACCCGGACAATCCCTGGCAGATAAAATGATCTTATAAGTTATTCCAACTTATGGAGTCCCGTCCGGTGGGGACCAGGGAACATAAAAAAAAGAAATAAAATAAAAAACCCTAGTGCTGGCTACTGACGTAGCAGGCTGTATAGACCCCCGAAAAATGTGCTGGATGGTGACGTGTCAGGATTGTACGTTTTTTTCGTAAATTGCACACTATGCTGACGTGGCAGGCTGTGTGGAGTTTTGGAAATTACGTTGGCTGCTTTTGGGAGTCCCCAACATTAATAATAAAGAAATACCGAAAGGGGTGCCAGTCTTTGGGGCCAATCTCTCTAAGTGCGGAACTTCGCCGTGCCGTGTTGTCTCTCTCTTAGTTTTGTTCAGTTCTTTCAGTTTTCGCAAGTGTGCTGTGGTAGATTCCCGACTTGGAGTGTCCAAGTCTGTTACATTCGTTGTATGGAATGTGAAGAAGTGTATTGGGGTCATAAATATTATGGATAGCCCTAAGAGAACAATTTCCAGCCTGACAGAATAGCGGTAACCCCACAACCTAGGAACAAGGGCCTATGCAAGAATAAGCAAAATATCTAGATCTGAAATGAAGAGCATCTGGACAGAGGACATCTAACTTTTCATTATTTGCTCAAATTACTAGGCTCCCCATTAGTTATAATAATCTGGGATGTGCCATGGCTTAGATATCAGTGGTTGTTTTAATCTGTATGCACAAAGCATATTGTCTATAAATCTTAAAGGAAGGCAAGAATATATATCGGAAGCCCTTGTCTCTCTCTACGTTTGCTGAAAAGCATTCCCTGCCTATTTCTTTCTACACCATTGTATGCACTATGAAGTTTTCTTCTTGATATAACTTTGAAGACCTAAATTTTAACTCTTTCTTCACTGCAGATATTGCTGCCCTTTGCACAGGCTTGCGTCCAGCAGTGATGGTCGATTATGCTCTAGGAGTTCGTAACTTGCAAGATCAGCTATGCAGACTCTTGGATCTTCTTGCACCGGTCACTGCTGCCTCACTCTCTGTAAAGAAAGGCTTGTGGCCAAGATGATTTAGATCTCGTGTTTTATTATGGAAGGGAAAAGAGAGCTATCGCTTCAAAGAAGCTAGACCTTTCAATTAGTCACATAAGGGAGTCTTAAGAGGCAAGAACTATCATTGAATGTAAAACGTTAACAATTCTTGGCTCTTGTTTGCAGGAAGTCGTTCTTATATCTTGTTTAAAAGTCATGCGCTTCGACGATGTGGTGTATCTGATTCATGTCGAGAACTTGACTGCGCTAATGAATGGATCCCTCAACCGCTCTGTCCAACTTGAATTCATAGTTTTGGATGACACTGTAGCTAGGGTAAGTAGCTGTGGTCTTCTGCATATTTTATCCTGTACACGAGCATACTAGTTGCCGATGTGCTTAAGATGTGTGTTTTGCAGTTTGCCTTGTCGTCCGAGAAAGATGAAGCTTTGAATGAATTTGCTTCTTTCACGACCTTTTTCCTCTCAAAAGTATCCAATGGTAGAAAGACATTTCAATTTTTCTCCATTTCTATAGCTGATTAGTTAGAGACTGATGTAGGCTATGTCACGTGCATCAATATACTATCTGTGAAGTTTCTGAAAGCACCTCTGGTCATCCATCATCTTCTACTTGTGGACTCATTGATTTGGGCAGCTCTGAATTATGGTGTGAGGCCGCCTTGCCTACCCTAAATGGGTAAGAATGCTTCGACAACCCACTATATGAGGGTGTCTAGATTCTAGACACTCTTGGTCCTTCTAAACATGCAAGTAAAATTCGGTGATTTTTGGAAGAACTGATAGGTGGTTGTGGATATGGTTTTTGTAGATGGATTTTAGGATATCCTGTCATTTATTACTTCAAGAAAGAAAATGTGTCCAAAGCTGTACGTACATTATCTGTAAGCGCACTGCTTCAGTTCAAGATCTTGATCCAAAGGTCTACTTGGATGCTTTGCCACTGATTAAGACAAGCCTACAACCTTTTTTTCTTTGTCTAAAGAGTTTAGCTGCAGTTCTGTAGCTTTCCAAACCTCTGAAGTGCAAGGCCAGAAAGGGATCTTTGCAATGCATTCGCTCACCAGGTTGCTTCCTCTTTGATGTAAATCTTACATGCTGATGCTGATGACATCCCTCGGGGCAGTCACTCCTCAAAAGCTTCCTATATCATGTGCGTGCAAGAGATTTTTAATAATACCCCAAGATACATGTTACATCTACACTGTGGGCCTACTTAAAAAATCTCCACCCCCTTCTAATGTATACGTATACATACATGTTGGAGTATTATTAATCATCTCTGGTTAACTCACATGATATGATAAAACGTTTCAAAAAGTGACTGCCTTGGGTGACATGCAATGTTTAGCATTCCAGTTTTTATCATGCGAATCCTTGTGGATTATTTGATAAAATAGGGACCTGTTTTTGTTTATGTACAACCAGAAAGGCATGGTTTCAACATGGTGTGTTCGCACATTGGTAAATTGTGTGGTTAATTTTATCTATCTGATTCACATTGAACTTGTTTGTATACAGCTTCACAATGCCGAGCGAGCTGAACAGTGAGAGAGTGGCTGAAGAGTGGGCTAGCTCATTGCAAGAAAAAGTAAAGAATTCGCGGTTTTGGAGATCTCTAGAGTTGCAAGTTGTGTCACAAATCTGCCCAACAGTGGTTCTGTAGGTGCAGTCTAATCTTCACAACGGGCAAACATCATCATTGTATTCTTTGTCGAGGTATTTTTGGTTACATGTCTCTTCTATTTTATAATGATGAGGGGCTGTGACTTGCCAAAAACCAGTTAATACTCTCCTAGTTTCACGTTAAAATTTGAAACATTTGCTTGTATTTACGCTAAAACTTGTGTTATGCTACTGGATAAGCCCGGAATTTTGTAATTTTAGTGGGTTAACACTAGGGTTGTGTTTGAGCGACTAAAGTGGCTTCGAAAGCGACGTTTGGAAAATCTACACAAATTTTAGCTTTTTTAATGAAGTTTCTTTATATTTATTTTTGGGACGCTTTGCTTGATAACATGCCAAAATTTGGTGAAAAAAGCCCGCTTGGAAAGTGATTAAAATGGTACAAAATGAGAGAAACTCAAAAGAAGAGGAAACTTTAAAGAAGTCTGGCCTAGAAATAAACGTGGCTACACGTGGTGGGTGAGCCATTAGATGGTAGCCCCAAAAATAATCGGACAGTGGGTGAAGTTTCTTCTGTATAACCTTTTGCAAGCACACCACTCCCCACTTCTTGATTTTTGGCAGATCGTAGGCTTATCTTTTCACTTTTTAAGTATTGCTTTCTTCAAGCTAGCGAGTTTTTTAATATTTTTTTATCATCATCCTGTCATTCTTTAGGCACATTTGTAACAGGCTTTGTTTCGTTATGTTTTGCAGGTAAGCTTCCTCTCACTCCTTCAACTTGCTAATCTCCTTCTATATTGGTAGGGTTCGTGTGCCCCTAGTCTTCTTGTGTGCATATACTTTGTTGGGAAATATGCAAACGTTTGCAAGGCTCCAATGTTTTCTGTGTGATTTCTGTGATGAAGGTAGAACTTTTCTCACCTTGGCTTTTTCATTTATCGATTTTGTGATCCTCTAAGGCACATAATTCAAGGTATGAGTCTTCCTATGGCGATTCATGGATATGGAAGTGATCTATGATCATGACAAACAGAAAGTGTGCCTTTAGGCACAACTTCCCAATGAGATTTGCTTCTTTTATGTCATGACAAGAGAGCAATTTTATCCGAGGGCTTGAAATGGGAGTTTTGGGCGTTGTATTGAGTTTATTTGTGACATTGAACCCTTATTAGATTAGAAGCTATTCATTTTGAAAGTGTTCTTTTACTTGAAAGTTTAAAGTTCAGGTTTTGACAATGACCGGTTCTTCACATATTTAGTTTTATATGTTTGATGTTGATAGGTTTCCACTAATTTTCAAGTTTGACAATTTTTATTTAGTAAAAGGAAAAGGTTGATGGTGACATCTTCTGCAGAAGCTTCTAATACCAGTAATATTGGTATATGAAGCATTTTGGATGTCTTGTGCATACAATTGTTTGTCTTGTGCATGGACCTTATGGCCAAGGCATGCATGCATGGACTATTTTGTGCATGAAGCATTTGGATGTCTTCTGCAGGGACCTTATGGCCAGGGCATGCATGCATGCATGCATGGCCTCTTCTTTCTAGAGAATTGGGACACCGAGAGGTGGTTCTGTGCAAATGTACTTTGGCCTATTTGAAGAGGACTTATTTTAAATGTTTAATTTGAATACTTGTACATTATCCCTTTTTTGAGCTCTCTAACTAAAGGTACCTTCATGAGGAAAGTGGTTTTGTGCTCAAAAGCCAAGCGAGGTATTATGAAGAGAAGTTTTATTCCTCACATTTCGGACTCAATTCTATTGTGAAGAGAGAGTTTCTTCGACATTTTATTGTCGGCGGACAAAAACTGAGATTTTTGTTTATGATCCATGGTCTCTTGATGAGAATTTTGTTTATGTACGGTTTCTTGATGGTGGTGTGATTGTGGTGGTAAGTTACTGATTGAAATGCACAAAGTTATAATTCATTATGTTTCAGAAAATGTTTTTACAGGGAAGACATGGAAGCATTGAAAGGCTATATTATTGAAAGGTCACTAATATAACTTCTTGATGTATAACTTTTATGCCCATTTCCAAAATGCGTAATGTGAAGTTTGAAGTTCAAAATTTCTAAACGTGATAAATTTTTTGTTCAAGCATAAAGAGATTTATCATATCTAAATTTTGAAGTATAACAAGTTGAAATGGAAAAGTGACTTTGATAGTGTTATGACTACTTAAATAAAACTTGTGCCTTTTCATCTTTCAATGTGGAGAGAGACCATATCTTTTAAAAACAAAAGATAGTTTTCATTGAGAGTCTTTTAAATCAATGCTTTGATTTTTTGGCTTGCAGAAGGCCATTGGGGAAGGTTGAGAAAATGTGCATCTTTTGAGTCGTTGATATAGAGGTTTATGATGGTGGGGACAAGTGTCCTCTTTGATTGATAAGGAAGGTTTTATAAATATTATATCTTCCTTTAATAATGTAAATGTTATTTCCATCATTGTAAATTGGTCCTTTTACTCAATGCTCACTTAACTTCTCTTGCTTTTTGTCTTTGTTTGTTTTTTAAATGAAGCCTTAGAGGTTAGGCATACTTTCAATGTTTTCAGTGATAATTGAGACTTATCTTAAATGTTATTTCAGGTTTAAAAAAGTAAATGGATCTTTTTATTTCACCTTTCATTTCACATCATGACATGTCTCTATTTTTCTTGCATTCTATTGTTTTAGAATGTTAAAGTGAAGTTTTACCTTGCATAATTTTAGTAAATTCTATACATACACACACATAAATATTGATGAGTTTTTTCTATTTCACATTTCATTTCACAACCTCACATGGTTTGACTTTTCTTGCATTCTATAAATTAATTTTAGTCAATATTCAAAAAAGTCTCTTTTATTAAACGATCGTCGATCGAATTTTCTCCTAAAAAAGAAGTGAACCGAAAATGCTAGTATAAATTTGAAAGATTTTTCAACTATTTTCTCATATATTTCACCGTTTTTCTTTCCTTTACCATGGTTTGCAACTGGCTAGTCTCGATTTTCAATCGGCTCAAGGTTAAGCTAAGGCAATCCTTTCTTGACCACTGATTCCAGTAAAACTCAACCTAACGACTTTCTCACTTTCTTTTTTTTATAGAGAGCCACAGTGATCTTTTCACTTGTTTAGTTTGTAAATGCATCCCTTTATTTAAAAACTTAATGACTTTCTTTGTAACTTTTTTATTTAAAAGATAAATTTTTATTATATTTTTTTTTCATTTGAAGACAATTTAAAACTAAAAAATTATAAATTATCTTTAAATGAAAGAATTTCTTTATAACTAAGAATGAAAGAATTGTAAATTGTATAAAATTTGAAAATTCTTTCAAAAGAAATTATAAACTACTTTTAAATGAAAGAATTTCTTCATAACTATTTTTTAAAAAAAATTTTGGTTTTAATATGCAAATGTCACCTTGTTACGTTAATTTAAAATGTATCATTATTATGAATTAGGTTTAGATATTCTCAATATTGATAAAATAAATTTAAAAAAAAAAACTGATATGTTCACGTCACATGTAATATTTGATTAGAGAATTTTGCAAGAAGAAAAATGCCATGAATTAGAGTCATCTTCATGAAATATTATTATTGTTAACTTAAATTTTTACACAAAATTACTTAGGTCTATCATTCTTTTACAAATGTTTTTATATTGCAATGATCAATGTCATTTGATCATACTTAGATGTTATTTAAATGGCAAGATTAACTCAAAAATCTCAACCTATATTGAATAATCACATAGGTTTCTTAGTTACTACAACATTTATCTCAAAAAATAACAAACTAAACTTTCAAGTTAGGCCAAATTTGGTGGTCAAGTAACTTCTCCATGTTTATCACTGAAACAACTTGACCTATTAGTCACCTTTTTTCATATATCTATTTTTCCTTTATAATACATTGTACTTCTAAGTTCGGCCAAATTTGGTCAACAAGTAACCTCTCACGTATGCCATCGGAACAACTTGACCTATTACTCACATTTTGCCATATATCTATTACTCCCTTTATAATATACTCTATCTACAACTTTACAAAATATTTGCATTACATTTCGTCTGCAGGCCATTGTGATTCACCTTGTTTGAAGTATATTAACAAGGCTATATATTAAGAAACGTTCCTATGGGTAAACTAGAGACCATGTTACTAGAGTGAGTCATTTATGGTCCTAGTGACTATGGGTGCTTAGCTTTCCCAAGATAGAAATTGGGGAAAGGTTTCGACCATCCCATACTTTTTACAAGTAGTAACCTACTTTTTGAGATCAACATCTACTTCAAGAGGGGACAAGATAGTTGAAGACTCTCTCGAGAAAAGGTTCTCTCCGATGGATACTTTCAGAGGGTTTTTATTTAAATATCATAGGTGCTTTTACTTAGGTTAGGTTATAAAAATTAGAAATCTTCTAGTTATTGCCTTTGTGATGTATAAGATCACAAATCCTTTTGTTATATAGAAAAATTATGGAAAGTGGCAGTTCCTCCCAAGATCATGACCTTAAATGCGGTGGGGCAACCCTCAAGGTTCTTGCCATTTGGTGGAGAAAGTAGGAAGTAGGCAAATAAAATTTTCCTCGTGGTGCATGGCATGATAAAGTTTTTCATGGTAAGAGTCATAGAATATGATGCTAACAAAAACTTGTGGAGTTTCTTCTTTGAAGATGATGGTACAACTTACCACATTAATTGTTCTAGTGTGGAACAATATCTACTCAAAAGTAACATCCAAAGTGATGGCCATGAATGTAATGTCATTGTGGATAGTGTGGGTGCTTAAGGGAGTCAATTGGATGTCACAAAGTTTATGCATCATCTTGAAGATGATGACCATATTACGCTATTACAAATGCATTGCATGACTAGAAAGGACTTCAAGGGAAAAGGAAAATAAGTTGATGATGATGCTACTCATGTAGACGAAAGTGGTGTAGAGGTTACTCCACTCTTAGACATGAGAAAGGGAGATCTTCCTATCGAGAGCATATTTTCACCTACTATGGAAGAGTTCAAGAGAAAGGGAGGAAGACCATGCAAAGCGAAAGGAAACTTGTGACTAAGTGAAAGGGGAGACACAAAAGGTGCTATATGATATATCCAAAGTTTTACCAATGGATGAGCAAAGAACGCTTTCAACAGATAAAGAGGTTCTTACATTTATGCGACAATGCGTGTCGACCAACAGATAAAAGAGCCAATGAATATAGGTGTTAGCAATTTCTTGAGTTGGAAAAGACTTTAAATAGAACTTTAAAATCTAACTATTATATGGGAAGGGATGTCACTGAGCGTGTAATCCCTTTACGCAACAAGCGTAATTCAATAAGAATGTATTTGCCAAAAAAGCCACATAAATTTGGCATTGAAGTATTCAATATGTGCGATGCTTGCTTAGCATACAACTATCAGTTCATAGCGTATGACAAGTTGCCTAAGAGCAATGGACTTGGATATTCTATGGTCCAAGACCTTGTGAAATCTCTTCCCCACGGACACTAAATTTAGCTTGATAGGGGTTTTACATCTTTCAAGTTTCTCTAGTGGTAGTGGTTGTCTAATAATGGCTTTGGAGGAACTGACACAATTGTGGTCATCAAAAATAGAAAAAATTGGCCTAAGAGTGATGTATGGGTGAATAAGAATGCACCACACGGAAAAATAGCATTTGCATTTTGTAGAAAGACTGGATTATTTTCTTGTGCATGGCAAGATGTTAAGCTTGTCTTTGCAACTAGCAATGTATGGGGAATGGGGAGCCATACCTATAAAAGACAAGCATGAAGCTCTCAAATCATTGGGAAACGCCTAGAAACAATCATCCAATATAACACCAACAAAACTTGGATGTGACACTTTTGATCAAATGCGTTTGGGAAGTTTTTATTTAGTGGAGGAGAGCATGGTGTCCTTCAAGTGGTGGCATAAGGCATTTTGGGGATTGCTTGATGCTGTTTACACTAACGCATATATCATCTTCAAGCATTGGCACAAAGACATTTCACATCATGAATTTCTTATGGACGTACAAGCTAGAAGCATTACTTGTAGAAAACAGTTATGGATCTGAGTATGTAACAAGGACCAAAGCGGTGTATTGAAGATGCACAAAGCAAAGGACTTGGAAACCATGTATCAATGAATACTCAAGGTGTAAGCTCACATCATTGTGTAGTTTTCTTGAAGAAGTGGCACAAAGGGAAGAAAACATTGGATGAAAATGAAATGGCATGCAAAGGAGGACAAAGTACATGTGCAAAGGATGCAACAAGTACATGTACATTGGGAGTTGCTTTGTTGAATACATAAGATGCTTTCAACTCTTCGCAGGTAAAACACACTATGCTTTTGTCTTATGAATTTTAAATGTATAGTTTACTAACATTCAATCATTTTACATGCCAAGGTAAGCAAATATACGAGATCTCTGGAGTACCATGGAACAAATAAACTTGGATGGCTAACAATCCTTTTGTTTGGAAAATTTGGAGCTGATATTTTTATTGTTTCCACTTCTATCTTCTTGCCAAATTTATCTCAGCTCATTATTGATTTTATTTCCCGTAGTTCTGGATCAAAGTTTCTTGGCCATCTAGTGACTTTGAAGAGTCATGTGTGTATCCAAGGCTCAAGTTCATGAATTTAGTTGTTGTTTCACTTTTTACTCTACATATTTGATAAATCCCTTTGAAGTTTTTTCAAATTCTATAATATGAACACAAAGAAATAAATTTTTTCAAATTTGTGCCTTTGAATTTGTGAATGTTATGCTTTATTGCAAATTTGTGCCTTTGAATTTGTCAATGTTATGGTTTGCCTAATTTAGAAGCAAACCATGGGTGCTATAAATTTTCTTGATTTTTTTTTCAACTTCTAATTATCATGATTGCAATAACCAATAAGTTTGGTTTGGTAAAACTTTTTAGTTTTCAAGTAGGGGAAATCCATCTTTTTTATTGATAAATTAGAGGGAATCGATAAAAATACTCGCATTTGAACGTGTACACGCAGGCAACAACGCATCTCACGTAGTGGCACATGCCTCCCAGAAAGCAAAGAGCATCGAAGGATCGCCATCTCCCATCAAAGCAACAGATCGTCCATGAGAGCAGAAACCCTCACCTACGAGAGAGGGCACCATTGCCCATGAGAGAGTAAGCTCAAAAGTGGCATGTGTATTGGAAACAGACAAGCATGTAGTACTTCTTAATTAAAATGGGAATGTCCAAAGAGCAGCCAACTTCTATGGCAAGTTGGTGTAAGTCATTGAGGGTGAAGTTTTGTTCAGAAGTATCAAAGCTCGAAACTTAACAACGATTTTGGTGGCAAAGACTCAAAAATTGAGATCCAAATGGCTTGGGAAGGAAAAAATCTCATTGGAATCTTTGTGTTAAATGAATAAGTTGAAGAAAGAGAGAGTAGCAATATAAGGAAGATATTCATGTGTGTAAAACACACAAAAAAGCCACAAAAGTGGCCTTTTATTTTAACAACATATCAACTTCTCAAAAATTGTACAAGAAAAGTAAAGTTGTATATGGTTCTTCGTGATTCTTAAAAGGTGGAATTATTGTGCTTAAAATTTTTCTCAAGTGGTTGTCAAACACATACCTAAACTTTCGCGTAAAAATAAGAAACTTGTCTCAAAAGTCTCACAAGAAAATATCATGATAGTGATCTATTTTTTTCTCTCTCTTTTTCTTTTCAATTATTATTATGTGTGTACAATGTGGATTTAAGAGGAATTTGAAACTTATTTTGTGGTTAAGGAGATGTGATTTTTACAAATTTATGGTATGAAGCCACTAAAGTGGCTTGCTATCACAAAAACCGTGTTAAAAATGCAACGAACCTTTGTTCTTTGGGAGCATCGGAAGATCCCCCCCACCTAATATCTTACTGCATGGGCAAAGAACCATTTGGCAAGAGCCTTTCTTAGTTATATCTTTCGCGACCATCATGATGTAATGCAAAATTATTGGCCAATACACTGAGCCTCTATTTGAAATTTTGCAAGAGCAAGCTCCAAAAGAGATTAGTAATTTTTGAAAGTAAAGGGGATTTTGAATAAAACATTCTTTGACTTGAATTATAACTAACAAATAAAGCCCTTTTGTATGCAGGTCGGACCAGTGGCGTGGGGATTAGAGAGATTGCTAGGTGACACGTACTGCCCCTATCCAATCTCTTACTTTGACATAATCATGGAATGTGCATTATCATTCAATGTCCACGTTTTCATCACAATATTCATCTTGAAGCTTTGTATGAAACCTCTCTGTAGACATTTTGCACATGGACTGAAACCTTTGTGACTCCTTTCAAGACTTCCGTTTCGAAACTTGATGCCTACTATGTGCATCTGCACCCACTAATGATCAAGAATGAACGTAGATTTTGTAACTGATAAGGTTTAATCAAAATGGGAAATTTTTCCTTATGAACCATTGTAATGGAAAATCTTTGTATGCACAATTTGGTCAAACTATAATTGTGGTTCAAGTCTGGACACACATAATAGGAGGCACAATATCATCTTACGCAATGAAACATAAATACACACTCAATTTTTTTGCAATACAAATAACCATAGCGGTTGGTTAGTATGCGTCCACAATTTACTGACTTGGAATATGTACATTATTGACGTGGAATATGTGGCTAAGAAGTTGGTGTTGTACACAAAGGACAAGTCATATGTCCCCTTTGTTCCTAGGCTAACACTAAATTTGAATCGTTATCACACTATTTAGAAGCTAAGTTCCTTCAGCCTCAAAAATAAGTGATGCCGCCTTGAATTCTTGCCAAACAAATATAATTTTGCTTTTAGTTTGGTATCTGGGTTAATTATTCCAAGGGCACCATTGTTCTTTGAAAGAATGGGGGCAGTTTTAGGTTTTTATTTTTATTTTTATTTGGCAAAACTCACAATATGTGAGTGGTTTTGTATTGAGTATAATTATGGGATTAATCTTGAATTTCTTATCACATCTCGTGTCTAGGATTCATTGGAATGGTTTGGTACAGTTGGTTTTCCTTGCTCTAAGCTTGTTTTTTAAGCTCATGTTTACTAGTCCTTGCATTGATTTTGTCTTAATTATCTCTCATCACTCTTTATTGCATTTGTTTCCTAGTTTCTCTGCCATGACTGAGGATAGATGGACTCATGATAATGTCTTGGATGTCAAGTTAATGCATCCTTATTATAAGATTTAAGGCTATATCTTCTAATGTTTACTCCACATTTGTAGAGATGGGGGAACCTCACAATTGTCATGAGATATAGGCTACATGTTCATTGTCTATTCACACATTTAGAGATGATCTGTAATATTATATGAGACTTCTAAAAAAAAATATCTCAGTTGAACTTGAATTGCATTAATCATAGAAGGTTACAAACAACCCTAGCATATCCTTTGCAAAGGGTTCTCCAGGAAAAAATACATAAAAGGGGACGCACCTCGACGACCACTCTTACTTGTGTAGCGTGCAATTTTAGTTCCTACTACAAAAAAAGTTCCTAACATCATGTTTCGAGAAAACATAATATTATATGAGACTTTTGAGTAAAACTCAATAAGAAAGTAATAAAATCATTAGGTTGACTTTAAATGGAATCAATATTCAAGAGAGGATTGTCTCTACTTTGCCTTGAGCCGGTTGAAAATCGAGACTAGTCTGTTGCAAACCATGGTAAAGGAAAAACAACCGGTGAAATATATGAGAAAATAGTTCAAAAATTGTGCAAATTTCAAAATTTTTGCTAGTATTTTTTATTTTCTTCTTTGTGAGGAGAAAACTTGGCGGAACGCCTCTTAATAAAAGAGGCTTTCCCGAACACTGATTAAAATTAAGCCACAGAAGGCAAGAAAACTCAAGCCTTTTGAGGCTGTGAATGAAAGGTGAAATAAAAAGAACTCATTGATATATATATATATATATATATATATATATATATATATATATATATATATATATATATATATATATATATATATATATATATATGTGTGTGTGTGTGTGTGTGTGTGTGTGTGTGTGTGTGTGTGTGTGTGTGTGTAAATAAAAATAAAAATAAAAAAACTTATTATGTATAGAATTTACTAGAATTATGCAAGGTGAAGCTTCACTTTAGCGTTTTAAAACAATAGAATGCAAAATAAGTGAAAGGGTCACGATGGCTTTCTAAAACTATAAGAAAGTGATAAAATCATTAGGTTGAGTTTGATTAGAATTGTATGAGGTGAAGCATTGTTCGCGATTGTCTCTTTTATTAAGCGACACAGTGTCCTCCTTGCAAAGAAGCAAACAAAAAATACTAGCAAACATTTTGAAATTTGTAAGATTTTTGAACTAAGTTCTGACATATTTCACCGGTTTTCCTTCTCTTTGCCATGGTTTACTCATTAGTTTATATATATATATATATATATATATATATATATATATATATATATATTTATGTTGTGTGTGTGTGTGTGTGTGTGTGTGTGTGTATAGAACTTAGTAGAATTATACAAGGTGAAGCTTCACTTTAGCATTCTAAAAGAATAGAACGAGAAGTCAAGTTATGTGAGGAAGTGAATTGAAAGGCGAAATAACAAGTGAAAGGGTCACAACGGCTTTCAAAAACAATAAGAAAGTGATAAAATTATTAGGTTGAATTAAACTGGTATCCGTGCTTGGGAAAGGATTGCCTCAGCTTACTCTTGAGTCGATTTAAAATCAAGACTTGCTAGTTGCTGCAAACCATGGTAAATGGAAGAAAAACCGATGTATGTGAGAAAGTCTTCCAAAAGTTTTGTAAATCTCAAAATTTTTGCTAGTATTTCCGGTGAGGAGGAAACTCGACCAACATCCACTTAATAAAAGAGACTTGCTCAAATGTTAACACTGACTCGAATCAAGCTATAAAATGCAAGAAATGTAAAGCCCCCATGTGAAGTTGTGAAATGAAAGGTGAAATAAAAAGAACTAATTAATATATGTGTTTATTTATAGAATTTATTAGAATTATACAAGGTGAAGCTTCACTTTAGCATTCTAAAACAGTAGAATGCAAAAAACAAAAACATATGTGTGTGTGTGTGTAAAATTTACTAAAATTATGCAAGGTGAAGCTTCACTTTAGCATTATAAAACAATAGAATGCAAGAAAAGTAAAGACATCTAAGGATGTGAAATGAAAGGTAAGTCTCCATCATGCATTGAAAACAATGAAAGTCTCCCTAACTCAACACAACACTAAGGGTTTCTTTTAGAAAGCCAATAATTAAGAAACAATCATTGGGTGGTCCAAACAATCAATCAAAGGTGTTTAGTTAGCATATATAATCAATAAAATATTTTGGTGTCAATTCAATGACTCCACATGTTTATAGGATGCCACCTTTAGGGAAGCCATCCACCTAGAACCACATTATTTGAGCAATACCAAATTGATGATTTTCGAGGGTGTGCTTGTAAAATGCACTTTGCAAGGGAAATAGCAGTGTCATTTGCTTCAAGGTTCTTCTAGCGTCTTGTTTGGTGCCTTGCTATCTTTAGGAAGGTAGAAAAAGGGTCTTTCAACAAATGTATACATAATAGCCACGATAACTAGATCTATTCATAAGCCAGGGGTACAAGACCGTGGTCTTCAAGCATGAGACTTGAGTCAAGGTATTCTTGCCAAGGTCCTCATAAATTCAATCTTTTCTTGATTGCTACAAATGGTCTCATCCTTAATTTCTTCATGGATTGTCCCATGAGAAGCAACTAATAAATAAAAGGAAGTATTAATGTTTGATTATGAGAAAACTCTTCCAAATATATTTGCCCAATAAATGCTTAAGTTAAATTTCTCATGATTAGAAAAGGTTCGCAAGGTTGCTTAGAATATTCCTTTGGTGTGAACATTAGGACATGTTCGCTACATTTTCCTTTACGAATACCTCAATTTTTTGTATAGTTGATGTTTCAAAGTTTTCAACTAGAATGATAACTATGAGAGGTGTATCCTTTTTTTTCTTAACCTCTTAAAACTATTTTTGATTAGGATAAACTACCAAAATACCCCTCTAATTTGTGGAAATTCCCAAAATACTCAAGTTTCAAAAATTTCCAAAATACCCCCAATACTTTTTCAGAAATTCCCAAATTTCTTTTCCAATTTTCCAAAATTTCTAAAATACCAGATGCTAATCTAGAATTTGAGTTGACTATGTAGGCTTTGGAGATAAATTGCTTCATTATCTTTAGACATAATTTCCTTTTTTTGTGAGGTAATTTGTGACAAACTACATGCTAAACATGCAAAAATGGATCTCAATTGTAAAACAGGAATAAATATTAGAAAATCTTGAACAATCCAACCAAAATAGATACAAGGATATTTTGGAAATTTTTGAAATTTGAGGGATTTTTTGGAAATTTCCACAAATTAGAGGGGTATTTTGGTAATTTTCCCTTTTGATTATTTTGCTAAGTTTGGCCTCAAAAGTCAACCTTTCATGGTAAGATAATAGTCTTAAGTAACAAAAAATAATTGGCAAAAAAATAAAATTGTAATAGCATTTAGGATCTAAATTCGTAATTGGCTTGCTTAACTAATCATAGAAAATGATGCCCTTTGTCAAATACAAGAGATTGTTGACCAAAATGACAAAATGATCATTTAACTATGTTAAGAAAGTCTTATTTACAAACTAGAGAAAAACCTTAGCTCCAAAGCATTCTTTTTATTTAGCAATAAAAAAAACATAACACATGATGCGAGATGCTTAGTTATATTTGGTCTTACTTGTGAATAACTAACACTACTCCTGTAAAAAAATAGCCACTTTTCTGGCTATAAGAGGCTTTTGTAAAAAATAATTCAACAGCTATTTATATGTCTAAACAAAAACCCTGCCAGGGAAATGCACCCAACACATAGTATGAGTTGATACAAAATATCGAGAAAATAAATTAAGGGTTGAAGCTACCTTTGCATGGCCATCTCTAAGGACTAATTTGGTAAAATGCATATAATGTTACTAAATTGATTCAATGGTAAACCAATTTTGTTTTCAAAAGACTCAAACTTTTTTGAAAAATCTCCCAATAGAGTGTTCAATTTCTTATAGTCAACACATACCCTGAGTTTTTGATTCTTGTTTGGAACTAAAGACAATGGGAAGTAACCAATCACTCCTTGCTATTTCAGTAAGCCTTTAATAGGTTGTGAATATCTTCCTTGAAGTTCTTTGCATAATTTGGGTCATATTGTACCTCTTTAGTTGTGCATTTGTCTATCTTTCTCTTTGATTTTTGGTTCTATATGATTATTGATCTTTATTACCTTAGGATCTAACTCTGAACCTAGATTCCATTCTTCTTTTTCTCGAGTCAAATCTAAGGCAATAAAGATCGCCTATGCTAACAAAAAATTTTGCATTCCACCTCCCTTTTGTCCAGCCAAGGATTCAAATTTCTCTTGTATACAAATACCTGCTACATAATCAATGTGTGAAGAGTATTTGTACTGGTTGAATCCTCATCTCTTCCTTCTGATACCCTATCGTGTTCAGGTGCTAACATGTTTTGGTACTTATTTTGGATGACCGCCTTATCTGGTCTAGTTTCCTCAGGTATCTGGCTTCCTTTCTCATATGAAGGTCTTTAATCTTGACTTTCACCTTGATTTAAGTCAACAAAGTTATATTGGTAATGTTTTCATTGTTCCTCAGCTCTTTGCTAGTCTATAAGAACTACATTTAGGCCTATTTTAGCTATGGGAAAGATATTGATTGATGCTAACATTTTTTCTATCTTTTTAGTCCCATACTTCTTCCATAACTCTTCTAGGTGCATCGCTCTTTTCCAACTTCTAATATTATTGGTTTTAATGTGGACTCTTCTGTTCGGTCCTTGTATAGTCAATCTTTGCCTTGCATAAACATGTATGGCTCCTGCACATCTTAGCCATGGCCCTCCTAAGAGCGTACTATATGGATCTCGGACATCTAGAACCAAAAAAATAGTTTTAAACTTTTATAATTTGTTGAGGTTCTTGATCAAATCACTGGCTTGGACAATCCTTTAGTCTCCCATCCTAATTTTGAAAGGGGCAGATTCCATCTCTTGGATCCCTAGTTTCTAACTAACATGCTTCCCTAAAATGTTCACTCCATCACCCCCATCCTGAATGACACTTGATAGTTGTTCCCATTGCTTTGTGACCTTGTAGTCAATCTGAATGACTAGTACTTTGTCATCCTTAATTTCAAATAGGTCAACTACCATTGTGTTTAACTCTCTCTTTTTTTATCTTTTGATGATATTGGAAGCTCTAGGTAATGTCCCTTTGATATCATCCAGTTCAATAGTTAACTTCTACATTGTTTCACATACTTTGACATATATATATTCTTGTTCCTTTCTAGAATTACTATTTGAACTGTATGACCTTCTAGCTGGAAAACTATCTTCACACTCATATGCCTATGGTAGCGTCCTACGTCTTTTGGCTAATGGATCCTTTTGTGGAGATTCAAATTGTTGCTATTGAATTTTTTTTGTCCCCACATCCTTTCTATTTGCTTCATCCAGGTCCATCTTGATTTGTTGTACCCCTTCCTCAAGGTGCTTCTCACATCCCTTTGCTAGTTTCTCAGTTGTTGCCTCCTTAGCATTCTTCTTACCAAATTCAAAATCTGGGATCTCCACATGCGGAGCTTTTGAAGCTATCAAAAGAAGTCTTTAAATGGTTTTAGATTTCGAGCATTCTAGTCTCTCTGGATTTCACTGTTCTAGATCTTGAGTGATTCAAGTTGTTGTTAGTAGCAAGCTAACTTGGATATCATTTTTTGGATCTCTCATTGTAAAAACACTTATTATTTTGATAAATCGAGAATATTATAACTCCTATTTTTTGGATAAATCTTTGTGATTGATGAACCGGGGCTACAAGCTGTTGGAATTAGGGTTGCAGAGAGACACACACAGCTTGGAGAAGACGAAGGAAGCTCAAGGCACACAATAGAGAGTGATTTACTTAGTGTGCAATGGAAAGATAGATACCCTAGTGTGATGGGCGTATATACAATGCTCGGGGAAAAAACCTCCTAAAGAGGGAAAAAATGCCTCGGCGGTCCTAATGTGTTCACACACATCACTAACACATGTATATGGTAACAAATCCCCCCTGGAGTGATGCGGTGAAGAAGAGCTGGCACATTAGTAAAGGGAAGTGCCATGCCCTGAGGACATGATTAGTCCACAAAGGGGAGTAAGCCCAAAGCTTT
Organism: Adiantum capillus-veneris; assembly: GCF_014529385.1. Lineage (NCBI taxonomy): Eukaryota > Viridiplantae > Streptophyta > Polypodiopsida > Polypodiales > Pteridaceae > Adiantum > Adiantum capillus-veneris. The sequence continues at coordinate 63,440,732 of NC_140952.1, read as the reverse complement.
GCGAAAAGCTTCAAGCTTCTCACGAGACAATGCCTTTGTGAAAAGAACTGCAAGGTTGTCCTGTGTTGGCACATAAGCCAAGCTGATCTCTCTTGCTGAGAGCCTCTCCTTGAGATAGTGGTAATGCACCTCAATGTGCTTTGTGCGAGCATGAAAAATTGGGTTCCTCGCAACTGCCAATGCGCTTGAAAGGCACTATTGCAAGGCTCATAAAGGACAGGGTGCCAACCTGATGACCCGCAATACTGCAAAGCACATGGTCTCACCAACCCCAACACGACCTTTTCAAAACATCTCACCACCCTTGAAATTCTCCCACCGCCGTCCTCGTCTGCAAGTCGACAGCTATTTCGTTGTCTTTTTGCATTGAAAAAATAAAAGGTGAATTTGTTAGGAACCGGTTCCCACACCGGATTTAAAGTTAACAAGGCATTGTCTCATGGGAAAATTTAAAAAGGATTGGCCAAGAGCTGACCCAAAGGTATCCAAATCCAACTTCAAAGGCTCATTCCAGTCATACCTCTTTATGAAGAGGAGCTTCACTCTAGTGAAGAGGAGCTTCACAAATATTTCAAGTCCATTTATTAAGATTTAAATAAAAGTCATTTTAAGTCTTTCGAACCCACATCTCTTGCACCTACCACTTGCAACGGGGTTTAGACACTGCGAGTGTAATTTTGCACTTGGTAAGACCGCCCTTTATATTTTGTATGTCAAATTTAGCTTCAAAAAGGCTCTCGTATGCATGGGATCTCATGGAACTATACAAATAAGTAATGACTGCAAAGCACATGACCGAGTCAAAAATTGCAAATCCAGCAAACTGAGTGACTCCAATGGAAAAAGAAAAGGCATTGATCAACCAAGGGAGAATGACCAGAGAAAGATTGACAACATTAACATACGCATCAATAGGTCTTTTACATCAGTATTTTTGCATTGTGTTCATTTTTTCAGTAAAGCCTGATTGCACAACATAAAAGGGGGATAGAAGCACTCGTTCGAGGGGAGGATACGAAGTCAAAGACCATGAAGCAGTTGAAAGCAATAGTAGAAGCAACGAAGGCAAGAGACATGACAGAGGATCAGCTCACATAGTAGAAGACAAAAAGGACGAAGACGAGAGCAGTGTTGTCTTTTATGAAGACCCATTTTGAAGATGCAGACTCTCTACTTGTAGGGGAGGACTTTTTCCTGTGTGGATACCAGCTTATCATACTGTGTGGACATCACCATCCTTTGTGGATTTTTCCTGTGTGGATCTTATCATCCTTTGTGGACTTTATTTTCCTGTGTGGATATCACTAGCCTATGTGGATTTTGTTAGCCTGTGTGGATCATGCATCTTCAGTATCTTGTCTTAGTCCAAACCTCAAGGAGAGGATTGTAAAGTGTGAGCTTTGTCCTAAGGTGTGAGTCAAGGAGAGGAGAGTGGATTTATCCCACATACTGTGGAGCAAGGCTGTAGAGCTACTTAAAGCTCATTTCATGAATGAATAAACATCAACTTCATTTTGCACTACATGCTTGTCCATGGTGAGCTTGTGCTCAGCTAAGTCAATACTCAAGATTGTGTTTATGAGTCCAAGCTAATTCTATCTTGGAACCTAATTCACTTGAGTGATAACCTTGCTTACACACGCACTCACACATTGAAGCTATGTTTCTCTTTCATCCACCCTAGCTAGCACAATCCAATTCCTAACAAAAGGTGCATCCAATTTACTGTCACGCAAAGTGTGCACCAGCCATTTTGGCATACCTCTAGTTTGCTCATTTTTAGCCCTTTCCTCATCAAGTACATCATGTACAACTGCATCAATAATAGACTGATCTACAACATTTTTAGAAACCCCCATAGGCTGTACATTTGCCTCATTGGAACTTACATTCGTATTTCCACCACCAAAAAGAGGCAACAAAGTGTCATAAATGTCCTGTGAGCTTACATTACTGTCTCTAGTACATGACATCAAGGCCTGAACAGAATCTTCCACAAACACTACATCCCATGAAACCAGAATACATTTTGTTTGCAAATGATACAACCTGTAACCTTTGCTTTCAGCACTATAACCAACAAAAATACATTTGACAGCCTTTTCATCCAATTTTTTGCGCCGTGTTTGTGGCACCAAAGCATATGCCAAACAACCAAAAATAGGCATGTGCTCAATAGAAGGCTTTCTATCATGCCATGCTTCATATGGAGTAATAGACTGCAAAGCTTTTGTAGGACACCTGTTTAGTACATAAGTGGCACACATGATGGCCTCAAGCCAAAAAGGATGCGGCAAAGCTTGACTTTTGACCATACATCGTGCCATTTCCGTCAGTGACCTATTTTTCCTCTCAGCAACACCATTTTGCCGAGGTGCATAAGGCACTGTACATTGGTGTTTTATCCCACGAATAGCCAGAAATGCATTAAATTCATGAGACATATACTCCCCCCCTTGATCGGAACGGAGGGTGCCCATAGTACATTTCGAGACATTTTCAGTCATAGCCAGAAATTGTTTGAAGCACATAAAAACTTTGGACTTGGCTTTAAGCGAAAATACCCATGCATGCCTGGAGTAATCATCAATGAAAGTCACGAAATACAGGTAATTGCCCAAGGACGGAGTTTGCATGGGCCCACAAACATCACTATGCACAAGCTGCAACCTGCATGTGGCCCGAACTGAACTATCCTTTGGAAACTTAGAACGTTGCATCTTACCCAAAATACAGCCTTCACAAACATGTTTGACAGGTGCTTCAAGAGGCGGCAAAGAAGCAACCATATCAGATTTCTGCAAACGCAACAAACTAGCAAAATTCAGATGACCAAAACGTGCATGCCAAAGTTTTGCATCTGAAATAGCCCTTGAATATGCAACAGCATTTGCAAAATTTTGTTCACACTTGTCATACAAAGTGAGCTTATACAGCCCACGACACAAAAAGCCATATGCAATATTTTCATCACCAAAACTGAGATCGTGAATTGTACATCTGTCATCCACAAATTTGACTACAAGTCCAAGTCTAGCAAGTGCGGATACAGACAAGAGATTCTTCTTGATCCCAGGTACATAAAGTGCATCAACAAGTGTGAAGGAACTGCCATTTGCAGCAGTAAGCACAATCTTTCCAATTCCCTGAACTGGATAAGAGGCATTGTTGGCACAAGTGACTGAATTCCCATGAGGGACAGACTCGAGAGAGGTGAACAATTCACGATGTGAGGTAATGTGCTTTGTAGCACCACTGTCGAAATACCACACATGTGAATCTGTAGCAACTGACAAGCATGCATCATGGACAGCAGGATTGTAAGTGCACTCTGCGCTAAAAGCTCGTTCTGCATCAATATCAGCATTACAGTCTCCTTTCACAGAAGACTCAACAATGGCTACATTTGTAGTGGAACCAGCATTTGCAGTGGAACCACCCTCTTACTTCTTTGCCTCTTTGGCCTTCAACTTAGGAAACGACTTGATCAAGTGATCATTAGCTTTACAATAATGGCAACGCATCTTCTTTTTTCCCTTATCACCATAATTTCCAGACGAATTGCTGCCAACAGAAGCATTAGGAACAGAAGTTTTGCCACTCGCAGCAGAACCATAAGAAGTGGCTACATTGCTATTACCACCCTTTCTTTGAGAAGCAATAAAAGCGTGTTCAACTGCACGTTGTTTAGTCCTCTTTTTTCTGGAAAGTGACTCTTGCAACAGCAATGTGCATAATACATCAAACTTGACAACTTCAGGATTTCCTTGGGTCATAAGTGTCCAAGTACTCGCAAAAGTCTGGTAAGAATCTAGTAAGGCATCAAGAACAGTCTGCACAAGGGAACTGTCTGAAACGACTTCACCTGCAGAAATAAGTTACTCATTGATATCCTTGACACTAGCAAGGAAGGTGTCCATATCATCTTCCTCATGCAAAATATTTGACTCCAGCTCTTTACGTAGCAAAGCAATTTTAGCCTCATTACGACTTGCATAAAGACCAGAAAAAATATCCCAAGCCTATTTTGCAGATTTTGCTGAACGGATGTGAGGAACAATGGTGCGCTTCACAGACAACACAATCAATGTATGAACCTATGCATCCTTTACATCCCAACGAGCTTGTTCTGCCATAGGCAAAACAAAAAGTCTAATAGCTGCAATCCTTGCAGCAAGACCTGCAACATCCTCAACATCGCCTACATCCTCAGAACCAGGACGTACATCAATGCCCTGCACAATATTCCAGATGCCCTTTGACACAAGAACGTGTTGCATCATATAAGCCCACATAGGGTAATTGTCCCCATCCAACCTGTCCTCAACAGCAAACATCTTGAACACATCTGTGTTGTTGTTGTCAGCCATGGTAAATGCTGCACCTGATGTAAAAACTACCCAAAAATAGGAGAAACGGAGTGGACTATAAGGCACCTGTTATGCAGAAAACGTCACTGACAGAAATTTTGCACAAGATGACGAAATAGCCTGTGCAGCATTGCCTGTAGTGGAAATGGAGGCCGAAATGAGCTCAAATCAAAAATCTGAGCAAACTGAGCTCTACGAGCACATCCGAAATATTTGTCAACCTGCGACCTGCTCTGATACCAATTGTTGGAATTAGGGTTGCAGAGAGACACACACAGCTTGGAGAAGACGAAGGAAGCTCAAGGCACACAATAGAGAGTGATTTACTTAGTGTGCAATGGAAAGATAGATAGGCCTAGTGTGATCGGCGTATATACAATGCTCGGGGGAAAAAACCTCCTAAAGAGGGAAAAAATGCCCTGGAGGTCCTAGTGAGTTCACACACATCACTACCACATGTATATGGTAACACAATCTTCCAGATTGTATCAACTTGTCTTTACTTATCTTTAGTTAGAGCTCCTAGATTATTAGTTTTGACCACCAAAAACCTTGGCTAAGGTATAAAAGCCAACTTTTGTAAGTTATTTTTAAGTTTTGGATAATGAAATACACTCCGTGAGCTAATGGCACTCACTTCTCTCCTTCTCGCACTTTCTACTCCCTCTCTGGTTGTCACATTGCAGTCGCGTCTATTGCGTTGCAACCATAGGTAAGAGCTCTACGCACTGACGTAAGCACTTCACGGTATTTTGTAGATTTTGGTGTAACTGATCCATGGCCTAATTTCATCATAAGTAGGAATTTACACTTCAAAATAAAAAACTAAGCATAGGCGGGGTATTAGGGCATCATTGTTAAGCATTTAGATGCATTCTGGGTCGAAAAAGACTAGGTCAAAAATCCATTACTGTTAATAATCACGATTTTTGCAACTTGACTTAAAGTGAGATTTGAGACCATAAGCATGCGTGCTTAGGTCTTATAAACATGTCCTAGAAGTTTCATTATGTTTGGATGTCATTTGATGCTGTAACGAATGTGATTTGTTTGCCGATTAACGATTGTCTTTTGGTGATTTCAGTCACTTGAGTTTAGCTTGAGTTTAATGCGAGTTGTTTGTTACTTTCCGAGAGATTGACAACCTCTTGTAGCCTCTATGCACTAGTCAAGTCACGTTCGTCCCATGGATTGACAATTTAATCGTGGTTCTCGCTACATCTACAATAAGATAGGAGTGAGGTTAGACACCCGTCCCACATTTGGCACCGCTTTCGGGGATCGAAGAGACCTAAACTAGCAAAAAACACGAGCGTCTTGTGAAGGTATCCTTAACTTCCTCTAGGATCTCCTAGAGTAGAAACTTTCTTTAGAAACCGCATAGCTTAAGGTTGTCGTCTTTTGCTATGTCAAGGTAGCTTGGAAGTAATCGTGCTTGCTGAGTGCCTTTAGGATTATAGGATTGCAGAAATGACAATTTTGAGAATGATTGATGGTCGAAACAAGTCTTAAGATCAAGGCTCAGAAAACCAAAACAAAAAAAAAGAGTGTTTGTGGACACTTTCCACAACCCCTTTGCAGTAGAACCTAGGAGTAGGGTAAGTAGAATTCGAGGTGGATTTCAGAAGATTGCTCTCTCTAAAAGAATCAACTGTGAGTTGTTATTTGAAGTTACAGAATTTCAGGTCTACGTCTAGAAATAGCATGAAGAGACTGCCAACCACTCAATCCGATTGGAGAATATGCTTAAAAGTTGTATGAACCAGTGGGTAAGCTCAAGGACAGATTGAGGTAAAAATTTCAAGAGTTTGCAAAAACTCAGATTATTTACTTTTTCTTCACATTTTAGGCCAAATTAGGTTTTGACTTGATTCATAGGCTTAAAATAGCTTATGAAAAGACCGTCCATTGAAAAAGTGCAAAAAAGTGTTCATTTTGGGCCTACAGTAAATAATTGTGATTATTTACTTTCAGCTCAAAACTGACCAAGGTTGATACCAGTGACTCATTGCATGTGTACAAACAACTTTTGTAAAGGCATATAGAATTTGGATCACCAAATTGACCAGAAACTGGGTAAAAACTAAAGTCTGTACTGACTTTCGGAAACTTGAGTGTAAATTGGAAATTTTTTTGTTCAAACTCAATGAAACTTGATTCATAGGCTTATATTAATGTGATAGACATGTGCATGCTTAGTTGACCAAAAAGATACAAAAATTTACCAGATGTAAATAATCGCGATTTTTAACATCTGCCCCATTTTTCAACTTTTTTGACCAAGTTAGCATACCACTAGCTTTACCATGTTGTAATAAGCCCACAAACCAAATTTGGTAAGATTTGGATCATTGGATTGAAAATTGTGACCAAATTTGCAAAGTCAGTCTTTGCGGATACAAAATTGATGACCATTTGAACAAATTTTATCCAAACTTGAAGAAACTTGGCTAGAGACCTTAAGTTGAGGTGCTTAACAGATCTGTGTCAAGATTGGGACAAAAAATAAATAATGACGATTATTTAGATATGCTACAAAAATTGATAATCTTGCACATTTGAATGTACCACAAGGTCAAGCATATCAAGTAGACTACACAAATCAATTTTGGTGAAATTTATATCACAAAAGTGAGACTTAAGCCAAATTCTTGAAAACCGAGTCTGCCCACGAAACAGTTGATAAACTTGAACAAATTTTGTTCAAATTTAGTTAAACTTGTCCAAGGACCTTAACAGGTTGTACACTTGACAAATCAAGCCAAAAAGTGTAAAAAATTGAGAAAAGTAAATAATCATGATTATTTACTACTGCTACACAGAGACACCAATTTTGACTTTTGAACTTGTATAGTGTTAGACCAACATAATACAAGGCCACCGAGAAATTTTGGGTTCAATCAGATCCAAATTGGTACATGTTCACTCAGATTTCAGGTTGCAAATTAGTCCTTTGATCTTTTTTGCAAAAGTGGAATCTGAAAAGTCTCAACTGCTGACTCCCATAGCTCGATTTGAAGTGATACACATAGACCAATCACAATAGTTAGCAAAAACTATACAGTCTTTATGAAAGAATAGCTACTTGATCAAAATTGATACAGAAATCGGGTTGCAGACAAGGAATTGACAGCTTGACGGAAATTGCAACCAAGTCACGTGGAAGAAATTGACAACAAGTCAATCCGATGGTAAGTACTCTATCCAAGGCTTCACAAGTCTATATGGACCTTAGATTTGGTTGTATACTAGAAAACCAAGGAATATTTCGAGAAACCTCCAGTAGACTATCCACCAAAGAGAGTGTTAATCAAGGCGAGCACTTGGACACTATCCCTGAAGAAGTCTCAGACACTTTTTCATAATCAACATCTGAAATGTGTTCATATTCGACTCACTCAAAAATTGGAACGACAATGCGCTACAAGCATATACTCTCATTTTATAAGACTGATCGCCATGGAGCTCAGGTTTACCTGGATCCTAACGAAGAGTATGCTATTCGCATTGATGACCATAGTATTGAGTTTGAAGAAGAGATCAGGGCAAACAAACTAGGAAAAATGTACATGGATAGAAACAAAACTCAGTATTTACACATGGAAAACCTTAACGTGATAGACAAATGGGGGTTAGAGGTAAACACCATAATTCCAGATATGTCAGCAAAAGAAGGACCACCAACTTTAGAATTTGAGGGATACGATCAAATTGATTTGAAGCCTTTGAAACGGCTTAGGACAAATAATCCTAGGAACGGAGTCTATTATTGGGAGGATAGAAATGTAAAAGATCTCCTATGGACTTCGCATGCCAAATCGGTACAACTAACATCCATGAAGAACATCTATATCTTCAAGATCAAAGATAAGAGTTCAACAGACCTACCAACCTACCTTTTTAGGGATTTTTATAATAACAACTTTGTTATGATGACTCCTGAGGAGGTGGAACAAACCAAATACCAAGGGTACTCCATAAGGGATTAGATATTGGGCCAAGGACCAGAAAATATTTCAAGAGATAAAAACCGTGAGAGATCTTCTAAGAGTAATGTTAAGAAACCAAAAACCACCTCATCACGAAGAAAACCGGGTGACACTAAAGCCAATCCAGGGCTACACGAGTCACTATTTACAACAAACTGGTTTGAAGGACTCAAAACAGGGCCAACTACCAGGAGACCAGGAGTTGAACCAAATAGACGTGTCAGACCAGCTGATTTTCAGAAATGGGTCAAAAAATATAGTGGATCTGGGGATCCATATGACCACTTAGCAAGCTTTAAGCAAGTGCTAAGAGAATACGTATATTCGATTTCCATACTCAATTCGAGGGGTTTGGAATGACATTAGAAGGAAAATCATTGCCATGGTTCAAAAACATTCCACCAAGGTCAATCATGGACTTGAATACATTAGCTCAAGGATTTGTAGCTGCTTGTTCCAAAACGGGATCAAACACAATACGTTAGCTCAAATCTACAACTTTAAACAGAAACAAGGTGAGTCTGTTAGGGATTGTGCAACTCGAATGAAGCAATACATTGCAAGATGCCCAGAGCTAGAGATACTTGCAGAGGAACGGCTAGTATCATTGTTTCTAGAGGGACTGCTAAACAAAGAACTTCATGCTATACTATATAGCAAGAAGCAGACAACCCTAGAAGAGTGTGTGTCAGATGCCATTGACTTAGGAGACAATTGTGATATTTTCAATGCAGAAGATGTCCCTAAGGATAACCAAAGTGAGAAAAAAACATCCACCAAACTAGCACAAGTGGGAACGGCTGCTGCAGCACCGCTTTCAAGCATAGAATACATGCTCAAAAGGATGAATGACATGATGAATAACATGCAAAAAGCACCTATAAGGGGACTAGGACAAGGGATACCTCAACAAGGACAACCAATTAGGCCACAGAAATGGTGTGCAATCGAGGGTAAATGGACCAACCATGAGACCAATGAGTGCTATTACCGACCGAAGTATGATGGGAATGTTCAATACGTGCCTATGAGGCCACAAGGACAACCCATGTACATATATCAGCCTAATATGGCCCCAGATCAAAGACCACTGATGGGTATGGAAAGACCTCAACCCGTGTTGGGTCAACAACCTCCATATCTGGGACATAATGTAGTGCCTGTAAAGTACATGCATCCAGAGGGATTCATAGATGAATAAGCACTAGTGCCTGCTATACCCTATGCTAAGCTTAGTCCATCTACAGTAATGGTAAAAGGAGATTGGTATAATTCACATCCACCACCAATGGAAGACCCTGTGACTTATGCTCCACCAGAGCTTGCACCAATGTACTATGTAGTTAATCATGGTGTCAGACCTCCTATAGTAATACCCATGATCAAGCCAAGAACTGGAAACTGTCATAACTGTGGTGCAGATGATCATTGGAAAAATGAATGCCCATAGCCTGACAAGAATCTCGAGCCAGTTGAAGCTGATTGCATACAATGTTGCAAAAAGGGAGGACACTTCCTGGAAGACTGTCCAAAAAATCCTTTAAACAAGGGTGAACGTAGTACAAGTGATACCTAGTAGCTCATCTGAGAGTGAACCAGTTGTTCCAATCAAGGTAATCACCAGAGCCTAGGCTACAAAAAAGAAATATAACTCCTCTAATGATTCGGAAAATACAAAAATTTCCTCTCAAAGACCAAAAGAAGCAGAAAAAAAGGTATGAGATGAGAAAATAGAAACAAAGGGCTGAAATTGAGACGAAAGCAAAGAAGCTAATCCAGGAAAAGGTGAAAGAAACTAGAAGCAAAATCAAGCAAACCACCGTGAAAGTTGGAAGATGAATTTTGGTTGACAAAATTTTTGGGCCTAGCCTACCAAGCGGGACTTAAAGCATGCCAAAACATGGAAAACAAATGAAAAAACTATCCTTCTCCAGCCATGGAAGCAGCTAAGCTTGAAGCTTATCAAAATTTTGTAAGAGTCATGCAAGAAATACTGGAAAAACAAAGACCTAAGCTCGAGAGTATGGCAAAACCTGAGGAGCTTGTGGTAAGAGCCAATAAAGAAAAATTTGAAGTGGTGGTAGAACCCCAGTGTAAAACAAAAGGTCCAGAACTTATAGTCCCGGACAGCAAAGATGCCTTAGACGGAATTCCATTCGTAGAAGAAGACTGGCCAGGACACTTATGGGAAAAAGTTAGAGAGATCAATGATGGGAGCCTAACTCTGAAGTCAGCTCCTATAGAGGAGGTTTGGTTAGACAATCTACCTCCTGATATGGACATGGATGTACAATCCTTGTATGGGGATTGCGGATCTGAAGTTTCAAGAATGTCTAAACCATTGACCTTGAAAACATTACCCTCTTACTTGCGAGATAATGAAGATGAATCCATAGTGTGTAAAACCACTCAAGTAAAAAGAGCAGAACATACCTAAAGTAGACAACATTCATTCAATCATGTCTACACCCATTCAATGCACTCTTACTTTAGGAGAACTGTTGAAAATCAAGCCATATTTATGGAATAATCTACAGAAAACTCTAAGGAAGGTGGGAATAACGGGTCTAATCGCAATTTTTTTGGGGAAAATTGAAACACGAAATGGACAACAAAGAGATTCAAACTGTTCCAATGAACAAAGTTGGAGAATACTACGAAGGGGAAGAGGGAAACACCACTCTTCCATTGAAATATAACGACATAGAAACCATGGAAATACTGGATAGTGGGGCAGGCATAGCCATAGCCACGAAAGCAGATGGGGAATCCTGGGGACAACCAGCCATTAGGCAAACTCTAATGAAATTGCAATTGGCTGATGGACACATCGAAAGACCCTTAGGACTGCTTTAGAAAGTGATAGTTAATTCCTGTGGATTGAATATCAACACACTTTTGTCATAGTAGACTTTGGAAAGAAACTCAATTACGAAATCATACTAGGAAGACCTTTCATGCGACAAGTACAACTCATTCAAGGTTAGGAAAACAATTATCTGTACTTGAAGCAAGTGGGATCAATAACAAGGGTTAATCTAAAAGATCACACTTATCGAGATTGCTTGAAAACGCCCATATAGGAATTTGATTTAGTCTCTTTGGCTGAAACTAGGCTTCCATCTTGGTTGAACAAAGACACTCCTATTTGGATATGCGGAGCTTCAAAAAATGGAAGCTTAAAATGAGAAGAATGTATCTTAGAAAGGGATTGCACAGATGAAGCCTATGTACCTGAACCCTTTCCAAAGCATTTGTTCGAGCCATTTGAATGGACTCAAATTTTAGCAACAATGGATGTTTGTGTAAACATGTGTGTGCCTACTCAATTTTGCAATGAGGATGGCTACGACATAATCCCCATCCAAATGATTTCAACCCTTCTCATTGAAGATGGAAGCCCAGAACCCAAGGACTTGATGAAAGCTCAACAAGTCTTTTCAGACCTCTACTATGATGCAACAGATGAGTTAGAAGAACACTCAGCTACCTCAGATGATTCGGGGTCGGAAAAAGAACATGTGAGAGCTAAGCTACACGTGAAAGGAGGGGAGGAAAAGTTTTTTGAATTTCCTAACTAGAAACCAAGAAGACAGAAATGGTATAGGCGAAAGAGGGACACTAGAAATTTGAAAGCTAGACCTATGCCATTAGTCTCCAGTAGAACACAGTTCCTGATGCAGATAGATGCACATGATTGTGTGAAGGACAAAATCACTGGCAGATATCCTTCAAACAAAAATCCAAAAATGTCAAAAACATTGAGAAAACCAAGAAAGGAAACTCAAGAAAAACCTAAAAACCAGGACAAGGATTCAACCATGACAAGAGTCGAACAGAAAAAGAAATATCAAGAGTTGAAAAAATCTATAAAGGAGATATATACAACAGAAATGGAAACCACTGAAGAAGATGGTAAAGATGTAATGAGTGTTCCATCCCATTACAAGAGATATACTTTCCAAGGTCAAAAAATATAGTCGAACAACGTGTTAGAGAACTACGAAAACAGGGAGAGTCATACGAACGGCCTGAAAACGCAAGAAAGATAGATTTGGCCAAACCAGGAGAAGAGCCTAGACAAGCCACATTGCAAATGACCTTATGAAAGAAGAAGAAAGGATTTTGTTAAGCTTACTGAAAGAATACTGATATATTTTTACTTGGTCTTACAAGCATCTCAAGGGTGTTGATCCAGAAATCTGTCAACATACCATACCCATGAGAGATGATGCAAAACCAAGTAGACAAAGGCCATACACATACAATGAAACATTTGCCAATAAGATCAAAAAAGAGATTGAAAAGCTACAGTAGGCCAAATTCATTTATGAAATTGAACACACAGATTGGGTATCTCCAATTGTGGTAGTGCCCAAGAAAAATGAAAAATTACGCGTGTGTGTCAACCTCAAGAAAGTGAATGCAACTACCATTAGAGACAACTTTCCTCTTCCAATCGTTGAGAATGTTTTAGAACCAGTTGCAGGTAAAGAAGCTTATAGCTTTTTAGATGCCTTTTTGGGATACAATCAACTTTTGGTTGACCCAAAAGATCAACATAAAATTGCCTTTGCAACGGAATGGGGTATTTCTACCTATCAGGTTATGCCTTTTGGGTTAACTAATGCTCCGGCCACCTTTCAAAGATTGATGAGCCATGATTTTAAAGAATATCTTAGGAATTTCTTGGAAGTATATATGGATGATCTATGCATACATTCATCAATCCGGGCTAATCATTTTGAACACCTCAAAAAGGTATTGAAAAATGTAGACTTTATAGGATTTGCTTAAATCCTGAAAAGTGCACATTTATGGGTAGACAAGAAAAAATTCTTGGACATATAGTGTCTAAAAATGGCATAGCTACTGATATAGACAAAATTCATGTTATTGCTGATTTGCCTAGACCGACAATAATCAAGGGGGTTCAAGCCTTCATGGGACATTGTGGATATTACAAAAAAATTATACCACCACCAAGAGGGAAGGACTAGAAATGATCTATGCCTTGTTTAGGGGTCACATAATAGTTATGTGACTATCACACGAGTGCAGTAGAAGGGGCTATTTATTTTCAATTTTTCTCACATTTTCACATACAAAAGGGTATCGTAAAATAAAATCAAGAAAAAAATTACATATTGAATAGAAAAAGAGTGTATTTTATTTGTAAAAAAATCACAGATAAGGAGTTTTAAAAATAGTCCTTGAACGTACGTGATGACAGCCAATGAAATTGAGAAGTGCCTCCACTCTTTCGATCACCTCCTAGGACTTTTGCAATGGCTTTGTTGTGAAAGCATAGTCATTGTGGAGCTTTAGTAGCCTATCAAAAATGCGCATGAATGCGTGTAATGTACAAAAATGTACATTAAAAAGAGAAAATGGAAAGATTGGATTCCAAGCCTTGTCCTTTAGTGCAAAGTCCGGGGCATTGAGCATGTGGCATCTGAAAACAAACTCTTCCCATTCTCTGCCTTCATCTACGACATCAAAATTTCCCAATGCTTCGTCTCCATCCTCTTGCCATGGAAGCATCCTCCCTTTGCTCAATTCTTTTGTGCTTTTTGTCTATTAGGTTTGTACCCTCAAGTGCAAAATGGACAAGGACTTGCTTGCAACCAAGCAAACACTTGATGGTCTTTAAGTCCCTGCTTAGATGCCACTCTACATCAAAGCTACCAAAACCCTCAACCTCCAACTTCTCACTTGAAAGTTGGGGGTATTATTTCTCTAATCCATGGAGTAATCTCAAAAATCCATGAAAGTACTCCATTGGTCTCTTTGGGCCCCTCAATAGCACCAACCACCAAATGTCTTTCTTTGATTGCACACTAAAAGATGGGGTGGGAGATGGCTTGATTGAATCCCTTTGCTTGGTTTGTAATAGGCCTTCATTCATTAGAGTGATACTTAACCTCTCTAGAAGTAAGAAGTATATTGTGTCACCTTCTTAATGTAACTCGTAGAATCTAAGCATAGCCTGTTGAAACCTTCTGAGGTCCATAAAAATAATGTTCCACATTGTGTAAGGGAAGCCCTTCTCCGAAGATCTTATGGAGTTTTTCCTACCTTTGGTGTGCCTAAAGCATTAAGTGAAGCTAACATTGTGTTCTCAATGTGTAGGTATGTCCCAATGTGGGAGAACACATCTTTATTTGTAGCCTTTGCAAGGTTGAGCTTGTGCGGAACAGGAAACAGGTTCTCCACAATTCTATACTCCCACAAGGCATCCTTTAGGAGTTGAAAAATAGCCTTGTAGGCTCTGGTGTTCATCCCAACCTCATCACAAGCCTTTTGCACTTCATTTTCATTACATTTGCGAATTTGTGCATAAGCTACTTGGTGACTACATCCCTAATGTGCATTCCCCCATGTGAATGTAAGATAGAAATCACATCATGGGTATTGAGAAAACTAGCGAGAAGGTTGACTCAATCATCTTGGCTTGTTTCGTCGCATCCCTCCACCCGCTCATCCACTCGTACCCTCTCTTGGTCGCCTTGCACACCTCCTACAAGCTCCCACAAAAAGTAATTCACCTATATTTTGACATCACTACCTCCATCGTCTTTAATAGTTATCAACTTTGAGCAAGCTCACCTATCACTCAATGTGCTATTTCTGAGAGAGGTGGATGGGTAGAAATAGTGGGAATTGCTCACAAGAGGCTTTTCATCTCCCTCTTTGAGCTGCATGGGCAGTCTATCGGGTTGATCTAGATATTGGACTCTTTGCCGACGTGGCAGGGAGTCCTGCCTACCAGCAACCGAATCACGTCTAAAGGGTTAAACGTCCCCCCCCCCCCCCAACCACTAAATACATTTGAACATGGGACCTTGCATCAACCATGCTCACTATGTTGGTGGTTTGAGCCTTTGCCTCTCTCCGCAAGTGCATGAGTTCAAATCCTGCAAGTCAACATGTTGCAGTGCATAATCAACTTTTTGATTGAGACTGAAAGCATGGTTTGGTGGTACAAAAAGGACTATCCTTGACACAACATAGGCTTGGTGGTTCATGTGTGTAAAAAGAGAGGACCTTTTAATTGGAATTGGGGAGGGACAATATATTTCTTTTTCTTTTTTTTAAAGACGTTTTAAACTTTTGAAACCATTCCCGAGAAGAGGGTCGAGGGCGGGATCGGGGGGGTTTATGGTTCGGTGCTTTGACTCTCTCTCTCTCTCTCTCTCTCTATCTATCTATCTATCTATCTCATAGTTTGGCATCTTGCACCTTGCTTGCTCCATAGCCACCAAAGTTGTTGTGCTCTCTCTCTCTCTCTCTCTCTCTCTCTCTCTCTCTCTCTCTCTCTCTCTCTCTCTCTCTCTCTCTCTCTCTCTCTCTCCATAGCCACCAAAGTTGTAGAGAAGGTCGGCTCAAGCTTCTTCAACAATCATGTCTTCTCAAAGGCACCAAGTTCTGGATTGCAAAAGAACTCACTCTGCTACAACCCAAACACAAAAGTGTAGAGCTCAAGAAGTTACATGAAGCTTGCAAGCAAGAAAAATGGGCAGCCTATCGAAGCGGTAAAGCTATCATCCAAGAGTTTCGCAATCCCAAATCTGCTCTCCCCATAGCTGACCCCCCCTAGGTTTTTATCTTCCCCTTTTTCTTTTCATCTTCCCAATGGACCCTCAGTCCTTAACTGATAAGTATCGACATCTTCTGCTCGAGACGCAACCATTGTATTGTCTGTTCTTTTTGGTCCCATAGGTCATATCTGACCTCCGTGGACGATAAATCAATCTCTCTCTCTCTCTCTCTCTCACACACACACACACACACACACACACACACACACACACACACACACACACACACACACACACACACACACACACACACACTTGCTCCTTGCCAATGGATAGTACTGCTTTAGATTACTGTTGCATAGTTTCTCTCTTTCAATGAGCTGGAAGGTGGTCCAAGCATGGATGAATAGACACAAAGCCATTACATTAGAAATTCCATTCCAACTAATCAGGCTTTTCATCATGATTATTGGGCTACAAAGAAACGTAGGCAGAGAAGCAAAGAAAGACATCCTTCTTGTGCTCTTGGATTACCAAAAGCCGGGACAAAGAAGAACATTTACGCAACGGTGGCACGATGTTGGCGCAAGCAAATACTAGGGATATCAAGGAATGAACAGAAGGAAATACTCCAGAAACTCTTGAACCACCATACATTTCCCAAGCTGCAAAAAAAAAAAGCAATGTCAAAGACACCATTCTATCGGGTGTGCGCAACACTTTGACTCAAATTAAGGTCCCGCACTCAATAAGTGAGCTTTTTGTGACGAGAACATCTTTGACAATGATCTTGAAGAATAGTATAAGTAAGACCTCAATAAACTAATCTAAAATTGCTAGCGTCCTCGATATCCATCGAAGGAATATAGCTGTTGCAAGTTTAAGGCTGAAGTGTTGCCATTGAGTGCTTGTGAGATACAATTTCATTGAGGAGCCACTATCACCAATAAAACAAGAGATTTGGTGCATGCCTTTTGGACATCAAAGACCAGAGTTTCACCTTACAAGAAGGACATATGCAAGAAGAGAATTGGAAGGAAAAGTGTTATCAAACATCCTGTGAATCTACTCGATGACTCTTAGGTACCAACAACTCTTAGCAATTGTAATTTTTTTGACAATCCTTAAGGCTGATATGGTCAAGATAGGTCCAAATTTGGTAGTCTACTATATGGGATTGGGTGTGTACAATACCTTACAAAGATATATACATTACCAGTGCATTCCTATGTAGTTCCAAAGTTGTCCTGCATAGAACCAAAGCCCTTGTGCAGTACCAAATTTGGTGTTCAATCGTGTAGTAGTAATTCCACAGCCTATATATAGAGTATCAAAGACTTTTTATAATACCTTTTCCTTCCCTAGAGGCACCAAAGCCTATCTATAGAGTACCAAAGCCTCTCTCTATTTTACCAAAGCCTAATTGTGTAGTACCAAAATCTTTGTGCAGTACCAAACCTTTTCCCTATATAGTTCCAAATCATTCTTGTTTATCAGCAAAGAATTTTCAAAGCACCCATATAATACTCTTCTGCATAGAATTTTACTATGAGTCAAAAGTACCAAAAGGGTACCAAATCTGACTTTTTGTTATATGGCAATGGTCCTCCACAATACCAAAGGTCTTTGTGTAGTACCCAAGCCTTTGTAAACTACCCAATTTGGTACTCTCCTGCATGCCAATGGTTGTACATAGTACCAAAAGCCTAATGAAAGTACCAAATATGGAAATAATATATCTATAGAGTACCAAAGCCTCACTCTATTTTACCAAATCCTAATTTTGTAGTACCGAAGTCGTTGTGCAGTACCAAACCTATTCCACGTATAGTACCAAAGAATTATTTTTTATCCCCAAAGAATTTTCAAAGTACCCATATGGGTACTCTTTTGCATGGAGTTCTACTATGAGTCAAAAACAGACGGACAATACCAAATTTGACTTTTTGTTAAAAGGCAATGGTCCTTCACAATACCAAATGTTTTTTTATAGTACACAAGCCTCTATAACTACCCAATTCGGTACTCTCCTGCATGCCATTGGTTGTACATAGTACCAAAGGCCTAAAGACAATACCAAATATGGAAATATTATATCTATAGAGTACCAAAGCCTCACTCTATTTTACCAAATCATAATTGTGTAGTACCAAAGTTTTTGTGCACTACCAAGCCTACTCCCTGTATAGTACCAAAGCATTCTTGTTTATCACCAAAGAATTTGCAAAGTACCCATATCGGTACTCTTTTGCATAGAGTTCTACTATGAGTCAAAAGAAAAAGACAGTACCAAATCTGACTTTTTGTTATATGGAGTGGTCCTTCAGTGTCCCAAAGGTCTTTGTACAGTACCCAAGCCCCTGTAAACTACCCAAGTTGGTACTCTCGTACATGCCATTGGTTGTACATAATATCAAAAGCCTAAAGACAATACCGAATAAGAAATAATCCTTTATAGTGCCAGATCTTTTATGAATAGTCTCAAATTTGTATAGCACCAAATGTGTTCTAAATAGTCTCAAATTTAACTAATTTTGGTCTTATCCAGCTCTTAAATTCTATTTTGTTTCATGGGGCAATGGTTGTATAAAGGCCATATTAGGTAAAGTGGGAAAATCCCAATTCCCAGGTTGGACAAATTTCAATATATCATGTACAAAATATAGAGATTTTGTCAAAAATTTAAGTTTTCTTAAGGTCTCATTCCACTTTATGCACATACAATACACAATGAAAACAACTAAAATACCATGGTTTCAATCAATTGGATTATTAGGAGACGAGTATATTGCATCCATTATCGTTGTCTATGTTCTACTGTCCTACCTACAACTTATCTCAACATGGAGAGCTTGGTTTCTAGGTCCACCACTTGTCCAAGTTAATGTAAAAGTGACTCAAGGTTCACAACTTGTGAAATCAAGGATCCATTGAGGAATACAATCCACTTGGCTATTTTTCCTTAATTTATTGCATGTGACATTCAAGCAAGGTCCACCTCTAATCTATAACTTCTTAATTTGAGGCATGGGGCATACATAAAATATGTAGCATATGATCTATTGCCTCATATGAAGGTTGGTTTCAAGGTGCACTTATCCATGCTAGCCTATCTTGGAGAAATGATGGAGCTTGCTTCTCTCCTTGTTTCAATGGAGACTAGCTTGGACAAGTGGTGGACCTTTGCTTCTCTCTATGTTTCAATAGAGTTAGCTTGGACAAGTGGTGATCTTGGAACAAAACCCCCATGTAAAACATATCATGGGTATTCCAAGTGATTAGAAAGATTACCATTTAAGATATAACCTTATAGGTTGGACAAATGGAGCTTGGCTTGGATAAATGGTGGACCTTTGATTCTCTCCATGTTTCAATGGAGCCTATCTTGGAGAAATGGTGGAGCTTGCTTTTGTCCATGTTTCAATGGAGCCTAGCTTGAACAGTTGGTGGACCTTTGCTTCTCTCTATGTTTCAATAGAGTTAGCTTAGACACGTGGTGGATCTTCAAACTAAGCCAACTACTATCAATGTTTCCTAGCTTGGACAAGTGGTGGAGTGTTTCTCTACTCCATGTTTCAATGGATCTTAGCTTGGACAAGTGTTGGACCTTAAAACAAAAACCCCATGTACAACATAGAATGGATTTTCTAGATTTCAATGGAGTCTAGATTTAACAAATGGTGGAGCTTGTCTTCATCCATGTTTCAATGAAACTAGCTTGGACAAGTGGTGGACCTTGTAACAAACCCCCCCATGTACAACATATCATTGGTCTTCTAAGTGATGGGAAGGAATACCATTCAAGATATAAACTTATAGCTTGGATAAGTAGTTGACTTTAAAACCAAATTCATCATAATACAATGAAATACAGGTTAGCCAATTCCTAAATCTTGAGACCAAACCTCCCATGCTATTAGAGATAATATATTGGATAAGTGGTGGACCTTCTATTATTTTCCCATGCCTAGTTTAGACTACCGGTACACTTTGCAGCTATAAAGGTTGGACGAGTTGTGGAGCCTTGTTTCTATCCATGTTTTAATGGATCCTAGCTTGGACAAGTGGTGGACCTTGGAAAAAAGCTTCCATGTACAACATATGTGAGGTTTTCCATGTTTTAATGGAACCTATCTTGGACAAATGGTGAAGCTTGCTTCTCTCCATGTTGATTTTGGAACTACCTTAGACAAGTGTGGAGCTTTGCTTTTCTACTCTTCATAATACAATGAAGTATAGGTTGGTTACATGGTGAATCTTAAGGCCAAACCTCCCATTTTACTAGATATGATAGGTTGGACAAGTGGATCAACCTTCTATCATTTCTCCATGACTATATTGGACAATTAGTAGACCTAACATCTCTCTATGTTGTCTAGAGATAAGCTTGGACAAGTGATGGACCCTGCTTCTCTCTTCCCTTGGTTTACTAGTTTGAAGACTCAGTATATATACTTTCTTAGATCTAGCTTGAACAAGTGGTGGACCTTG
This sequence comes from Adiantum capillus-veneris, assembly GCF_014529385.1. NCBI lineage: Eukaryota > Viridiplantae > Streptophyta > Polypodiopsida > Polypodiales > Pteridaceae > Adiantum > Adiantum capillus-veneris. Next base: position 63,420,341 of record NC_140952.1, on the reverse strand, counting down.
ACGTATCCACAATCTTTAATTCATTACAAAAAAGTATATGAAAAAATAACATAGGAATCTTGGTTTGAAGGTCAAACAATTAGGTTCCAAATGCACATAATAATATATTTTCCACCCATAATAAAAGAAAGTTAAATATGTTATTACCAAATTGACAAAGGTAACGTCCAAGAATTCTAGCTTTGCATCTTGTCAGATCTAAATCTTCATCAAGGCGACATGCATGTATACATCAACTTTCAAGCCATTCAAGAATACATGCACTTAGATTCCATAGTTTTGTTTTCAAAGTCTTTTAGGTTCTAAAACTCTTTCACATAAAGTATGTAATGACAAAATTCTTGAAGCAAACATTTGTGCCCAAGAAAAAGATCCCTCTCATATATTTAAAGTCCATGAATTCTCTGATCCATACTTACAAGTTTTATTTTGACATCAAACATCAATTCTCTCATAGTTACAAATAAATGCAACCTCGATATGAATTGACAAAAAATGAATTTCTTTTACTATATGACCCAACATAGGCCCCAATCAAATAAAAAATGAGTCCCCAAAAATTTGGGTGCACTCTAGCAATACATCAGAGTCCCCTTACAATAGGATGCACTCCAATAGTACATTGAAGTCCCCTTAGAGTAGGGTGCACTCCATTCAAGTGTTCATAAAATTGACACACCTTTGTTTTTTTATATAAAAAAGACTATATCAAATTATACAAATGTTGAAAGATACACACTATAATAAAAAAAGAATCTTATGGCCATATTTATTCAATGCTTTCGTGTTGACAAGTACACACCAAGGACATAATTTGTCTCAGAATCACTATACTGATTTACAATTGTGTTGTATGTATAGACTCTCTTATCTCTTGCATACAACCATCCTACCAACCATGGAATTATGGTTCTCTGTAAGAAGTTTTAAAGTTGCTCGGAAGTTTGCCTCCACATCTTTGGAAATATAAGATATGTCCCTCGCATGTTCCACATCACCCTATACGGAGTGTCATAAAAAATTAAGGTATTGTTTGCATCCAAATCCTCAAATATCTTCCAAATATCACTCAAATTTTTGTGATAAACCCTTGTAAATCCTAACATGATATTTGGATTTTGGCAATTTTTGTTACTCATAAACACCTTGAACTTGGTATACTGCTCAGGAAAACATTTTTGTGTGATGCGTTGCACCCTTGTTAAGTTATAGCAACTCCATATCCATAGCTCAAAGTATTCAGCACAAAAATCCAAAAAACTTTGTGCGTCTGGTCGCACCACATGATAAACTTCATCTTTATCCTCCACAAGTCGCATGTGTTGAGCCCAAGATGGCATAGAATCTCCATGTTTCATTTCAATTGTCTTGAGAAGTAACCCCTCTAGATCCAAGATAAGTACTCTTTTGATGTCCTTGAAAGCAAGTGGTAGGTGATAAGGAGGTGATTCATTCCTTGGACAAGGTCTTGGAGGAGGTTGGATGGGTAATTCAATAGTTTTCTTCAATTTATGCCAGCATATAGCCAATCCATTTTTCTGTAATGGTTGTGAAATTAAAGAACAAGAACACTTAATGCAAACACAACAATAGACATGAGTTTTACATTGTCTACCCGAAGGTTTTATTAGATACCAAAATCCATCTATGATCTACTCATTAATAGAAAGAAAGTCAAATTAAAATCCTGACTCTTTTTTATGCTACACTCTCTCTTGGTCTCAATACCATGGAGTTCAACTAGACTTAAGTCAACTAATAACTACTACTTGTTGTTAAAGGTATGCTTGAAGTGCATAAGGCTTAAGCAATGCTCTAGTGTAGAATGGGTATTTAGGTCTCAAGGTCTACCACTTATCCAAGCAAAGATCCATTTAGATATGGAAACCCAATTTTTCTTAATATAATGATATAGAGTGGACAAGTGGTGAATCCTAAGACCAAACCACTCATGCTACTAGGGATAATAGGTTGGAAAAGTGGTGGACCTTGAATGTAAACCCCCCATGTACAAAGTATCAGGGGTTTTGGGTATTTCAATCGACTCTAGCATCTTCGAGACATGGTGGAGCTTACTTCTCTCCATGTTTCAATGGAGTCTATCTTGGATAAATGGTGGAGCATCATTCTCTCCATGTTTCAATGGAGCCTAGCTTGGACAAGTGGTGGACGTTTGTTTCTCTCTATGTTTGAACAAATTTAGCTTGGACAAGTGGTGGATCTTGGAACAAAATCCCCATGTAAAACATATCATGGACATTACAAGTGGTGAGAAAAAATACCATTCAATATATAAACTTATAGGTTGGACAAGTGGTGGACCTTAACACCCAATTATTATTAATATAATGACATAGAGTGGACAAGTGGTGAATCTTGCGACCAAACCTACTAGGAAAAGTAGGTTGGACAAGTGGTGGACCTTGAATGCAAACCCCCCATGTACAAAATATCACTCATGCTACTAGGAATAATTTGGTATTAAGGTCCATGTTTCAATGGAGCCTAGCTTGGAAAAGTGTTTCTCTCTATGTTTCAATAGAATTAGCTTGGACAAGTGGTGAACCTTGGAACAAAACCCCTATGTAAAGCATGTCATGGGCATTACAAGTGGTGAGAAAAAATACCATTCAAGGTATAACCTTATAGGCTGGACAAGTGGTGGACCTTAGCACCCAATTCCTCTTATTATAATGACATAGAGTGGAAAAGTGGTGAATTGTGAGATCAAACCTACTAGGGATAAGAGGGTGGACAAATGGTCGACCTTGAATGTAAATCACCCATGTACAAAATATCATGGGTTTTGCGTATTTCAATGGAGCCTAGCATCTAGGAGACATGGTGGAACTTACTTATGTCCATGTTTTAATGGAGCCTATCTAGGAGAAATGGTGGAAGTTCCTTCTCTCCATGTTTCAATGGAGCCTAGCTTGGACAAGTCGTGGACCTTTGTTTCTCTCTATGTTTAAATATGGTTAGCTTGGACAAGTGGTGGATCTTGGAATGAAACTCCCATGTAAAACATATCATGGGCATTTCAAGTGGCCAGAAAGGATACCATTTAAGATATAACCTTATAGGTTGGACAAGTGGTGGACCTTAACACAATATAATGACATAGAGTGTACAAGTGGTGAATCTTGAAACCAAACCACTCATGCTACTAGGGATAATAGGTTAAACAAGTGGTGGGCCTTGAAATAAAACCCCCTAGAGTGTTTCAATGGAGCCTAGCTTGGAAACATGGTAAAGCTTGCTTCTCTCCATGTTTCAATGCAGCCTATCTTGGATAAATGGTGGAGCATCATTCTCTCCATGTTTCAATGGAGCCTAGCTTGGACAAGTGGTGGACCTTTGTTTCTCTCTATGTTTGAATAGAGTTATCTTGGAAAAGTGGTGGACCTTGGAACAAAACCCCCATGTAAAACATATCATGGGCATTACAAGTGGTGAGAAAAAATACCATTTAATATATAACCTTATAGTTTGGACAAGTGGTGGACCTTAAAACCCAATTATTCTTAATATAATGACATAGAGTGGATAAGTGGTGAACTTGGGACCAAACCTACTAGGGAAATAGGTTCGACAAGTGGTGGACCTTGAATGTAAACCCCCCATGTACAAAATATCACTCATGCTACTAGAAATAATTTGGTATTAAGGTCCATGTTTCAATGCAGCCTAGCTTGGAAAAGTGGTGGACCTTTGTTTCTCTTTATGTTTCAATAGATTTAGCTTGGACAAGTGGTGGACCTTGGAACAAAACCCCTAGGTAAATCATGTCATGGGCATTACAAGTGGTGAGAAAAAATACCATTCAAGCTATAACATTATAGGTTGGACAAGTGGTGGACCTTAACACCCAATTCCTCTTAATATAATAACATAGAGTGGGCAAGTGGTGAATCATGAGACCAAACCTACTAGGGATAATAGGTTGGACAAGTGGTGAACCTTGAATGTAAACCCCCCATGTACAAAATATTATGGGTATTGGGTATTTCAATGGAGCCTAGCAACTTGGAGACATGGTGGAGCTTATTTCTCTCCATGTTTCAATGGAGCCTATCTAGGAGAAACAGTGGAGGTTCCTTCTCTCCATGTTTCAATGAGCCTAGCTTGGACAAGTGGTGGACCTTTCTTTCTCTATATGTTTTAATAGAGTTATCTTGGACAAGTGGTGGACCTTGGAATGAAACCCCCATGTAAAACATATCATGGGCATTTCAAGTGGTGAGAAAGGATACCATTTAAAATATAACCTTATAGGTTGGACAAGTGGTGGACCTTAACACATAGTTGCTCTCAATATAATGACATAGAGTGTACAAGTGGTGAATCTTGAGACCAAACCACTCATGCTACTAGGGATAATAGGTTGGATAAATGGTGGACCTTGAATGTAAACCCCTCATGTACAAAATTATGGGTTTAGGGTATTTCAATGGAGCCTAGCTTGGAGACATGGTGGAGATTGCTTCTCTCAATGTTTCAATAGAACCTATCTTGGAGAAATGGTGCATCATCCTTCTCTCCATGTTTCAATGGAGCCTACCTTGGACAAGTGGTGGACCTTTGCTTCTCTCTATGTTTCAATAGAGTTAGCTTGGACAAGTGGTGGGTCTTGGAATAAAACCCCTTTGTAAAACATAGCATGGACATTACAAGTGATGAGGAAAAATATCATTCAAGATATAACCTTACAGGTTGGAAAAGTGGTGATAGACCTTGAAAAGTGGTGAAGGATACCATTTAAGATATACCCTTATAGGTTGGACAAGTGGTGGACCTTAACGCCTAGTTATTCTTAATATAATGACATAGAGTGGATAAGTGGTGAATCTTAAGACCAAACCACTCATGCTACTAGGTATAATACGTTAGAGAAGTGGTAGACCTTGAATGTAAACACCCCATGTACAAAATATCATGGGTTTAGGGTGTTTCAATGGAGCCTAGAATCTTGGAGACATGGTAGATCTTGATTCTTTCCATGTTTGAATGGCACCTATCTTGGAAAAATGATGGAGGTTACTTCTCTCCATGCTTCAATGGAGCCTAGCTTTGACAAGTGGTGAACCTTTGCTTCTCTCTATGTTTGAATAGAGTTAGCTTGGACAAGTGGTGGACCTTTGCTTCTCTCTATATTTGAATAGAGTTAGCTTGGACAAGTGGTGGACCTTGGAATGAAACCCCCATGTAAAACATATCATGGGCATTTCAAGTGGTGAGAAAGGATACCATTTAAGATATAACCTTATAGGTTGGACAAGTGGTGGACCTTAATACATAGTTCTTCCTAATATAATGACATAGAGTGTACAAGTGGTGTATCTTGAGACCAAACCACTCGTGCTACTAGGGATAATAGGTTAGACAAGTGGTGGGCCTTGAAATAAAACCCCCCATGTACAAAATAAAATGGGTTTAGGGCATTTAAATGGATCCTAGCTTGGAGACATGGTGGGGCTTTCTTCTCTCCATGTTTCAATGAAGCCTATCTTGGAGAAATGGTGGAGCATCCTTCTCTCCATGTTTCAATATAGCTTAGCTTGGACAAGTGGTGGATCTTTGGTTCTCTCTATGTTTCAATAGAGTTAGCTTGGACAAGTGGTGGACATTGAAACAAAACTCCCATGTAAAACATATCATGGGTAGTTCAAGTTGTGAGAAAAAAAACCATTTAAAATATAACCTTATAGGTTGGACAAGTGGTGGACCTTAACACCCAATCCTTTTTAATACAATGACATAGAGTGGACAAGTGGTGAATCTTGAGACCAAAGCTATCAAGCTACTAGGGATACTAGGTTGGACAAGTGGTGGATCTTGAATGTACATCCCCTATGTACAAAATATCATGGGTTTAGGGTGTTTCAATGGAGTCTAGCATATTGGAGACATGGTGGAGCTTGCTTCGCTCCATGTTTCAAGTGGTGGACCTTCAATTATTTTCCCATACCTAGTTTAGACAACCCATACACTTTGCAACTCTAAAGGTTGGACGAGTGGTGGAGCTTTGTTTATTTCCATGTTTAAATGGATCCTAGCTTGGAGAAGTGGTGTACCTTGGAAAAAATTCCCCCCTGTACAACATAGCTGAGTTTTTTCATGTTTTAATGGAAGAGAGATTTGACAAATGGTGGAGCTTGCTTATCTCCATGTGGATTTTAGAACTAGCTTGGACAAGTGGTGGAGCTTTGCTTTTCTACTCTTCATAATACAATGATGTATAGGTTGGTTACATGGTGAATCTTAAGGCCAAACCTCCCATCTTACTAGAGATGATAGGTTGGATAAGTGGTCAACCTTCTATCATTTCTCCATGCCTATAATTAGACAATTAGTAGAACTAGCATCTTTCTATGTTGTCTAGAGTTGAGCTTGGACAAGTAGTGGACCTTGCTACTCTCTTCCCTTGGTTTATTAGTTTTAAGACTCATTATATATACTTGCTTAGATCTATATAATTACTCATTAGTTAGGTTACAAGTAGGTATGTAATTTGTTAGCCTCAAGGGACTTTGAATATTGAATAGTAAGAAAGTAAAGTGCTGGTTTGAAGATCTTTTGCTTATCTAAACTAGACTCTAACTCAATAATAAGTTTCTTAAGTTCCACGAATTGTCCTATCTAGGCTCCAAAAGAGTCTTAATTGGTTTGTGCTAAATTCTAACTTCCTTGATGGGGTAGAATCCTAGAAAAATGAGGCACTATAAGTTTTACCTTAGCTCAAATGGATTTTCACTTAAACTAAACTGCAATTTGGCACTCTAGTCTCTTTGTCTTGATGGAGTTTAACACTAGATACATAGTAGTGATATTTAAGCTTCATGTCTCTTCACTTGATCGAGATATGAGACCATACTTTCAAGGTCACCACTTGTCTTACCTAAAGACCAATGTGAGACATGGGAGCAAGAAAGCCATCCGATATTGTTTTAAGGACTATTACATAGACAATCAATAACTTAAGTAAAGCAAAAAGACTTGGATCTTTCACAATTAATAACTTAAGTAAAGCCAAAAAGACTTGGATCTTTGACAGTTTTTTTCAAACTAAAAAAGCACAATCTCATGCTAACAAAACTATAAATCACAATTGAAAGTTTTGAACGAGAAAAAGATCAGCAATCTTATAAGAAGGATACTTTTCATTTCATTTGATGATTACAAACTAAAAGAAAGTCTCTCAAGAAATTGATAAACAAAAAATGTAGGTGACTGCTTCATTATTTTGAGCAAACATATCAAAATCTCTATTGATTGAGCTCCATCTAGTAGTATCCTTTGTAAGATCCTGCAGGAAGGAATAAAAAGAAAGATTTGTTAGATACCATGCACATGAGTGTTCAAGTATGTGTATCAAGAATATATGACATGTCACTAGTACCTTAGGGTTGCTTTCTATCCAGCCTTAGAAGATTGTTCTCAGCTTTCACCTTATTTATATAAGCCTTTGCTGTGGTTGCCTTCAAAACTCCTTTTGTGTTACAACCCAATTGCCTAGCTAAAGTGGTCAATTGTGACGCCTTCATGCTTTCAATGGGTGTACGCTCCTTTGCTAAGATCTCTTGTATTTGGGCTCTTCTCATTTCATTGCGGTGGCTTGTGTCACTTGCATTTTCAATGATAGTTTCATCCCTGTCACCTTTTGCAGGTGGTATTCTTCTTGTAAAGAACACCTTAGCTGACCAAACATCATTTTTCTGCTTCCAATACTCCATGATTTGTTTGTATTCACTATCATTTGTCACTATAGGTTGTCCATAACGATTAGAAGCAATTAAATCACGCACATCCCTTCTCTCATCAAGCTGAATCAAGTATGGCAGTAGCTCCTCCAAGAGCATATTGTCAACCATCTTCTCAGCATCAAATTGTGGTGGAAAAATGCAATTGTTTGCTGGTGAAATACATCCCTTGTAAGGAGAGTCATCAATAAGCACTGTTCTTTGTGGATCACATTCAAACCCCATGGCAATTTTGGCTAGAGGCTTGAACATTGCCTCAACGTTTGGATTGTCGGGTCTAAACAATTTTTGAGTTTGAGCGGTGTAGCAAACATCTTGCGACCAAATTGCAAAGAAAGGCAATGTATCCTCAGCTAAGTTGTTTAGTGCTGCAAGGATTTGATACACATTATTCCTAGTAGCTGTCGACCAAATTGCAACATTAAACCTCTGTAAAATAGTCTTCAAGAATTGGATGCAACCTGGCCTGAGTATAATATATCTTTTTGAATCCATTTGCACTGAGTTGTGGTGTGAGGATGGTTGAGGGGAACGTTTCAACAATAGACCATTTAAATCCAATATAATTGTAAGCATGGATTTCTCAACATCTACGCTACATGACGTAGTACCAATTGGCAATAGCTCGTGAGTGGACTTTTCAGTCTCTTTTGATGTATGTTGCATTTTTGAAGCATCGATTTCTTGGTTCTCATTATTGGAAGCTTGCTCAAGTTGCACAACACTAGACTCTAGTATAGAAATATCATCCATCTTGGGCACTTTAGAAACCATAGAATCTATGGATTCTATAGTTGTTGACTGAACCATAGGAGCATTATCCATCCCAGTTTGTGAATCTAAGAAAACATACACACAAATGGTATCTCAAAACCACTAGAATTTTATTCACCATATTTATATGTAGAACTCCTAGTAAGAAATTTATTTAAGGTAAAGTCGTTGTTAGAATCCTTGCAACCATTTTCAACATTCGTACACCAAACACCACTTGTCTAAAATACAATCTACTAACTCAACATTTTCCATCCTACACTTTATTAAAGATGAGTACTTAAAATGAAAACTAAAAGCCACCCTTGTTGAAGAAACATGGATACAAGGTCCACCAAATGTCCAACCTAGACTACAAGCAAACAATTAGAGATTTGGCTTAGATTTGGATTCAAAGGCCACCACTTATTCAAGTAAGATAACTCCACTTGTTTAAGACAGTAATGTTTGAAGCCCCACCACTTGTCCAACCTAAACATTGATTAAATTTTGGTAAGATTTATCACAAATCTAGAGTAGAATCAAGATTCTATGGCCAAGGTAGTCAAATAAGTTAGACAACACAAGAGCACTCTAGATTCTCGTTGAGCATAAACTAAACAATAATCAAATGTTATATTCACTTGAGATTTCATCCATGAAAAATGAAAATGATGCATGTACTTGAGATTTCCATCCATGTACAATACTTTACAATGTCAAGTAAAGTTATAGTCAGCAAACCTTTCTTCTCCTGCTTCAACTTGACAAATAGTCTCAATGCATACATGGCCATATTCTTCTGACTTGATGTGTGAAGAGGTGCATTTATGCCAAGGTGGAAAATTTGGATCAAATGTATAGCGTACGTTGGGACAGACATTTGTACTGTGAGAACTATTTATATAGCCTGATACGTTTCCTTCTTCTACACAACCAATAATGTATGATTGATCTTCCTCTTCTTCTATGTTTGGATCCTCTAGAAGAGAATATTTATAAGCTCTTGGAAATATTTTGCATATCTTTTTCCAGTCTTGAAATCTATACTTATGCCCTCCATAGTTTAGAATAGTCAAACCACTTTCCAGGGTAGTATGCACAAATAGCCCATAACCAGCTCCTTCAATACATGAAAGTCACACTTCAAAATCCACACCGTTAATATGGAAAATTACATCTTTGGGAATAGGAAAAGTTGGTGTCCCAAAAGGATCTTCATGCCAATCATAGTGTGAAATACATCTAGTTTTTATATCACTTAACTCCTTTGTGTCTGCAAAAAGAAGAAAATATTATGCATAAAATAATGACAATATCAAAGAAAGATATCATTATTTTATAGTCCAATAGGTCCATTGTATGGAAGACTTAGAGTGCCTTTTACATGGTGCCTCCAAGGTTTCCAAAAAATAAAATCATTGGAAAAAAAAGGCCACTGTGTCTCCAATCTATTGCCCATTTGAAGCATAGAGAGAACCAAGGTCCACCACTTGTCCAAGCTAGACATGGAGCATTGACACAAGATCCAACACTTATCCAAGAACCCTATAGTATATGTGGTAACATGGGATGCATTGATGCAACAAAAGTAGTCTAGCCTCCTCATCCATCTCTTTTTTCTTGTAGCCTAGAGGGATTAGTTTCAAGGTCTATCACTAGTCAAAAACTACACATAGAACATTGATACAAGGTTCCACCACATGTGAAACCTATCATCTCTAGTAGCATGGATGGTTTGATATCAAGGTTCACTGTGTGTCCTACCTATACTCTATTGTAGCATAGTGATTCTGGTTTGGTGGTACTACACTTGTCCAAACTTGGCTTGTTGTTGATATCTGGAGGTAATAAAGGGTCCTCCACTTGTCCAAGTTAGGCATATAAAACAATTGCAAGGTCCACCATGTGTACAACATATGATTGATTATAGCATGCATGATCTTATTTCATGGGCAACCATCTTCTCTCCAACATGTGTCCAACCTCGGCTCCATTGAAGCATGGAGAGAAGCAAGGTCCACCACTTATCAAAGCTATTATTTTCTCCCAGTGCTTTCAAAACCCATAATACGTTGTACATGGGGGGGGGGGGGGGATTCTTGTTTCAAGGTCCACCACTTGGCTAAGATTGGATCCATTGAAACATAAAGAGAAGCAAGCTCTACCATTTGTCCAAGCTAGGTGCCATTGAAACATGAAAACCCCATAATATGTTGTATACGGGGGGTTTTTTCACGGTCTACCACTTGTCTAAGCTATGGTCCATTGGAACATGGAGAGAATCAAAGCTCCACCACTTTTCTAAGCTAGGATCCATTGAAACATGGAGAGAAGCAAGCTCCATTGTTTGTCTAAGCTAGGCTCCATTGGAACATGGAGAAAACAAGCTCCACCACTTGCCTATTATTGCATAGAGATTCTAGTTTGAAGGTCCACCACTTGTCCAACCTTGCCTTCATGTATGGAGATAATAAAGAGTGCAATGCTTCTCTAAGCTAGGGACATAAAAGAGTTTCAAGGTCCACTACATATACGATCTATGATGGGTTGTAGCATGGGAGGTTTCATTTTAAGGTTGACCACTTCTCCAGCTCCGCTTGTCCAACCTCAGATCCATTGAAGAATGGAGAATAAAGGTGTACCAACTCTCCAAAATAGGCAAGAAAATATCTATAAAACCCATGAATTGTTAATATATGCTATGCTGTGGAGTTTTGTTTGAAGGTCCACTCCTTATCCAAGCTACAATCCATTGAAGCATGGAAATAAGTAAGATATATCTATAGTCCAAGATAGGATCTATTGAAACATAGAGAGAATCAAGGTCCACCACTTGTCCAAGCTATGCATGGGTAATTGATATAAGGACCACTACGTTTTCACCTATACTATGCTCTATCATGGATGGTTTCATATACCACCAATTTTCCAACCTATTTAGTAGGTTGTATCATGGGGGTTTGGTTTCAAGGTACTTCACTTGTCTAAGGTGGGTTCCATTGAACCATGAAGAGAAACAATGTCTACCACTTGTCCGAAATATGCTCCTTTAAAACATAAAAGCAAGGTCCACCACTTGTCCAAGCTAATGTTTCTCTCCATTGAAGCATGGAGAGAAACAAGGTCTACCACCTGTCCAAAATATGCTCCATTGAAACATAAAAGCAAGGTCCACCACTTGTCCAAGCTAATATAACAAATGGGTGTTGGTTACAAGGTGTACCACACTTGTCTAAACTAGTCTCCATGCAAGGTCCACCACATGTCCAAGCTATATGATCTTGGTTTGAAGGTCTACCACACCTCTTGAAATTAGGATCCATGTAAGGTCCACCTTTTGTCAAGCTATGCCTTTAGTGAGTACTAAAACTAAGTAAATTGCAGTACTTAAATACCTTTCCAAGCTCATTAAGATTTTGGTCTCTAAGGCCACCACCACATGTCTAATCTATGCTCTAGTTGATTACTTATGCTAGTTCTCAAAGTCCAAACATAAGCTCCCTTCTAGCAAGGTTAGTTTAAATTTAGGCAGCACCTGTCTAAGCTAGGTTCAATTTATGAAGCATCACCATTTAACCATGCTACGATCTAATGTATCATATCAAGGGGGTATTGAAAAAAGGTCCAAAACTTATTGAGTTCAAGCTCTTAAGTAATTAAGTCTTTGTGAGTATTAAATGTTATAGTTTTAGTCTAAAGATCCACCATTCAAAAACTCAAGTAATTTATTATTTACATTCAAACCTTGAATGCTTGAGATAAAAAATACAAACTCAATCAATACTATATAAAACAAAATCTAACATTAAGAGTATCAAATCAGTAACAAGAAACACTAACATGCACAAGAAACTCAAAACATACGTGTCTCCATTTCCAAAAAGTCCTCCATTGACAGAGGATGTTGTTGTTGTTGTTCTTCTTCTCTTTGTGGAGAGCACTCCTCTGTAACAGGCACAATGTCATCTGATTGCGAAGTGGATTGTTGAAGTCCAGCCCATTTTTCTATATCTTCATGAGACTTAGCAAAGTCTAGCAGCATGGTCTCCATGTTTTTTGCCTCCTCCACACTATCAATTAAGCATATAACTTCTTTTTTCTGTTGTATTCCTTCTTGTGCAACCAAGGAGCCATCACCAAAAACATCAACAAGCTTGCAGTCTTCAAAACAATATGTACGAATGTAGTGCTTGACCAAAGCTCTTTTTTTGGCCTCCAAATATTGCAAATCTGACATATCGTTATCTGCTACTTGAAGAAGAGAACAATCAATTGGCATGGGATGTTCCTCTGATCTTCTTCTCAGGTCTTCAAATGCATTGCCTTGTCCCAAGAAGGCAATAACTGTTAGGAATTGAATTGCTCCTTTGCAAGGAGCTAATGGAAAGTGATGCAATGCACCACAACAATGGTAGCTCAGATTATCTCCCATGGCGTGAAACGCACATTGCAATTTTGTGAAGTTAGTGAAATCCACAAATGCAAGAAAGACAAATCCAGGATCCTGTTGACCCTCCAACAATAGCCAAGATCCCATCCAAAGCATTGTTAAATGTCTCCTCACTCCACTTCAAATTGCCTCCAACGTTTTTTGTCATATCTAAAACACATAAGCCAATAGGCACTTTATTATTGAAGTGGCGCATCAAGTAGAGATTGCCTTCCATTTGTAGGCTCACCACATAGATTGACCATGGAAAATCTCTAGGCTCAGTTTTCTCCTTTTGAAGGTGAATTGCCCATTGCATGTATTTTATTGCTCCATCTGGAAAATCCATTTTCTTTGTTCCTCGCGTTGTCAGGAGTTTTTTGGAGCAAGGGATTGCGCATATGTACATACACATGCATGGTGCATTGAATAAAGGATTGCCCATTTTCCAGAGCCAGGTGGTTACGTGGGGCCCACATGTGTGCAGGTAGGACAACATGTACATAGTGCATCGATTTTCACTGTTACCAGTAACAGTGTGTTTTTTCTACAATAATGAGGAGTTGGTAGCGCGTAAAAATTCTCGAGGAAGCTATCCACGGGCCGACGACATGAGGTAAGCGAGTGCGTCAGATGGCATCTAGTGGCATTAGGAGGCCGAATGGGGTCAATATGATGAGTACAGACACAACTTGGGTGTTTTCTTGTGATACTTATGCAGAAAGGTCATCATGAGGACCAATTTTTGGGGCCACTTCATGTGGTTACGAGACGCATTATTGAAAAATGTTGAGTGCCAGGTGTGCGGATGATGCAAAAAGGTGACAACTATGCACTGCGAGGTCAATTTTTTGCCTGTTCGGGGTCCGTTTGAGATCATCTAAAAGGCCAAGGGTGCCCAAGTAATAAAGCTAAGTGTGGGAACTGAAAAAACTGAGAGAAGACCAGAAAAAACGTGGAGAAGAGAGGAGGAACAGCCGCAGGTGTGTTTTTGGTGTTTTTGGAGCCTGTTTTGGCCGTAAACTGCTTATCCGAGGTCGGATTTGAGCACTTTGACATTGTAGACTGGGAATTTGGGCCGTTCCGGACGCGATGGCGCTGTCCATTTTGCCAAATTCCTCACTCTTTTTCTACTGTTTTGGCTGTGTAAGTTTCTCCTATGAGCGAAGCTTCTGCTCCAATTTGTGATTGTATCTGGCTTATTTTACCCATATTGTGTGAGCTGTTTACCCCATTGGTGTTGGCCCAAGCTCAATTGTATCTAAACATCAAAAGTTCTCCTCTTTTGAGGTGAGTTTTTTTTTTTTTTTTGTGTGTGTGTGTCTCTATGTGGAGTGGGCAAGTGGACAGTCTCTCTCCTCTCACTCCATCGGTGTATTCCCTATCTCGGCCAGGTGTGTTGTGTAAGCTGAGTGGTGCCCCATAGTGTGTGTGTGTATCATTTCAAGAGTGTGTGTCGGGTTGTTATAGAGGCGCTATGTGTGTTTTCATCCTGCTCACATTCTTTTGGCGCCCCCACGGAGGATCTTCTTCGAGTACCTTCTGCTTCGAGCTTCAAGCTTCGAGATTCGGTATTACAGGTTGCAGGGTGCAGATTGCAAATTATAGGTTACAGGTTACAGGGACAGGTACAGGTACAGGTGATTCACACAGGTACAGGTAGCTGGGGTATAGTGATATACTAGCAGTGATGTCACTTGCAGTTGTTGTGGGTATGCATCATTTGGCGCCTGTTTGAGCGCATTGTCTGTTGGATTGTACGTTACTTGTGGAAACTGCCATTGTACGCCTTTGTGAAGCCATATTTGGTTTTATTTGGAAGTCCCAACCATTTCTGAGACTTGGTCTAGAAGATAGTCATTTCTGAGACTTGACTATACGCGATTTGCATGAGCCTTCGTGTGAGGGTCGATAGCGTGAGGTTTTATTGAGCTGGGGGATTCTCAAATGTGGAGATCCTTTTGGTGATGCAGGTGGCTGGAGCACCCTTTTCGTGACCTCGCCATAGGCTATGTATTAGTGATTCCTATTTGATGATCGGGTTCTATTGTTGACAGTTTATGCATACATATACAGTCTATATTTTGAGTTCTCACTGCTCTACTTCTGGGGAAACTTTGCCAAAAATTGAGGATAAGACAGGTGTGCTTTCTTGGGAGCTGCATGGTTGGCTTTAATGGATGATCAAAATGGACCTCAATTCACTCCTTTTCATTTAACTCAAAGAATCCAGATAAATGTTCATGTGTCCAGAAAGATTTTTTTTCAGCAGCGCATAGTCTTTATGTTCGGGCCAAGAAGATTAAGAGAGATCCTGGAATGTCCTTTGCCTGTTGTAATTCCAATGATCAACTATGAAAACTCATTTGATGTGCATGTGTTTGTCCTTATCTAAAGCTGAGCTCCATTGAAGTTTCTGGGGATTGGGTAGTGAAAAGTTTTGGGTTCTTGCACGTGTGTTCGAAGAGGTTCTTAAAGCATTAAACTTGGGTAGCCATGGCTTTCTCTTATCCAGAATTTCATGGAGGAAGTGGTGAAGATGCGGAAGACTTTCTGGAGCAAGTCGAGGTGGCATGCATAAGCAACAATATGTGTGATGAGGACAAGATTTTGAGGCTATTTGGATTGCTTTTGAAAGATGAGGCCCGTGTTTGGTTCATGGATTTGGAAGCTAAAGAAGCAGTGGCTTCTTCTTATGGTTTGAGTCTTGACAAGTTTATAGAAGCTTTTTTAGAGCGTTTCCAGGTTTTTGAAGATGCAAATACAGTATGGAATGAGCTCAATGCTCTTAAGCAAGGTTCTTGTCAAGGTGTTGATGCCTATGTACAAGGGTTTACAGATTTGTGGACTTGTTGGTGTGTTGCTCTTAAGGATGAGGACCCCCCTTGTTCATTGAAGAAAAGTTTTTTTGTTGATGGTTTGTCACCTTGGTTGCGGTTCGAGGTTGAGTTGAAGAGGCCCGAGTCTTTTGAAGATGCAGTATGCATTGCAAAGCACAAGGAATGGAAGTTTAAGCGTCTTGAGGAACATGGTATCAGTACAGGTATGCATGTGCAAGATGGATTTGACATGGAAGATGAAGTTAAGCCTAAGCAGGTGAAAAGTAGCCTATCCTATGATGTTTCTCGTTTCTTCCCAAGGTCTATTGTGAAGAGTAAAGAGGTCTTGCAGGTTGACAGGTTTATGGAAGAGCCTAAAGAGGTGAGTAATGCTTTGGATACAAGATTGAAAAGTCTTGAAGACGATGCATTGGCTACTTGTGTACCTTGTGATTCTGGGTGTGAGCGTGAGGTTGAGGTTATTGATGATGAGCACGTATCTTTGGATACTAGTTCCTTGGAAATTAGGGAAGAGGGCAAGGTTGAGAGCCATTTTGTGGATTTGTTGCATGTGGAGCCTGTGTTGAAGCCATATTTTGATGTATGTGCAGTGATTGAACCAATTTGTGAGCATGATTGTGGTTTAGAGCAGGGATCTGTATTCTTGGAGACTGATGAACCCATGCTAGAAGCTATGGATAGTGGTGATAGCCATGATTATGATGTGGATAAAGTGATGTGTGATGATGAGTATGCTTATGATGATGAGAAGGGGTTTGGCATATATGAGTCCAATCTCAGCTATGTGGATGCCTCTGCTAGGGATATGTGTGTTGCGGGGATACTTTTGTGCTTTGGATATCAAAAACTTTACCTTCACACAATGCTTTTAGCTACTTGGGTGCATGATTTGCAGGTTGTTGCTATGGCTGGTGAAGCCAAGATGCCAGGTGATGAGTCACTTGAGTTGTCTCTATCGGTTGGGTTGAATGTGGCATGCAATATTTATGATTTTGGAACTCCAGACAGGGCGGATGTGTTAGTTGGATATGCCTATGGTGCATTTTGGTTGATTGTTGACAAATGTAGGTGTGGTGTTATGATGCTTCTTGTGAATCAGGCGATATGCCTTTGGCCTTTTGATCCAGGTGGAATGAGCATCTACTAGTGTTGCTGCTGCTGAGAATGAATGCTCTAGCAGGCTAGGGGGTGGGCAAATTATTTCAGGAGTTTTTTGGAGCAAGGGATTGCGCATATGTACATACACATGCATGGTGCATTGAATAAAGGATTGCCCATTTTCCAGAGCCAGGTGGTTACGTGGGGCCCACATGTGTGCAGGTAGGACAACATGTACATAGTGCATCGATTTTCACTGTTACCAGTAACAGTGTGTTTTTTCTACAATAATGAGGAGTTGGTAGCGCGTAAAAATTCTCGAGGAAGCTATCCACGGGCCGACGACATGAGGTAAGCGAGTGCGTCAGATGGCATCTAGTGGCATTCGGAGGCCGAATGGGGTCAATATGATGAGTACATACACAACTTGGGTATTTTCTTGTGATACTTATGCAGAAAGGTCATCATGAGGACCACTTTTTGGGGCCACTTCACGTGGTTACGAGACGCATTATTGAAAAATGTTGAGTGCCAGGTGTGCGGATGATGCAAAAAGGTGACAACTATGCACTGCGAGGTCAATTTTTTGCCTGTTCGGGGTCCGTTTGAGATCATCTAAAAGGCCAAGGGTACCCAAGTAATAAAGCTAAGTGTGGGAACTGAAAAAACTGAGAGAAGACCAGAAAAAACGTGGAGAAGAGAGGAGGAACAACCGCAGGTGTGTTTTTGGTGTTTTTGGAGCCTGTTTT
Organism: Adiantum capillus-veneris; assembly: GCF_014529385.1. Lineage (NCBI taxonomy): Eukaryota > Viridiplantae > Streptophyta > Polypodiopsida > Polypodiales > Pteridaceae > Adiantum > Adiantum capillus-veneris. The sequence goes on along the minus strand of NC_140952.1, from coordinate 63,402,709 downwards.
GGCCGTAAACTGCTCATCCGAGGTCGGATTTGAGCACTTTGACATTGTAAACTGGGGTTTTGGGCCGTTCTGGACGCGATGGCGCTGCCCATTTTGCCAAATTCCTCACTCTTTTTCTGCTGTTTTGGCTGTGTAAGTTTCTCCTATGAGCGAAGCTTCTGCTCCAATTTGTGATTGTATCTGGCTTATTTTACCCATATTGTGTGAGCTATTTGCCCATTGGTGTTGGCCCAAGCTCAATTGTATCTAAACATCAGAAGTTCTCCTCTTTTGAGCTGAGTTTTTTTTTTTTTTGTGTGTGTGTGTGTCTCTATGTGGAGTGGGCAAGTGGATAGTCTCTCTCCTCTCACTCCATCGGTGTATTCCCTATCTCGGCCAGGTGTGTTGTGTAAGCTGAGTGGTGCCCCATAGTGTGTGTGTGTATCTTCCCAAGAGTGTGTGTTGGGTCGTTATAGAGGCGCTGTGTGTGTTTTCATCCCGCTCATAGCGTCAAACTAGATTTGATCCATTCCTCGCATAGCATTAAAATTGTTTTATAAACAACATCATTGATGTTATACATTTTGACCACCTCCTCCCAGTCTTTACATGGTGAAGACTCGTTCAAATTGTTGAAGCCTTCAAGAAGTGCATCTTGAATCAATTTGTCTTGCTTCAACTGCTTGATTCGATCATACATGTCAGTTGCATCACCATCCTTTGCACTCTTTGACAGTAAAATCTTCTCATCTCTAATCTCTTCTTGAATAGTGTTTACCTCTGATTCCTCAAGGCCACAAAGGTATCTAAATACAGTTGTTGGGGGTTTCTTATTCTCCTCTTCTAGATTTTCAATGATTTCTATCCAGCAATCATAAACTAAATCAGAGTACGTGACCATCCGTGCCTGTTTAGCAATCCAACTTGCTGCTGCACTCATTCTTGCCAATCAAAGAAAAGCCTAAAAAGAAATAGAGAAATAATTAAACTATTGAGCAAGATTTGTTAATTAAACACTATCAAAAAGACAAAGAAAATAACTTACATCCCATCCGGCACGAGATGCATGTCCCTCTGCAATTCCACTTGCTACCTTTGGTGGTCGTCCTAAGAAGATCCATTGACTCCGTAAATGTCTCAATATTTGGCTGTAAGGTTGCTTGACATACAATGCCTGAGCCTCCTCATTTGCAATGGCAGATATAGCAGTTGCAACAAATAGAGGAGCATTCACAACAATGCGAGCCTTTCTAAATTTATACACGCTAATCAGTCTTTCAAATATCTCCTTGTTGTTTTGTTCATTGTGAAGCAAAACTTTTGCAGCATAGATTGAATGCTGCCCATCAAGAATCCAATAATGATAATCTTTAATTTTTTGCTCCTCTACCTCTTCTACTACCAAAGGAGTCCCCTTCTTTGATTTTGCATTTCGAACAGGCATCAAATATGCACATGCTGCATGCTTGGTCGTACTCCGTGAAAATCCAAATAACACACTTTCAACGTGTTTTTTAGCCATAATACGTGCATTATAGTGATCAGGAGCAAGCCAACAATTTTGAATAGGGATATCAAATTCCCTATATTGGAAAGGAAAATAATTTATGTACTTATTCATTCCACCTGTATCTTTTTCTTGTCCTTTCATGGCCTCAGCTTCTAAAACATCTGGATCCACAATTCTCATCTTTGACATTGAACCCTCTGTTGATGAGGATGCCAAAGATGCCTTGTCTACATCCAAAATGGAGCTAGTTCGCTTAGCTGCTACTTTTTGCACTTTTGCTTGCTTCTTTGTGGATGGTGGTCGTGAAGCTTTCACCTTTTTTCGTTGTAGTGTGGCAATGATGGATCTTTGAAGTTGATCTGCTGTGATGTTTGGATTTGATTCTGCAAACTTTCATCCTCGAGAAAACATTGTCTCTTCTTTGTTTCTAGACATGCGCTCCAATGCATATGCTCCTGGAGATTCATTGGAACTAGAATGTCAATGCATTCCACCTCCGGATGACTATCAACTACAGAGACAGATGCTTCCACAACTTGTCCAACATCTTCAAACAAGCTGTCATTCTCCTTTTTGGGAATAAATAGATGCACCTTATGAAATTGTGCACCCTCTATACCATGTATGTCCAAATACCATTTCCTAAGATCATTGCAAGTATAGTCAACTGAGACAGCAACCCTTGCAACCTGTTTTTTTGGAGCCATCTTTCCTGAAACAAAAAAAACCAAATGTTATTTTAGCATATAATTTTTTGTAATGAATTAAGTTTGTGTGAATACAAGGTCCACCACTTGTTCAAGTTAGATCTAAGCAAGTATACATAGTAATCTTTTAAGCTAGTAAACTAAGGGAAGGGAGAAGTAAGGTCCACCACTTGTCCAAGCTCAACTCTAGACAACATGGAGAGATTCGAGGTCTACTAATTGTCTAATATAGGCTAACTATATTGAAACATAGAGAGAAGCAAAGGTCCACCACTTGTCCAATCTAGGGTCCATTGAAAGATGGCGAGAAGGATGCTCCACCATTTGTCCAAAATAGGCTCCATTGAAACATGAAGAGAAGCAATATGCACCATGTCTTCGAGATGGTAGGATCCATTGAAATACCTTAAACCCACGATATTTTGTATATTTGGGGTTTAAATTCAAGGTCCACCACTTGTCCAACCTATTCTCCCTAGTAGCATGAGTGGTTTGGTCTCAAGATTCACCACTTTTCCACTCTATGTCATTATATTAACAAGATCTGGGTGTTAAGGTCCACCACTTGTACAACATATAAGGCTATATCTAAAATGGTATTATTTACCACCACTTGGAATGCACATGATAGGTTTTACATAGGGGTCTGGTTCCAAGGTCCACCACTTGTCCAAGCTAACTCTATTGAAACATAGAGAGAATCAAAGGTCCACCACTTGTCCAAGCTAGGCTCCATTGAAACATGGAGAGAAGGATGCTCCACCATTTGCCCAAGCCAGGTTCGATTGAAACATGAAGAGAAGCAAGCTGCACCATGTCTCCAAAATGCTAGGCTCCATTGAAATATCTTAAACCCATGATATTTCGTACATGGGGGGTTTACATTCAAGGTCCACCACTTGTCCAACCTATTACCACTAGTAGCATGAGTGGTTTGGTCTCAAGATTCACCACTTTTCCACTCTATGTCATTATATTAAGAATATCGATCTGGGTGCTAAGGTCCACCACTTGTCCAACCTATAAGGCTATATCTTAAACTTTATTCTTTCTCACCACTTGGAGTTACCATGATAGGTTTTACATGGGAGTTTGGTTACAAGGCCCACCACTTGTCCAAGCTAACTCTATTGAAACATAGAGAGAAGCAAAGGTCCACCACTTGTCCAAGCTAGGCTCCATTGAAACATGGAGAGAAGGATGCTCCACCATTTGTGAAAGATAGGCTCCATTGAAACATAAAGAGAAGCAAGCTGCACCATGTCTCCAAGATGCTAGGCTCCATTGAAATACCTTAAACCCATGATATTTCGTACATGGGGGGTATACATTCAAGGTCCACCAGTTGTCCAACCTATTATCCTTAGTAGCATGAGTGGTTTGGTCTCAAGATTCACCACTTTTCCACTCTATGTCATTATATTAAGAAGATCTAGCTTTTAAGGTCGCCCACTTGTCCAAGCTAATTCATGGATATATCATTAAGGTTATTCTTTCTCACGACTTGGAGTGAACATGATATGTTTTACATGGGGGTTTGGTTCCAAGGTCCACCACTTGTCCAGGCTAACTCTATTGAAACATAGAGAGAAACAAAGGTCCACCACTTGTCCAAGCTAGGCTCCATTGAAACATGGAGAGAATGATGCTCCACCATTTGTCGAAGCTAAGTCTATTGAAACATGGGGGATTTACGTTCAAGGTCCACCACTTGTCCAAGCTATTATCGCTAGTAGCATGAGTGGTTTTGTCTCAAGATTCACCACTTTTTCACTCTATGTCATTATATTAAGAATATTTGGGTGTTAAGGTCCATCACTTGTCCAACCTATAAGGCTATATCTTAAAGGTTATTCTTTCTCACCACTTGGAGTGACCATGATAGGTTTTACATGGGGGTTTGGTTCCAAGGTCCACCAGTTGTCCAAGATAACTCTATTGAATCATAGAGAGAAGCAAAGGTCCACCACTTGTCCAAGCTAGGGTCCATTGAAATATGGAGAGAAGGATGCTCCACCATTTGTCCAAGATAGGCTCCATCGAAAAATGAAGAGAAGCAAGCTGCACCATGTCTCCAAGATGGTAGGATTCATCGAAATACCTTAAAGCGAGGATATTTTGTACATGGGGGGTTTACATTCAAGGGCCACCACTTGTCCAAGCTATTATCGCTAGTAGCATGAGTGGTTTTATCTCAAGATTCACCACTTTTCCACTCTATGTCATTATATTAAGAATATGTGGGTGTTAAGCTTCACCACTTGTCCAACCTATAAGTCTATATCTTAAAGGTTATTCTTTCTTACCACTTGGAGTGACCATGATAGGTTTTACATGGGGGTTTGGTTCCAAGCTCCACCACTTGTCCAAGCTAACTCTATTGAAACAGAGAGAGAAGCAAAGGTCCACCACTTGTCCAAGCTAGGCTCCATTGAAACATGGAGAGAAGTATGCTCCACCATTTGTCCAAGATAAGCTCCATTGAAACATGACGAGAAGTAAGCTGCACATGGTCTCCAAGATGCTAGGCTCCATCGAAAAACATTAAACCCACGATATGTCGTAGATGAGGGGTTTACATTCAAGGTCCAACACTTGTCCAAGCTATTATGGGTAGTAGCTTGAGTGGTTTGGTCTCAAGATTCACCACTGTGCCACTCTATGTCATTATTTTAAAAATATGTGGGTGTTAAGGTCCACCAGTTGTCCAACCTATAAGGCTACATCTTAAAGGTTATTCTTTCGTACCACTTGGAGTGACCATGATAGGTTTTACATGGGGGTTTGGTTCCAAGGTCCACCACTTGTCCAAGGAAACTCTATTGAATCATAGAGAGAAGCAAAGGTCCACCACTTGTCCAAGCTAGGGTCCATTGAAACATGGAGAGAACGATGCTTCACCATTTGCCCAAGATAGTCTCCATCGAAAAATGAAGAGAAGCAAGTTGCACCATGTCTCCAAGATGCTAGGCTTCATCGAAATACCTTAAACCCAGGATATTTTGTACATGGGGGGTTTACATTCAAGGGCCAATACTTGTCCAAGCTATTATCGCTAGTAGCATGAGTGTCTTTGTCTCAAGATTCACCACTTTTCCACTCTATGTCATTATATTAAGAATATGTGGGTGTTAAGGTCCACCACTTGTCCAACCTATAAGTCTATATCTTAAAGGTTATTCTTTCTTACCACTTGGAGTGACCATGATAGGTTTTCGATGGGGGTTTGGTTCAAAGGTCCACCACTTGTCCAAGCTAACTCTATTGAAACATAGAGAGTAACCAAGGTCCACCACTTGTCCAAGCTAGGCTCCATTGAAACATGGAGAGAACGATGCTCCACCATTTGTCGAAGCTAAGTCTATTGAAACATGGGGGATTTACGTTCAAGTTTCACCACTTGTCCAAGCTATTGTCGCTAGTAGCATAAGTGGTTTTGTCTCAAGATTCACCACTTTTTCACTCTATGTCATTATATTAAGAATATTTGGGTGTTAAGGTCAACCACTTGTCCAACCTATAAAGCTATATCTTAAAGGTTATTCTTTCTCACCACTTGAAGTGACCATGATAGGTTTTACATGGGGGTTTGGTTCCAAGGTCCACCACTTGTCCAAGGAAACTCTATTGAATCATAGAGAGAAGCAAAAGGTCCACCACTTGTCCAAGCTAGGGTCCATTGAAACATGGAGAGAACGATGCTTCACCATTTGCCCAAGATAGGCTCCATCGAAAAATGAAGAGAAGCAAGTTGCACCATGTCTCCAAGATGCTAGGCTTCATCGAAATACCTTAAACCCAGGATATTTTGTACATGGGGGGTTTACATTCAAGGGCCAATACTTGTCCAAGCTATTATCGCTAGTAGCATGAGTGTCTTTGTCTCAAGATTCACCACTTTTCCACTCTATGTCATTATATTAAGAATATGTGGGTGTTAAGGTCCACCACTTGTCCAACCTATAAGTCTATATCTTAAAGGTTATTCTTTCTTACCACTTGGAGTGACCATGATAGGTTTTACATGGGGGTTTGGTTCCAAGCTCCACCACTTGTCCAAGCTAACTCTATTGAAATAGAGAGAGAAGCAAAGGTCCACCACTTGTCCAAGCTAGGCTCCATTGAAACATGGAGAGAAGTATGCTCCACCAGTTGTCCAAGATAGGCTCCATTGAAACATGACGAGAAGCAAGCTGCACCATGTCTCCAAGATGCTAGGCTCCATCGAAAAACATTAAACCCATGATATGTCGTAGGATAGGGGTTTACATTCAAGGTCCAACACTTGTCCAAGCTATTATTGGTAGTATCCTGAGTGGTTTGGTCTCAAGATTCACCACTTTTCCACTCTATGTCATTATATTAAGAATATGTGGGTGTTAAGGTACACCACTTGTACAACCTATAAGGCTACATCTTAAAGGTTATTCTCTCGTACCACTTGGAGTGACCATGATAGGTTTTACATGGGGGTTTGGTTCCAAGGTCCACCACTTGTCCAAGCTAACTCTATTAAATTATAGAGAGAAGAAAAGGTCCACCACTTGTCTAAGCTAGGCTACATTGAAAGATGGAGAGAAGGATGCTCCATCATTTGTCGAAGCTAACTCTATTGAAACATGGGGGGTTTACGTTCAAGGTCCACCACTTGTCCAAGCTATTACCGCTAGTTGCATGAGTGGTGTTGTCTCAAGATTCAGCACTTTATCACTCTATGTCATTATATTAAGGATATCTGGGTGTTAAGGTCCACCACTTGTCCAACCTATAAGGCTATATCTGAAAGGTTATTCTTTCTCACGACTTGGAGTGACCATGATAGGTTTTACATTGGGGTTTGATTCCAAGGTCCACCACTTGTCCAAGCTAATTCCATTGAAACATAGAGAGAAGCAAAGGTCCACCACTTGTGCAAGCTAGGGTCCATTGAAACATGGAGAGAAGGATGCTCCAATATTTGTCCAAGATAGGCTCCATTGAAACATGAAGAGAAGCAAGGTGCACCATGTCTCCAAGATGCTAGGCTCCATCTAAATACCTTAAACCGACGATATTTTGTACATGGGGGGTTTACATTCAAGGTCCACCACTTGTCCAACCTATTATCGCTAGTAGCATGAGTGGTTTTCTCTCAAGATTCACCACTTTTTCACTCTATGCCATTATATTAAGAATATCTGGGTGTTAAGGTCCACCACTTGTCCGACCTGTAAGGATATATCATTAAGGTTATTCTTTCTCACCACTTGAAGTGAACATGATAGGTTTTACATGGGGGTTTGGTTCCAAGGTTCACCACATGTCCAAGCTAACTCTATTGAAACATAGAGAGAAACAAAGGTCCACCACTTGTCCAAGCTAGGCTCCATTGAAACATGGAGAGAACGATGCTCCACCATTTGTCGAAGCTAAGTCTATTGAAACATGGGGGGTTTACGTTCAAGGTCCACCAGTTGTCCAAGCTATTACCGCTAGTAGCATGAGTGGTTTTGTTTCAAGATTCACCACTTTATCACTCTATGTCATTATATTCAGGATATCTGGGTGTTAAGGTCCACCACTTGTCCAACCTATAAGACTATATCTTAAAGGTTATTCTTTCTCACGACTTGGAGTGACCATGATAGGTTTTACATTGGGGTTTGGTTCCAAGGTCCACCACTTGTCCAAGCTAACTCTATTGAAACATAAAGAGAAACAAAGGTCCACCACTTGTGCAAGCTAGGGTCCATTGAAACATGGAGAGAAGGATGCTCCACCATTTGTCCAAGATAGGCTCCATTGAAACATGAAGAGAAGCAAGGTGCACCATGTCTCCAAGATGCTAGGCTCCATCTAAATACCTTAAAGACACGATATTTCGTAGATGGGGGGTTTACATTCAAGGTCCACCACTTGTCCAACCTATTATCGCTAGTAGCATGAGTGGTTTGATCTCGAGATTCACCACTTTTTCACTGTATGCCATTATATTAAGAATATCTGGGTGTTAAGGTCCACCACTTGTCCAACCTATAAGGATATATCATTAAGGTTATTCTTTCTCATGACTTGGAGTAAACATGATAGGTTTTACATGGGGGTTTGGTTCCAAGGTCCACCACTTGTCCAGGCTAACTCTATTGAAACATAGAGAGAAACAAAGGTCCACCACTTGTCCAAGCTAGGCTCCATTGAAACATGGAGAGAATGATGCTCCACCATTTGTCGAAGCTAAGTCTATTGAGACATGGGGGATTTACGTTCAAGGTCCACCACTTGTCCAAGCTATTATCGCTAGTAGCATGAGTGGTTTTGTCTCAAGATTCACCACTTTTTCACTCTATGTCATTATATTAAGAATATTTGGGTGTTAAGGTCCACCACTTGTCCAACCTATAATGCTATATCTTAAAGGTTATTCTTTCTCACCACTTGGAGTGACCATGATAGGTTTTACATGGGGGTTTGGTTCCAAGGTCCACCAGTTGTCCAAGATAACTCTATTGAATCATAGAGAGAAGCAAAGGTCCACCACTTGTCCAAGCTAGGGCCCATTGAAATATGGAGAGAAGGATGCTCCACCATTTGTCCAAGATAGGCTCCATCGAAAAATGAAGAGAAGCAAGCTGCACCATGTCTCCAAGATGGTAGGATTCATCGAAATACCTTAAAGCGAGGATATTTTGTACATGGGGGGTTTACATTCAAGGGCCACCACTTGTCCAAGCTATTATCGCTAGTAGAATGAGTGGTTTTATCTCAAGATTCACCACTTTTCCACTCTATGTCATTATATTAAGAATATGTGGGTGTTAAGCTTCACCACTTGTCCAACCCATAAGTCTATATCTTAAAGGTTATTCTTTCTTACCACTTGGAGTGACCATGATAGGTTTTACATGGGGGTTTGGTTCCAAGCTCCACCACTTGTCCAAGCTAACTCTATTGAAACAGAGAGAGAAGCAAAGGTCCACCACTTGTCCAAGCTAGGCTCCATTGAAACATGGAGAGAAAAATGCTCCACCATTTGTCCAAGATAAGCTCCATTGAAACATGACGAGAAGCAAGCTGCACCATGTCTCCAAGATGCTAGGCTCCATCGAAAAACATTAAACCCACGATATGTCGTAGATGAGGGGTTTACATTCAAGGTCCAACACTTGTACAAGCTATTATGGGTAGTAGCCTGAGTGGTTTGGTCTCAAGATTCACCACTTTACCACTCTATGTCATTATTTTAAAAATATGTGGGTGTTAAGGTCCACCAGTTGTCCAACCTATAAGGCTACATCTTAAAGGTTATTCTTTCGTACCACTTGGAGTGACCATGATAGGTTTTACATGGGGGTTTGGTTCCAAGGTCCACCACTTGTCCAAGCTAACTCTATTGAATCATAGAGAGAAGAAAAGGTCCACCACTTGTCCAAGCTAGGCTCCATTGAAACATGGAGAGAACGATGCTCCACCATTTGTCGAAGCTAACTCTATTGAAACATGGGGGGTTTACGTTCAAAGTTCACCACTTTTCCAAGCTATTACCGCTAGTAGCATGAGTGGTTTTGTCTCAAGATTCACCAATTTTTCACTCTATGTCATTATGTTAAGAATATTTGGGTGTTAAGGTCCACCACTTGTCTAACCTATAAGACTATATCTTAAAGGTTATTCTTTCTCACGACTTGGAGTGACCATGATAGGGTTTACATTGGGGTTTGGTTCCAAGGTCCAGCACTTGTCCAAGCTAACTCTATTGAAACATAGAGAGAAGCAAAGGTCCACCACTTGTCCAAGCTAGGGTCCATTGAAACATGGAGAGAAGGATGCTCCACCATTTGTCCAAGATAGGCTCCATTGAAACATGAAGAGAAGCAAGGTGCACCATGTCTCCAAGATGCTAGGCTCCATCTAAATACCTTAAAGCCACGATATTTTTGTAGATGGGGGGTTTACATTCAAGGTCCACCACTTGTCCAACCTATTATCGCTAGTAGCATGAGTGGTTTTCTCTCAAGATTCACCACTTTTCCACTGTATGCCATTATATTAAGAATATCTGGGTGTTAAGGTCCACCACTTGTCCAACCTATAAGGATATATCATTAAGGTTATTCTTTCTCATGACTTGGAGTAAACATGATAGGTTTTACATGGGGGTTTGGTTCCAAGGTCCACCACTTGTCCAAGCTAACTCTATTGAAACATAGAGAGAAACAAAGGTCCACCACTTGTCCAAGCTAGGCTCCATTGAAACATGGAGAGAACGATGCTCCACCATTTGTCGAAGCTAAGTCTATTGAAACATGGGGGATTTACGTTCAAGTTCCACCACTTGTCCAAGCTATTGTCGCTAGTAGCATAAGTGGTTTTGTCTCAAGATTCACCACTTTTTCACTCTATGTCATTATATTAAGAATATTTGGGTGTTAAGGTCCACCACTTGTCCAACCTATAAGGCTATATCTTAAACGTTATTCTTTCTCACCACTTGAAGTGACTATGATAGGTTTTACAAGGGGGTTTGGTTCCAAGGTCCATCACTTGTCCAATCAAACTCTATTGAATCATAGAGAGAAGCAAAGGTCCACCACTTGTCCAAGCTAGGGTCCATTGAAACATGGAGAGAACGATGCTTCACCATTTGTCCAAGATAGGCTCCATCAAAAAATGAAGAGAAGCAAGTTGCACCATGTCTCCAAGATGCTAGGCTTCATCGAAATACCTTAAAATCAGGATATTTTGTACATGGGGGGTTTACATTCAAGGGCCAATACTTGTCCAAGCTATTATCGCTAGTAGCATGAGTGTCTTTGTCTCAAGATTCACCACTTTTCCACTCTATGTCATTATATTAAGAATATGTGGGTGTTAAGGTCCACCACTTGTCCAACCTATAAGTCTATATCTTAAAGGTTATTCTTTCTTACCACTTGGAGTGACCATGATAGGTTTTACATGGGGGCTTGGTTCCAAGCTCCACCACTTGTCCAAGCTAACTCTATTGAAATACAGAGAGAAGCAAAGGTCCACCACTTGTCCAAGCTAGGCTCCATTGAAACATGGAGAGAAGTATGCTCCACCATTTGTCCAAGATAGGCTCCATTGAAACATGACGAGAAGCAAGCTGCACCATGTCTCCAAGATGCTAGGCTCCATCGAAAAACATTAAACCCATGATATGTCGTAGATGAGGGGTTTACATTCAAGGTCCAACACTTGTCCAAGCTATTATTGATAGTAGCTTGAGTAGTTTGGTCTCAAGATTCACCACTTTTATTAAGAATATGTGGGTGTTAAGGTACACCACTTGTCCAACCTATAAGGCTACATCTTAAAGGTTATTCTTTCTTACCACTTGGAGTGACCATGATAGGTTTTACATGGGGGTTTGGTTCCAAGGTCCACCACTTGTCCAAGCTAACTCTATTAAATTATAGAGAGAAGAAAAGGTCCACCACTTGTCTAAGCTAGGCTCCATTGAAACATGGAGAGAAGGATGCTCCATCATTTGTCGAAGCTAACTCTATTGAAACATGGGGGGTTTACGTTCAAGGTCCACCACTTGTCCAAGCTATTACCGCTAGTTGCATGAGTGGTTTTGTCTCAAGATTCAGCACTTTATCACTCTATGTCATTATATTAAGGATATCTGGGTGTTAAGGTCCACCACGTGTCCAACCTATAAGGCTATATCTGAAAGGTTATTCTTTCTCACAACTTGGAGTGACCATGATAGGTTTTACATTGGGGTTTGGTTCCAAGGTCCACCACTTGTCCAAGCTAATTCTATTGAAACATAGACAGAAGCAAAGGTCCACCACTTGTGCAAGCTAGGGTCCATTGAAACATGGAGAGAAGGATGCTCCAATATTTGTCCAAGATAGGCTCCATTGAAACATGAAGAGAAGCAAGGTGCACCATGTCTCCAAGATGCTAGGCTCCATCTAAATACCTTAAACCCACGATATTTCGTAGATGGGGGGTTTACATTCAAGGTCCAGCACTTGTCCAACCTATTATCGCTAGTAGCATGAGTGGTTTGCTCTCAAGATTCACCACTTTTCCACTCTATGCCATTATATTAAGAATATCTGGGTGTTAAGGTCCACCACTTGTCCAACCTATAAGGATATATCATTAAGGTTATTCTTTCTCACGACTTGGAGTGAACATGATATGTTTTACATGGGGGTTTGGTTCCAAGGTCCACCACTTGTCCAGGCTAACTCTATTGAAACATAGAGAGAAACAAAGGTCCACCACTTGTCCAAGCTAGGCTCCATTGAAACATGGAGAGAACGATGCTCCACCATTTGTCGAAGCTAAGTCTATTGAAACATGGGGGGTTTACGTTCAAGGTCCACCAGTTGTCCAAGCTATTATCGCTAGTAGCATGAGTGGTTTTGTCTCAAGATTCACCACTTTTTCACTCTATGTCATTATATTAAGAATATTTGGGTGTTAAGGTCCACCACTTGTCCAACCTATAAGGTTATTCTTTCTCACCACTTGGAGTGACCATGATAGGTTTTAGATGGGGATTTGGTTCCAAGGTCCACCACTTGAATCATAGAGAGAAGCAAAGGTCCACCACTTGTCCAAGCTAGGCTCCATTGAAACATGGAGAGAAGGATGCTCCACCATTTGTCCAAGATAGGCTCCATTGAAACATGAAGAGAAGCAAGCTGCACCATGTCTCCAAGATACTAGGCTCCATCAAAATACCTTAAACCCACGATATTTCGTAGATGGGGGGATTACTTTCAAGGTCCAGCACTTGTCCAAGCTATTATCACTAGTAGCATGGTTTGGTCTCAAGATTCACCAGTTTTCCACTCTATGTCATTACATTAAGAATATTTTGGTGTTAAGTCCACCACTTGTCCAACCTATAAGGCTATATCTTAAATGATATTTTTTCTCACCACTTGGAATGTGCATGATATGTTTTACATGGGGTTTTGTTCCAAGGTCCACCACTTGTGCAAGCTAGATCTATTACATATATATTATACATACAATATTCAACTAGATTCCCTACCTATCATGTCCAGTAGCATGGATGCTCTAGCTTTAAGGTCCACCACTTGTCCAACCTATACTCTCTTATGTAAGGGAGATCTCGCTATAAATTCAAAACCTTCCCGTCTAAATTTAAAATTCAAAATCTGATTGCCTAAATTTAAAATATCCCTCCCAAATTTTAAATATCCCGCCTAAATTTTAAAATATCCCGCCCAAATTTTAAAATTCAAACTTTTTTATAAAAATTTAAATTTTACCACTTAAATTTAAAATATTCCACGCGAAATTGATTTTAAATTCAAGTTTACCACAAAAAGATATCATTATACCACCTAAATTCACATATGCAAACCTCAAATCATTATATTGTACATAAATTCAAACAAATTCAAATTAACAAGCCTAAACTGATATTAGTTTGCATAGATATGAATTTATCACACCTAAATTATGTCACCATGTTAGAGAGAGTGGTTAGAGAATTTGAACAAGGTCCACCACTTGTCCAACCTAGATACCAAGAAGGATTGAGTGTACAAGGTATTGTTTGGAGGTTTTTATAGTCCACTGGTCTCAAGGTCCACCACTTGTGGTAAGGGTCACCAAAAAGTGTATATATTCATCCAAAGAAATACACATATTTTTGGTCTACATGTCCTAGTTTCAACCATTTATGTCCATTAGGTGTATCACTAAACAACACTACTATTTTTTAGAAACAGAAGTTACAATCATATCTACAAATGGATTAGAGGAAAATCAACTCAGCATACATCCAGAACTCGCTACAAGAATCGACTTTAACAGATCACGTAAGTAAGTCTTCCATTCAAGTTTACTAATATTACAATGTGTTAGTTATTTGTGATATTTATGTATGTATATATACTATGTGTGCATATCGCAATTAAGTGTAATTGTGTATCTGCATTATGTATGAGTATTACAATGAAATAACACAAATATACATACATACACATAGATAACACAGACGCACACATACATGAGCATGTATTTTCAAGAGAGAGATAACAAGATATAGAGATAGATAGATAGAGAGAGAGAGAGAGAGAGAGAGAGAGAGAGAGAGAGAGAGAGAGAGAGAAATACCTATTTTCTAGAGAGAGGAGAGAGAGAAAGATAACAGATTTCACTGTGTTTATGTATGTGGAAGAGAGGAAGACGATGTATGGGAATATGTGCACGTATTTTCAAGAGAGAGACAACAAGATAACAGATTTCACTATGGTTATGTATGTGGAAGTGAGGAAGACGATGTGTGGGAATATGTGCATGTATTTTCAAGAGAGAGACAACAAGATAACAGATTTCACTGTGGTTATGTATGTGGAAGAGAGGAAGACGATGTGTGGGAATATGTGTATGTGTGCGGGGATATTTTTAAACTACGTATCTCTGTCTTTTGACGAGAGAGTGTGTGTGCAAGAAGAGTTACAGAGAACCATCTTCTCTATATGGAGAAAGACAGAGAGTGAGAGAGAGAGAAATACCTGTTTTTTCTCTATTCGTGAGGTGTGCAATGTCTCCTGAGAAGAAGCTATGCCTGATCTTGCCCTTCTGGAAAGCGTTGCGTACGCTGCTATTTCTTTATCTTGTGCGCGAACTTTCAATCCTGTGTGCTCCACATGTGTGTTGTGTACGATGCCGGGCTTGCTCCTCTACGTGCGCATATACTCCAACTGTGTGCGATCTGTGTGTTTGCTGCTCGCCTGCTTTCTCTGTGTGCGTTGCTCGTGCGCTTTCTCTGTGCCTAATCTTGATAGGGTTTATTAAAATGCCACGTAATGTTTTATCATAGGATTAAAAAAAACAAAAGCAATATAAAACATTAACCAATTCACAAGGTCAAAATTAAAGAAATCATGGTTGAAAATATGCAAAACATGCGTAACTCTATACTATGAATTCACTTAAAAAAAAAATAATCTTTGGGCGCTGCCCCTAGCCCCGCGGGGGCGCTGCCCCGGACCCCGCCCGGAACAATATCCCAAAATCAGCCTCCCAAGCCCCGCCATCGAGAGCGCTATATTCCACATCCCCATCAAGAGCGCTACCACCAAACCTCACGTGGAAGCGCTGCCTTGTCACCCCATTGTGGCATTGCCCTAAGACCCCGCATCTGGAGTGCTAAATGGGAACATTCTTCATTAGTGAAATTTTGAACATAAATTATATTTAGCATATACTTAAATATAATACAAATATTAACATATTAACTATACTACTAATTTACTATAGCAATTCTAGATTATGTCCCATACTATATTTAAGGTGCCAAAGGTTTGGCCTTATGGTCCTAGATTTAGCCAAGTGGTCAACACATATAGGACCAAGTGCACACTGTGCCACAAAACTTGGCCACCACTTCACTTGCCAAAGTTTAGGCCACATGGTCAATCCTAAGTTTCCAATGTTCTTATTATGTCACCTTTTGCCTCGTGGAAAACCTAGGCTTGTTTTCACATACTCAGGCACTTCAAGCCATAATAAATTTTCATTACTCTTTGGCAACCCTTTTGTTCAAGTCTTTGAAAAAACGTTGTTTAAGGCCACCCTAAACCATTTTCATTTAGGGGTGTCTAAAACTAGCTTTTTGGCAATTCGAGAAGAAAATGGTCAAAGTTTTATACTTAGTTTTAACCACTTGACCAATTCAAATATTGGAAAGCAAGGTCTTGTAATACTTTTCTTTGGACATCACACATTAAAACTAGGTCCCTCACTTGTCCAAGCTATGCTCTAATACAATAAAGGGATTTTGGTTTCAAGATGCACCACTTTCCCAACCTTGATTCCATTAAAGAAGCTAGCTCTACTTAGACATTTAATAGCAAGGTCCTGTAGCAGTTCACATTGAACATTTTCCATGGCAGCTAGGTCCACCACTTATCTAAGCTATGCTCTAATACAGTAAGGGGGTTTTGGTTTCAAGATCCACCACTTGTCCAAACTTGATTTGGGAAGCAAGGTCCTATAATAGTTTTCTTTGGACATTCACCATTACAACTAAGTCCACCACTTCTCCAAGCTATGTTCTAATACACTAAGGAGGTTTTGGTTTGAAGGAGAACCACTTGTACGACTTTGTTTTTGGAAGTAAGGTCTTTACATAGTTCACCTTGGACCTTGGACATTGGATACTACAACTAAGCCCACCACTTGTCCAAGCTATCCTCTATATATAGCCAAAGGGTTTGGGTTTCAAGATTCACCACTTTTCCAACCTTTCTTCCATTAAAGAAAGGAGGGGCATTATAACTAGATCCACCAATTGTCCAAGATATGCTCTGATATAGAAAGGGGATTTTGGTTTCAATAATCCACCACGTGTTCAACCTTGCAAGACTCAAGGGATACTTGGACATTGGAAAGCATAGTCCTATAGTAGTTGATAGCTGGCAGTGGGTATAACAACTAGGTCCAACCTATGCTCTCATATAGCGAAGAGGCTTTGGTTTCAAGGTCCACCACTTGTCCAACCTTGCTTCCATTAAAGAAATGAGGGGCTACGTAAACATTGGCAAGCAAGGTAGAAAGGTCCTAAGGTATTTCACCTTGGATATTGGGCATTATAACTAGGTCCACCACTTGTCCAAGCTATGCTCTGATATAGAAAGGGGATTTTCGTTTCAAGGTCCACTGCGTGTTCAACCTTGCAAGACTCAAGGGATACTTGGACATTGGAAAGCATAGTCCTATAGTAGTTGATAGGTGGCAGTGGGTATTACAACTAGGTCCAACCTATGCTCTCATATAGCAAAGAGGCTTTGGTTTCAAGGTCCACCACTTGTCCAACCTTGCTTCCATTAAAGAAATGAGGGGCTACGTAAACATTGGCAAGCAAGGTAGCAAGGTCCTAAGGTGTTTCACCTTGGATATTGGGCATTATAACTAGGTCCACCACTTGTCCAAGCTATGCTCTGATATAGAAAGGGGATTTTCGTTTCAAGTTCCACCACGTGTTCAACCTTGAAAGACTCAAGGGATACTTGGACATTGGAAAGCATAGTCCTACAGTAGTTGATAGGTGGCAGTGGGTATTACAACTAGGTCCAACCTATGATCTCATATAGCAAAGAGGCTTTGGTTTCAAGGTCCACCACTTGTCCAACCTTACTTCCATTAAATAAATGAGGGGCTATGTAAACATTGGCAAGCAAGGTAGCAAGGTCCTAAGGTATTTCACCTTGGATATTGGGCATTATAACTAGGTCCACCACTTGTCCAAGCTATGCTCTGATATAGAAAGGGGATTTTCATTTCAAGGTACACCACGTGTTCAACCTTGAAAGCCTCAAGGGATACTTGGACATTGGAAAGCATAGTCCTATAGTAGTTGATAGGTGGCAGTGGGTATTACAACTAGGTCCACCACTTGTCCAACCTATGCTCTAATATAGCAAGGATGCTTTGGTTTCAAGATCCACCACAATTTTCAACCTTGCTTCCATTAATATAGCAAGGAGGATTTGGTCTCAAGGTTCACCACTTGTCCAACCTATGCAAACCTTTTCCATGTTGTAGCATGATTTTTTGTTTGAAGAGTATTTTTCTATAACTATGGATTTAACAATGTAATCTTTTTCACTTACAGGATGGACTTTGAATCTGGGGAGAAAGTACATATGATACTTGACAATGAAATTGTTGGTATTGGCTGTGTGTGTAGAACAGATCCAGATTTCACTTGTGGTGGTACAAAGATAGGGCAAGGAAATTTCTCCATACTCGTGGAGGAATGCTTGAAGGATGTGGTCCTACCTTTTCCTACAATGGATACTTCATTCCAAGGCTCATATGGAGTGCTATTCGATGGTCAAAGCTTCTTTTGCAATCTTTTGTATTAAATGGGAACTTAATTGATCCACAGGAAAGCTACAATGGTGATGAAGAACATGATCATTCTGATCCTCTAGTTACAGATGCAATACCTATGACAAGCCCAGAATTTGAAGCAATGATTCGAGAGTCTTGGAGAAATCAGAGGGTCCTTTTAAAAGATGACACAATGATGCAAACCATGAATGAAGGGACCATCTTATATGTATTTCCACATGATTATGTCAACTTTCAGGAACTTGGTCCTGATTGTGTGGGTGTGGGTATTGAAAGAGAAAATGCAAGCATTGATGATGTGGTTGAAGTGGGTAGCATCACTTTGCTAAAGTGGCCCATCAAGCAGACAACAATGTTGAATGGGAGCCCATTACAACGATTTGTTCCTGTTAATGGCATGCATGCTACATATGAGGATGTATCCAACTATGACAATGTTGGAAAAAAACTTGATGGGAGTAATGTTGTCCAGTTGTCAAGGAAGAGACGATACACTTTTATGAACAGGACTCAAAAATCAAAAGCAGCACCAGCTTCGACTTTTTACCTTTCAAACAAATCAATTCAAAGGGTATCATGCATTGATTGTTGTGCACAAAAATGTTGCCAGTTTGCAGATCGTGATATGGTGACAAGGTTACGACAACAGTTTTGGGGAGAGTCTCAAAAATCACGCACTAATTATGTTTATGATGTTCTTTCTATATGTTATCAGAAAGATGAGAAGTCACGATACCAATTCAGGCTAAATGGCTCTATTGTTTGTTGTAGAGCATGGTATGAGCTACATGGAATACCAAAGACATCATTTTATCGATACAAGGAGAACTTTGAAAATGGTGTGCGCCAATATGTACATGGGAACACATGTACATTGAGAAGGGGACTTCAACATACTAGTTTAGCAAGAGCACTACTAAATGAGTTTGTGGAAAACAACTCTGAGAAGATGCCACATAGAAGTAGAACACTGCTAGATGGCTCAAGAGAGACTCAATTGGTGATTCCATCAACATAAAAACCAGTGGATATTTTATGTGAAATCAACACGACACTTGACCAAATGGGCTATGAGAAGAAGCTATCCCAATCTTCTTTTGGTAGAATTTGGGACAAAGAGTACCCACATGTCACTTTAACAAAGACGAGTGAGTTCTCTAAGTGCAATATTTGTAGCTCAATCAAGGCAAGGTTAGAAGCTAAACCTTCTCTTGAAGAGAGAGCTCTTCTCTTGAGGGAGAGAGAAGTTCACATGGCACAACAAAAGAGTTGCAGAAGCCTATATTATGCATGGCGCACGTATTCAGAAACTCAACCACAAAAATATGTATGCATAATCCATGATAAGATGGATCAAAAGAAGACTGCCATTCCTAGATTACGCATTGTTCCCAAGGGTGTGGATTCAGGATATAATCTGCAGGTGGCATTGATTGGCATGATCACTCATGGACATGGAGAAGGTCATTACGGACACTTTGTCTTGAATGGTTTGTGGCCAACTGATCCAAATCTTACAATTGGCTCAATTGCTAATTGTTTACATAACCTAGAGAGGATAGATAAGCATCCTCTTGGTGATATAGTAACAAATGGACTTCCAAGGAGAAATATTTCACTACTACATGCTTTGAACTCAAGGGATGCTTTGGACTACCATAACTTGAGTGATGGAAAAGAGCCCATTGTGCAGTCGTCAGAAATTGCAGAAGAGGAATTGGGGTCAACATTTCGCAGATTGCCAGAGAACTTGTTGCTACAATTGGATAATTGTGCAGGGGAAAACAGAAATCGATAGTTATTTGCCTATTTGTCAATGCTTGTTGCAAGGGGTGTTTTCAAAACCATCCAGCTGGGATTTTTAATGGTTGGGCATACACATGAGGACATAGACGCCAAGTTTAGTAGGTTTTTAGAGAAGCTGAGAGTTACACAAACCTATACTTTGCCACATTTGATGGATACATTACGAAACAGCTCATCTTCATCTCCAGCTCCATTTTTTCTCACAAAGATCCCCGATTTCAAGCAATATTGTGATGGCTATCTTTGTGATGGACAAGACATACTTGTTGGACATTCCAAACCGCTTCAGTTCAGGTTCTTTATGCAGGATGAGACACCAATGATGCAATATAAGGCACATGTAGGTGTATCAAGTTGGAGTGGAAGTATTCGCCTTTGGAAAACAGACACATAAGGCAAGCCAATGTTACCACATGGAGATCCACCTCTAGTACAAATGGCGGAGTATGTCAAGGCCCACGAAGAAGTCATTTTGGGGCTAAAGAACTATATAAAATTTTGGAAAAATTTAGGGATTGGTTCAAGTATTCCGCGATATTATAGACCTGTGATAGATTATTGGAGTAAGGTAATTGAAGAGATTGGAAAAGAAATCATATCAGAGGGAAACACCATATTAAAGAGTTTGAGACTTTAAAGACAATGTGGGAATCACCAATGTATCAAAGATTTGGCCATATGCACAAATCTAAAATTGTTTTTAAGCCCAAAGTCTTCCACAAGGTAGGACCTAAAAAGCTCTTATGAGTCATGCTCTCAAAGCGTTGGCTAAGATTTGACCATGCGGTCAAATCTTAAGCTTGTTTTGAAAGTGGGAAATGGGAAATTCCCAAACTCACTAATTTTGTGTTGGGAGTCTTGTATGAAATGTTTTGGCCAAAAACTCAAGAATATTCTCACCTACAAAGCACTACAATGAATTTGCAACAAGGAGCAGAAAGATTCCTAGGCCTTGAAGAGTTGAACGATCATTTTTGTGGGCCTCAACGAGATAGGCCAAGGGAAAAATTTGACCGTATGTCTGATGTGCACCAAGGTGACTTTCTTATGCTTGTTCCGAGTGACATAGAAATCTATCCAGTGTGGCTTGCAATGGCTTTATCTGACATTGATAATGAGCCTACATCACCAAACTACAGAAAACTCTTGATTCAATATTGGGCACCTTGCGCGAGAAAAAGTGGGATGACAGATACTCAAGCTTACAGTAATTGTTGGAAGGGTTATTGGGCTGTCAACTATAAGGACCCACAAGTGTGGGAAACTGTAGATGCAACTGTGTGGTCCTGGAGACCCAACAAAGAAGGACCATTTTCTAGAATAAAGATTCCAGAAAGGCATGCTCTAAAAGCCAAAGAAGGCCTCACTCGTGCACATCAACCACACTTGGATCAAAGTTCAGATATGGTATCAAATGTGGAGTAGAATTATGTGGAGCTTCTATTGTGACTATACTACTCAGTTTGTAAACAAAATCTTTTTTGTATCTTCCTTTGTTTTATGTAATTTATAGTTATTATTCAAATCCATGTGTTGTACATCCTCTTGACTTTTGGTGTTTATCAACACCACAATCCTATGAGATTTTCACTTTATTTACTAACCACACACCTCAATTTTTCCCACTTTAAGTGGAAAATTCCCAAATTACATGAATTTAGTCGATTTGGAGATTCCCATAATGTGAGATTTTTACCAAAATACCTAATATGATCTTTATAGTACTAAAGGTCCTCATAAGAACTCACTTTGTTGTGTATTGGTCGTATATTGTACCAAAGAAGGTAGAATTAATTATTTGGTTACCCAATAGGACATTTTTGTACTCTATAGTAGCATATTTGGTATTGTCTACTACAACCAGTTTTGGCATTTTATCATCTGCATGAAGTTGGAATTTTCTAACCTTTTTTGTTTTGGTGTCATAGGTTGATCTATACCAAAGATTCAAGAAGGCTCAACCTACAATGGTCATGTC
The DNA here is from genome assembly GCF_014529385.1 of Adiantum capillus-veneris. NCBI lineage: Eukaryota > Viridiplantae > Streptophyta > Polypodiopsida > Polypodiales > Pteridaceae > Adiantum > Adiantum capillus-veneris. Next base: position 63,380,868 of record NC_140952.1, on the reverse strand, counting down.
TCTTAGATTCTTTGAGGCATCAAAGCCATACTTTGTTTGGAAGTTGAAAGAGTTGTAAACTTACTAATGTGTATCCCATGTGTAGGTGCTCTATTTCAAAGAGGCTTTTAATCAAATGCGGCAAAACAAGTTTGGACATCACACAAAAGGTCACCTTTGTACTTACTCCATATGTTGTAGAAGTGATGATACAGGAGAGTGTTTTGCAAACCATGCAGTATGTTAGCACATCACTAGCATTAGGGAAATTTTGGACTCTCAAATGGGCCCTATAAGGACTTTGACTTTCTCCCTCTTGTCCAAAATGGGCATATGGTAAAATTTTTGCAAATGAAATCAAAACTTATCATACCTTTTGGATTTAGAATGTACTCATCGAGATCTATTCATTGATATATAGCATGCCATCAAATTCCTTATATTATAGAAGATTCCATTTTTGTTGTGACAACTCCGTCTTATAAAAACCAGATTAGTACCAAAAGCTAGCAAGCAGTCCTCAACGAATCATACTAACAAGTAGTACCAAGAACTACCAAAACTACAAAGTCATCAATGACAAAAGACAACCATGTGACTACCAAAAATAGAACCAAATCAGGACCATGAGCTACCAATTAGTAGTTGAAACAAATTCTTCATGTCCTCACGGTTTGCAATTTGGTGAAGCATGCGTCAATAGGCTCCCAAATCATCATCCACCTCTTTGATGCCCTCATCATTGTAATAGTTTTCCTGCTTTAGTTTTGCAAGCTGCAGTTCATAGTATTCTATGTCATCTTTTATCCGCTTCACAACAACATTGGAACACTGTGCTCTCAACAAAATTTCCTTGTTGTGCTGTAAAGATGATTTCAACCCTTTCAACTTATTGGATGCAACTGTGCATGTCTGAGACACACTGTCAACAATGCTTTCTAGGTTTGTAACATAGTCAGGTGTCTCTATGTGACATTGTGGGGGTTCTACCTCTGAGATTACTACCACTTTAAGTAAGATGAGGCTTCTTAATAGATGATGGGAGTCCTTCGTGGGAGGCATCATTTTCCCTTCGCCAAGTTTCAACCTTTCGCTCCAACCCTCCCAAGTGGCTGGCACACATATTGAGTACACTCTCTCCAAACCTCGCCCATGCAACCTTATGGCTCGTAGGGTCCTTTGTCGCCGCATGGAAATTCTTGAAAGCAAAGCAGCGTCCAAACTTAATCTCCCCACAAGATGGAGGGTCTTGGTATAGCGTATGGAATAGGAACCTAAAATCTTCAACCAGTCTTGGTTGCACATGATTCAAGTAAATCTTTGCATTCTTCTGATAGCATTGCTTGAAAACAGTCATCCATTGGTCATCAGGGAGGTCTTCTTCCGTAAGGTCCTTTGGAAGCACACCCTCCGGCATGCTCAGACCATACTCCCTATGCAGCTCTTCGACTGTATAGCAAAACTTGGTCAGAAGAGGGTATTTCTCCATTTTCTTTTTTGGCCTACAATGTGGAAATGTTTCAGTAATGCAAAACTCGGCACAAATATTTTGAACTTCTCTTTAGCACATGGATGACCTTGCCAATGTAAAATTTAAAATTGTGCACTACCAAAACTGTAAAGTACCAAATTTGGTACCGTAAAGTGCCTCAATTTATATGTTTATCTTCACTTCCCTATTGAAGGAGTACAAGCGAAAGTGCGATGCGAGACAGAGTGCGAGAAGAAGAGCACGACTATATGGTGAACTCGCTCTGTTGTAATGTGTAGAGCATAGTGAGTTCTTATTAGGTTTTAACAAAAGAATATGTGTACATACCTGGTGGCCCGCCCACTTACCAGGGAGACCACATTGGGATTTATACCCCAACAACCTCCCACTTAAATTCCAATGTGGTACTTTAAGTGTGAGAGAAGCTACTATACAATCTAATATACAAGAGATGTAGAGAAGTGATGTACTACCCTACACCTAACTGCTTGCGAAAATGCGCAAAGCTCTCTGAGGGAAGTCCTTTTGTAAGTAGATCAGTAGGATTTTCTATGGTGTGAACTTCGAAGGGACGAATTTGCTTATCCTCGAGCATTTCCCTGATGAAATGATACTTCACATCCACGTGCTTTGTCTTTGAGTGATAAACTGGATTGTGAGCCAATTGTATAGCACTCTGACTATCACAATATAGCACAGGCATTTCTTCTTTGATTCCCAAATCTGTTACTAGTCGATTAAGCCAAATTGATTCTTTGCATGCCTCTGATGCTGCAACATATTCAGCCTCTGTAGTAGACTGAGTAACACAATCTTGTAATCTAGAACGCCGTGATACTACTCCACCAGCCAATGTAAAGACATACCCTGACGTAGACCTTCGGTTGTCTAAGTCACCTGCATAATTTGAGTCTGTAAAACCCTTTACACTTAGCTCTTGACTCCCATAGCATATATGCATACTCTTTGTAGCTTTCAGGTATCTCAATATTCCTTTCTCACTGCCTCCCAATGTTTCTTGCCTGGGTTTGACATGTATCAACTTACTACTCCCACTGCAAATGCAATGTCTAGGAAAGTAGCAATCATTGCATACATCAAACTACCCACTGCAGACGCATATGGAATCTTATCCATTTCAGCCTGTTCTTCCTCAGACACAGGACAGTCTTGTTTGCTAAGTTTCACATATGGTGGAAATGGAACACTCAATGCCTTTCCCTTCTCCATATTGAAACGTTGAAAAACCTTGTCAATATACTCTATTTGAGATAACCAAATCAACTTCTTTGATTTGTCTCTCTCAATGCGCATACCAAGTATATGACTTGCCTCACCCATGTCTTTCATGTCAAACGATTTTTCCATCTTTGACTTCAAAGCTGAAATTTCTTCCAAGTGTTTGCCAGCAATCAATATGTCATCCACATACAAAATAAGGATCAACCAACTGTCATCCTTAGCATTCTTTGTATATAGACAGTGATCAAACTCACTATGTTTGTAGCCTTGAGAAAGCATAAACTTGTGGAACTTATGGTACCATGCCCTCGGTGATTGTTTTAAGCCATAAAGACTCTTTAACAACTGGCATATCAAATCCTCCTTGCCTTTCTCAACAAACCCTTCTGGCTGCTGCATGTAAATTTCCACATCTAAATCACCATGCAAGAACGCTGTCTTGACATCCATTTGGTGCAACACCAAATCTAATATGGCAACCAATGCAAGAAAGCATCTCAATGTAGTCATCTTGACCACCGGAGAGAAGACTTCATCAAAGTCAATGCCTTGTTCTTGCTTAAAGCCCTTGGCAATAAGCCTTGCTTTGTACTTTGGTTGACTATCATGAGGGGTGATCTTATACCTGTAAACCCATTTACAAGGTAGATCCTTTTTGCCCTGTGGTAATTTAACTAGCTTCCATGTCTGGTTTTTATGCAGAGCTATCATCTCTGACTACATGGCCAATGGCCAATTCCCGGAGTCCTTCATTTGCACTGCTTCCTTGTAACATGAAGGCTCATTGCAATCAGTCAACATGACATAGTTCATAGATGGAACAAACCGATCAGGAGGTCGCGAGATACGTCTAGATTAACGCAAAATAGGTGGCTCAGGCTCAGCCACAACCTGTGGTTCCACTCTATCCTGTCCTTGCTCCTCTTGAGCCCTGACATTTTGTCTTGCATGTGCAAGTCCATCTTGTTGGAAGACAACTCTTTAATCTCCTCAACCCTCTCTGGTTTAGAATGATATTTGGATTCATTAAAATGAACATCATTGCTATGGATAACCTTTATGGATTCGGGATCCCAAAGTCTGTACCCCATCTCACCAGAATTACCATAGCCTAGAAAGATGCACTTTCTACTCTTTGGCTCAAGTTTGTTCCTAAATTCCTTTGGAACATGAGTATATGCCTCACAGCCAAAGACTTTGAGATTCTTGTATGAGAGCATTTATCTTGACCATACCATCTCTGCCACTGAATCCTTCTGCAAAACCTTGCTAGGAGATCTATTTATAAGATGAACAGCTGTTGATACAGCTTCAGTCCAAAATCCATTTGGCAGTTGTGCATTAGACAACATACTTCTGACCTTCTCTTGTATGGTCCTATTCATCCTCTCAGCAACACCATTTTGAGGAGGATTGTAAGGAGCATTAAGTTCATGTTTTATACCTTTTGACTCACAAAAGTCATGAAAGGCCTTTGAAACATACTCTCCACCATTGTCAGTGCGTAAGCATTTATGCTTCTTGCCACTTTGATTCTCCACAAGTGTCACAAATGTTTTGAAAACACTAAACGCTTCATCCTTGTGCTTGAGAAAGTAAACCCATACTTTCCTCGAGTAATCATCTATAAATGTCATAAATTAAGAAGCCCCCCCTAGAGATAGGTTAGGCATAGTTCCACACAAATCACTATGAACAAGTGCCAACTGTGTATCTCTTCTACTGCTTCTATGCTTATGTGGCTGCTGTGTTTGCTTACCATATAGACAATGTTCACAGAATTCAAAATCATTAAATGAAAATCCAGGCAAATAACCAGAACGAGACAAGATTTCCATTCCCTTCTTGGACATATGTCCTAACCGGCTATGCCACAAAGAAACGTTCGGCTGCTCGGTTACATTGATTACATTTTTAGAGACATTTGATACATAGATCATGCAAAGTCCTCCAGACTTTACTCCATGTGCTACTATCATAGAACCCTTGGATATCTTCCACATGTTCTGTCCAAAAGTGGTGACGTAGCCACCATCATCAAGTAAACCTGTGCTGATCAAGCTCTTTGTAATTGCGGGAACATGTCTCACATTCTTCAGCGTGAAAGAAGAGCCATTCTGAAACTTCAATTGAACATCTCCAACACCTAAGATCTCACATGTCTACCCATTGCCTAGCCGAACATGATATTTAGTGGTCACATAAGAGGTAAACCACTCCTTGTTTGGAGACACATGAAGTGATGCCCCTGAGTCTATAATCCAGTCACTCAATGCATTTCCATCAGATGCTGTAAGAAGAGCTGAGTCCATTGTATTCTTCAAGAAATAGATGTCTCGTGGTCTTCAGATTTCTCTTTGCCTTTTTCTGCTTTCCATTCTCTGCAGTCTCTTTTCATGTGACCCTTCTTGCCACAATGGTAGCATTCTATGTCACTCTTGCCTTTAGCACTGCGGGGCTTTCTACGAGACTGATTCCTTTTTCCACCTTTGTCCTTTCCTTTGGTCCTTCCCCTGACAACTAAGGTTGTTCCTTTGCCTTTGTCCATTGTCTTTCTGTTGGTTTCTTCAATAAGCAGACTGCCTTCTACACCTGCTATGGTCAAACCATCTGGAGGTGCAGAATTACTCAAAGCTGTGCGAAAAGTGTCCCAACTTTCCGGCAATGTGATCAACAGGAACATAGCTCTAACAGGTTCATCAAGCTTGACACCTTGAGCTGACAACTGACTATAGATGGTGTTGATTTCATTCAGATGATTGGACATAGGAGTCCCTTCTTTCATCTTCAAGTCAACAAGCTTCTTAAGCTAGTATACATGTGAAGCTGCACTCTGCTTCTCATAAAGATCACTCATCTTTGTCCATGCTTCATAAGCCGACACCTCGTCTGCTACATTGAAGTAAACGCTTTCTACCAAAGTCAGCATAATGGTAGAAAGTGCCAATTCATCCATTTCGCTCCATTCATCTTCATCCATATCTTCTGGTTTTATCCCCTTGAGATTTATAGGTTTTATCAACTTCTTTTGTACTAACACGTGCCAAATCTGCTTCTTCCACAATGGGAAATTGGTTCCATCCAGCTTCTTGATATTGTAAAGAGCAGTGTCCTGTGATCCAGCCATAGCTACACTTCATAGTAGTTTACTTTCCTGGGAAAAATTCGACAGAGTTTCCCCTGTAAACTGACCTCTGAACCAATATCAACTTGTCAAATGAACCAAGAAAGCTTCAGATTCTGTAGAAATTTTGGCAGAGTCTCCTTTGTAAAATGGCTCTGGTGTACTAAAAAATAGACCAAAAACAGCTCAAAAAACATTGTCTCTCTAACACAGTAAGTTGCGGGTAAACCTGTCCTGCACCTGTACTGACTCTCACTGTCCTGTAAGCATAGACTGCGACAATGCCTCAATAGCAGTAAAGCAAAGATGCAATCCCATCTGTCTAACTCACAGTCAATACATCCTAGCTGCCTATCTAAGGGTGCTCGAGGGATCGCTCCAAGACCTGTATCACCGAAAGGATCTCAACATTCGAGAATCCCCCAGCTCAATAAAACCTCACTTGACCCTCAACAAAGGCTGCAATAAATCTGACAGTACATAGACTTCCCACAAAGTCATACATCCACAAATTTCCCATTGTATGTTGTAACCGCTACGGCGGTTGTTTGCTGCGTGACCCACAACCAACAAACCCTCAACAGACATACATCATCTCTGACAATACATCCCATGTGGAAGTACCTGCAATGTTAGGATGAAATCTGGAATATCAAGCAGCAAACACAAGCTACTTGATGAACTAGTGGATGTCGCCTATAGTCTGTGTGTAGAATGCGCCCGTGTCATATGTGACACGCCTCCAAGAACTGTGAGCCGTCCTTCGATGTGTAGAAAGCCACAAATCAACACTCTGAAAGTGCAAATATCCTCAGCACCTGAAGTCGTAGGCCGAAACCCCAAACTTGCAGAGTCGGATCTGCACCCGTCGAGACCACGTAGTTGAAAATGGCATGCGCAAAACTTTGTCGAAGCCGAACGGTGGCCTAGATGACCTCAGAATGAAATTTTGAGAGCACCAAGTCCTTTGGGCTTGCCCACAAGATTTGGGGCCGTGTCTTCGCCTGTCAAATCTCAGTCCAATCTAAGCAGGTGACTCTGGCTTCCTACAATGCTGCCCCGAGCCTCGATTTGAGCTCTGATACCAGTTGAAGGAGTACGAGCGGAAGTGCGACGCGAGAGAGAGTGCAAGAAGAAGAGCATGACAATATGGTGAACTCACTCTGTTGTAATGTGTAGAGCATAGTGAGTTCTTATTAGGTTTTAACAAAAGAATATGTGTACATACCTGGCGGCCCGCCCACTTACCTGGGCGACCACATTGGGCTTTATACCCCAACACCTATAGAGCTTTAAATTTGTATTCAGCTCATAGCACATATATTTGCATGCATGCAATGAAAAAAAAATTGCAGAGCTCTCAAGATACCATACACCCAGTTGCATGCATGCAATTTAACAAGAAAAAAGATTGGGCTCAAAACCTCAAAATCTTCAAATGACAATAACTACCTTTTATGAAAGAAAAACCAAATCACTGATACAAAACAACAGTGTACACATGCAAAAGAGGAACACCAACCTTTGGAATTTGTAGATAATCGAGTCTCATCCTCGCCAAAAGATGCTCCAGACTTAGCTAATTTCTCCACAGAGAAGTCTCCCTTGCCAGCTCTTGTGTTTGGGGTGTTGATGCTCCCAAGAGATTTTGTACTTGTGAGGGGGGACCTTGCATCCATGATTCTATGATTCTTCCCCTTGTTTGGTAAAGCCTTGGCAACATATTTCCTTGTAGGTGTCCTCATATTCGCGATGGTGCACAGTCAGAGACCTCACTAGTTGCACAACAGAATGAAGAACGTTGGTGCACCCAGTTTTTGTCGGCCCAGGGAGAGCTCGAAAGCTTGTACATGGATATTTGCAAGCAGATGGAAAAGTGTTTCTGTGGCTATTTGATGCAAGGTATGGCCGGCATTGTCGTGATGTGTATGTCAAATGTGGACTTTAGCAGACCAACAGGGGTTTTCAAGCTCAGCCACTTGGGTCTCTTAAAGTCTCTTGCACGGAATAGTACCATGCTGAGTATGTTGAGTGCTTACACTGCTTAGACAAGGTCCGAGCTTTCATGATGCTTGGATGTGGGTGGATAGGAGTTTGCGATTGTGAGATTATCGGCCCAGAAAATGGTCCCTTCGTGGTAGTGCATGGGTAGTTAAGTGGAAATGTTTCAAATTGGTGGAGCTCCAAGATCGAGATCGTGCTGTGGGGGTGCAGGCAGTGTGGTCAAAGGGCAAACAATGTGTTTTCCGGACTTCGCCATTGTCAACGTGGGACACGTTACCAAGCGAGGCTTAAAAAAGCTTAGCTTTAAGCTATTCAAAGGAACCAAAAAAAAAAACGTGTGGCTATTGCAGTCCACGCGTAGTGCAGACAGAGAAGGAGGCGCCATTTGTGACCATGCATGGGGGGAGAGCCGCCACCTGGGCGATGCATGAAGCAGAGGGGGCTGCAAGGGAGCCCGATCAAGGGAGAGAACGGGGGCCGAGGAGGGCTCGTAGGAGCACTGGACAGGAGGGTAAGTCGGGGTGGCGTAGTGGGCCATGCAGGAGATGACCCACGGGGTGGCAGGGAATGCTTGAGTCCGTCATCGGGAGGAGGACTAGGAGCCATGGCCGGCCACAGAGGGCCAAGAAGGGACCGCCAGTAAGAGCCGGTGGTCGCGCGGCTGCAACGGCAGGAGTTGTGGAGGAGTTGCCAGAGGATGAGGAAGAGATGTGGGCCGCCATGGGCTGCATGAGAAGGGAATGAAGGGGTAGGCCAAGCGCTACAGCAGAGGTGGGAGGAGTTTACAGAGAAGGGGAAAGCCACGGTGTGGCATATCGGGTGCAGGGGACGAGGGAGCAGTCTTGGAAGAGCTGCAGTAGGGGCCGCCCTTTACATGGGAGCAGACAGAGGCCATCGGCAAGGGGCAAGAGAGAGGAAGGGGCTGTAGAGCCGCTACAAGGAAGCAGCAGGTGTGGAGGGTGCCGTGAAAACAACGGGGTGGAGGTGTCGTGAGCAGTTTAGGGCCATTCATAAGCAAGGGATCGAAGGGCCGCAGTAAGGTGTGGTGGACCTGAGCACGAGGAGGTGGGCATCGCTTGAGGAGTTTGGCCGAGAGGTGGTTGAAGGTGATGGCCGACTGCAACAGTTTTTGAAGCGTCAGAGGAGAATAAGGAGGCAAAGGTGTGGAAGGGGTTGCCATATCAAAGGGAGAGAACGGGGGCCAAAAAGAGGTGTTGAGGGCTGCAGACGGGAAGTCGTTTGCAGGAGAGAGCTGCATTTTACACTCTCCAAATGAAGCTAATGGCATCAATGTCACCATAAGCTATTATATTGTTATTGTTCAAATGAACATTCTCGTCCTTTGATCTTGTTTGTCACCATATGGGTGTGTGAGTATTCCTTTGCGTGGGTATCGAGTATGCAAAGTGGGTGTCGGCTTGGCATAGCCTGGGTGTATGCTAGCGTTTTTTGCAAAGGTCCGAGGTTATCGATCAATATATAGAGAAAGGTGCAGTGAAGGGTTAATGAGGAAACCATGATGATATGCTTTGTGATTGGGTGTGTGCAATCGGGGTTGGTCAGGATCGGGCTTCGTCAATAATTGTTTCCAATTTGTGAGTCTAGGTGTGTGTTTGCTAGGGGATAGGGGTGATGTCATATCATTGGGCTATAGAGGCATTCACCAAGTGTGCTGGTGGTTTTCCCACTTCCCCCTTTCCATCTTGTGGTGCCCCCAATGAGGATCCACTGATTGCTTCCTGACCAAGTGTTCGTGAATCAAGATGAAGCAGGAGTTTGGTCCAGTGTTTAAATTAAGGAGATGAAGATGCAGACAACTGGATAGCTGATTTTGAGCTATTTATGATGATGCAAAGGCTTGCAGCAGGAAGTAAGTGAAAATTTTGATGCGTTTGTTGATAATTTTGAAGCCTGTTGGGGGGATTTTTTGGCTGCTACCCAAGCAACCAATGCGGGATTCTTTAAGTGGGAAAAGTTTTTATCATTCTTGCATCCCTATGTTCGAGAGAGTGGAGTATGAAGATCCAAGCACTTATGACGAAGCTGTCAGAGTCGCCAAAGCAAAGAGTCAAAAGATGAAGAAGAAGATGGAGGCAGGATAGCTAAAGTCGAAAATCACGACAGTCAGTGGACCTAAGCCCAAACAGGTTGATGAGCATCAAGAGGTAAAAGCGTCTTTTTTTGTTGATATAATTGTGGTCAAAGCACGGGAAGTTGATGCCAGGCTAGAAGAGGTAGAAGAAGTGTCAACCAGGGCTTAAAATGTGCAGAGAAGTATATTCAGGGTGCCACACAGCTTGCTTTCTCAAGAGAGTGAGGTGGTAAAAGGCCTTCAAGGCGAAGTGTCAGTTCCAGAACCAGCAACGAGGAAGGTAGCCATGGTCCAAGAATTGAGAGGTTCAAAAGAGGAATCTGGCAGTTCTCATATCTCGAGCAACAGGTTGGATGCAGATGCTACGTGGGAGACGGAGTCCATGTCTTCGAGGTACCAAACTTATGATGTTTTTCATGTAGATGAAGTGATGAACAGTGTATGCGAGTTGCCTTCCACCCAGCTAATGGTTGAAGAGACGTATAGTGTTTCACCTTATGTGAATCTGTCAGTCGAGCAGCCCTATCAAATGTCGTGTGATGGTGAGTCCCTATTGGATAAAGAGGTATGGTTTGATGGTGTATCAGACTTAATTGAAGAGAAGGTATTTGAGAATGACTTGCAGGAGCTAGAATCAAAAGCGGAGGTATGTCTAAGTGATTTATTTATGCAGGGGGTGGGGCAACCTTGCCTTGGTGAGCATGTAGAGGTGTGCTTTGAGGTTTCAGAGTTTGTGTATAGCTGTGGAGAGTTAGCTCCGGCAGATGATTCTATGGAAGCTGATACAGGTGTAGCCTATGAGCGAGAGGCTCCATGCACTCCAAGACGTGCTTAATAGTAGCGACGCACGTAGTGCGATGCTCAAACATGAAAAAGCAGGGCGTCGCTATATGCGTCGCTATAGGCATCGCTATGTTACTTGTAACATAGCGACGCATATAGCGACGCCGACAGGGCTAAAAAAAATAACCGAGAGCGTCCAAGAACTCAAATCTCAGATCTAAGTTTTCGACGCGCTCAAGCAAGGAAGGTAACGCTCTCCCTCTCTCTCTCTTTCTTCTCCCCCCCCCCCCCCCCCCCCCCACACACACACACACACACACACACACACACGAGGAGAGGAAGGAGAGCCAGGTATGCTCCTTCCCTCTCCTCACTCTCATGTTCCCTTCCCCTCTTTCTCTCTCCCTCTCTCTCTCTCTCACACACACACACACACACACATTGTGCTTTTGAGAGAGAGAGAGAGAGAGAGAGAGAGAGAGAGAGCACAAGCATAAACAAAAAACGCACACACACATGCATAAACAAAGAATGCACACATACATTGAGAGAGGAAGAGAGAGAGAGAGCATGCATAAACCAAAAACACACACACAAATGCATAAACAAAGAATGCATACACACATTGAGAGAGAGAGAGAGAGAGAGAGAGAGAGAGAGAGAGAGAAAGAAAGAAGAAGAAGAGAGTCTTAACATCGTAGGAAACTATCCCAAGAGACCAGACCTTAAAGATCTAGTCGATCTGTTATTCATGAGGGAAATGGCATAACCAATCTATCACACTTCGGTGATGGAAAAGTTATACCATTTTTCTTCTTTTTTTATTGGCATCAACACACACCCACACACACACACACACACCCGAGAAGAAGAGAGTTTAATTTAACGTCATAGGAAACTAATTAAAAAGACCTAAAGATCTAGCCGACGAGGAGTTGAACTCAAGACCTATTATTCAAGAGAGAAATGGCATAACCAATCTACCACACTTAGGTGATAGAAAGGTTATACCATTTATCTCTTTTTATTGGCACACACACATCCACACACACACAAGAAGAAGAGAGTTTTAACGTCGTAGGAAACTCTCCCAATAGACGTTAAAGATTAGGTTAGATGTAGACTTACGTTAAATTAGATTTAGGTTTATTTAAGTTAAATTAGATTAGATTTAGATTTATTTTTAATTAGATTTACGTTTGATTAAATTTATGTTTATTTACGTTAGATTTAGATTTACGTTATATTAGATTAGATTTAGGTTTATTTACATTAGATTTAGATTTATGTTATATTAGATTAGATTTAGGTTTATTTACGTTAGTTACATGTTATTGAAGAGGAAAATGACAATATAACCAATCTACCACACTTGGGTGATAGAAAGTTAATACCATTTTCTATCACCCAAGCGTCGTATGAAACTAATTAAAAAGACCTAAAGATCTAGCCGACGAGGAGTTGAACTCAAGACCTATTATTCAAGAGAGAAATGGCATAACCAATCTACCACACTAATTGGGTGATAGAAAGGTTATACCATTTATCTCTTTTTATTGGCACACATACATCCACACACACACACACAAGAAGAAGAGAGTTTTAACGTCGTAGGAAACTATCCCAAAAGACGTTAAAGATTAGGTTAGATGTAGACTTACGTTAAATTAGATTTAGGTTTATTTAAGTTAAATTAGATTAGATTTAGATTTATTTTTAGTTAGATTTACGTTTGATTAGATTTATGTTTATTTACGTTAGATTTAGATTTACGTTATATTAGATTAGATTTAGGTTTATTTACGTTAGATTTAGATTTATGTTATATTAGATTAGATTTAGGTTTATTTACGTTATTTACGTTATTTACATGTTATTGAAGAGGAAAATGGCAATATAACCAATCTACCACACTTGGGTGATAGAAAGTTAATACCATTTTCTTCTTTTTATCGTTTAAGATAAGGTTAGATTTAGATTTTCGTGTAGGCGCAACTTAGAGAGCCGCCGACGCTTGTCAGAAATGGTGAGTCCCTCTCTCTCTCTCTCACACTCACAATGTGGTTAATTTGTTGTGTTTGCATCGCCTGGGGAAAGAACAGTGTAACCGCAAAACGTTTCAAGGCCGAAACATTTCACCTTGAAACGCGGAGTTTTACCACGAAACGTTTCAATCCAAAATGAGACGGCAGTGAAACGTTAGACCGAAACGTGCGTTTACCGACTTTGAAACTAAAACTATGATAACTTATTGTTAATTAGATGGTTTGTGTTTCACTTGGTGAGCGAAACGTTTCAAGGTCCGAAACATTTCACCCATCCTTACATGCGGAAATGCATTTCATGGTGACGTTGGGAAAGAATGAAATATCAACAAAAAGCTTGCATATTGGAGAAAAATGGCGTTGGACAAACTGGAGAAAGCTTGCAGATTGTCAGAGGAGGAGCACTCTAGATCCCGCATTGCAGCTCTAAAAGTTGAGAAGTAGAGTTTGGTATGTCTTTTACCCTTCAATGGAGAGAATCACCACATGTTCAATTAGGTTAGATTTAAGATAAGATTTTGGATTGAGTTTTTATATTAGAGTCTAACTTCGAGATTATGGTAAAAAAATTAGAGTTAGACGAATGGTGAAAAGATCTACTGTGAAAAGATGTTAAGATGCTGTGAAATGCTACAGCTAGAGAAGAGGCAAAGGGGTTTTGTTCACTACATGTAGTATCATGTAGACGTGGGTGTGTAGATTTCTTGTACCCACAAATATAGGTATTGACCAATAAAGACGAGATTATAACCCGGTGGTTCTGATCTCCGTGCACCTCTAGACCGAGGTGTGCGGGGATTGGACATGACTAGAGAATGTGAGGTAGTTTACAATGTGAACAAAGAGAGAGAGAGAGAGAGAGAGAGAGATAAAAGACGAAGAATTCCAATAGAATATTAAATTTGTTGTCCAGGTTATAAGATTTTTATCCTCATTATGAGTAGTGACGAGGATGTGGGGCCATCTAACCGAAACACCTATCTCTCAACGAGGGTCTTATATCCTTGTAATCAATGCAAGCATGCTGTGCGACGGACAAGACGTGTTTCTTTGCAGCACGTTCGCGAATTTGGCGAGTTCGATCCATCTATTATAGATCGAATTGTTGCCAATTATAACTCGTCGGACTTTGACGCTGGCCAACAAGCAGCAATCTTCCAACCCAATAGACTTGTTCGCAGGCGCTTTGGTCAAGCAGCATATGTGAGGCCACAAGGAGCCTCTGACAGCTCAAGGGGTTGTCATGCAGACCACATTCCCAACGAGGCAATGTTTGAGCCCGAGATTGATGAAATGATCGAGACGATCATGGATTCAGAAAGGCTTATCTATGATGATATGAAAAGTGAAGCCGATACGCCATTCTATAATGGAGCACGTGTGTCTAGATTGAAAGCACTCCTGGTTCTTCTCAACATGCAAGCAAAGTTTGGATGGAGTGACACTAGCGTCACAACGCTTTTCAGGTGATCTGTTACAATTAGTTTACTTTAATAAAACTCTAAATGTATAATGATCTGATAGATTTTTACACAACTGTACCGTATTTTTATGTTGTGTAGATTGCTCAAACAGCACATACTACCAGCTGATAATGTGATGCCAGATTCCCAAGAGGAAGCAAGAAAGATTTTGCGAAACTTGGGGATGGATTACAATTCGATCCACGCTTGTTCTAATGACTCTATTATTTTCAGAGGGGAATACATAGACATGGAGAAGTGTCCAAAATGTGATTCCGAGAGATATCAAGTAGATCTCCACGGGACAAAAATTCCGCAAAAGGTTTTGCGACATTTTTCTCTGCTTCCTCGCATCAAGCATTTCTTTGAATGTAAGTCCATGGCCGCCCTAGCATCATGGCATGAGGAGAATAAATCTTTGGATGGTGTGCTACGGATTCCTGCAGATTGCGCAGCCTGGAAACATATAGATGGAACATGGTCGGATTTTGCCAGGGAAGCTCGAAATTTGCGCTTAGGCCTGGCTATGGATGGCATAAATCCATTTGGTCAAAGATCAAAATCTTACAGTGTATGGCGCGTTGTCATCGTCAACTACAACATTCCCCCGTGGTTGACTACGAAGAAGGGGCACCTATGGCTAAGCTGGATTGTGCCAGGGCGATATAAAGTGAAGAATATGGATGTGTATCTTTGATCACTATTGGAAGAGCTACAACAATTGTGAATTGTCATAGAAGTGGTAGATATGAGTCGACACACAGGTCGACGGAATGCTTTGATCAGAGGCATTCTAATGTGGACCATGCATGACTATCCCGGACTAACAGAATGCTCAGGTGATCTATTTACACTCCTCACTCAGACACTGTAAATCTGTGTGTTTTGAAGATGATCTATTATCATGTGTATACCTACAGGGCTTCAAACAAGCGGATACAGAGCATGTGTCACATGTGGACCTAGACTGAATGCACGTAGGTCGCCTTCATTGAAGAAGCAAATCTATGAAGGTCATCAAGCGTATCTTCCAGAGAATCATGTGTTATGCGCCGGCTTTTTGGGAAGAGAGCCACCGAGGATGTCTGCACAAGTATGGTTAGAGCAGAAGGAGATGTGTGATGACGGATTGCCCCCAGGGATGAAGAGACTATCTCTATGCTACGAGTTACCATACTGGCCCCGACTCATGATCAATCACTTGCTCAATCCAATGCACATATTCAAGAATGTGGGTAATCTACTATGGGACCATCTGACCGGCAAGAAAGATACTTTGGGATCCAGGGTTGACCTTAGAAATGTGGATCGTATGGAGCAATATTGGCCGCAAACAGCGTCCGATGGATCGATAAAACTCCCTAAAGCACCATGGATTTTCACAGGAGCCCAAGAACGCAAAGTAAAAGAGACCATTCGATATTTGCGGACCCCCACTGGCGTAATGCACTCGCTCCGAACGTGTTTTACTAAAGAAGGAAATATTACCGGTTTGAAGTCACACAACTGGCATAAAATGTGTCAGGTACGTTCATAGTGGAATATATCATAGTGAAAATTGTGTAACAAATTTGTGTGTGTACTTTAATATCATTGTTGCACATATTTTGCAGTTTATTTTATCGATTTCCATGAGGGATGTTTGTCTCTCGACGTCCATAACACAATCTACAAACTTGCGAAGCTGGTGCAATGGATCTCACAAAAGGAGATCAACGTAGACTCCATACCATTCGCCAAACTAAATGCTGCGGAGCTTGTGTGCATGTTTGAGAAACATTTTCCTACTACCATGCTAACCATTCAGGTGAAAATAGCTGGCACAGTACATTCCAGATGGATGTTCTTCTTAGAACGTTTCATGAAAACGCTCAAGGGATATGTGCGTCAAAAGGCACGTCCGGAGGGTAGCATGGCAAAAGGTTGGCTGGTATCAGAGTCCCTAGTGTATATTGGAGAGTGGCTAGACGGATTTGATAAAGCCCGGGACACGCTATGGCGAACCATAGATGATGAGCGCATATCTGGGATTGTCATGTGTAATCTCGGTGTTGAGAAGAAGATGACGGAAGATCTAGAGGCTAAAATCAAACGATTTTGCATGCTTCACAATCCAGTGATGCAAAAGTGGATTTCACAATATGAGGATGCAAAGCAAGAGCGACAAAGGGCACGAATCGAGTGGAGACGGGGAAGACGACCACCGATGCACTATCCGACGGGTCTGGAGAGCCTACCAACATTCATGAGCTTAAGATAATTACACAACCAATTGAAAAGCGCACAACAGTGCGGTGAAGAAGCGACTGAGGAAGAGTGGGAGTACTCTCGGGGTTGCGCGACCAAGGTAAGTTTGCAATGTACGACTAGCTAGTGACTTTCTAGACGTTTGAATGGCCACTCATAATCTTTGTTCGTTGTAGTATAAGTCATACACAGCAACATTGTGTAAAGGTCGACATTTTAGGGTGGAATGGATCGACAAAAAGCATTTTACTCAAGATTGTGGAATCATGGCAAAATTTGAACAGTCTAGTCGACGAAGTTCCTCTGATGCAGATCCTGTGGTGGCGGAACTCACTTACTTCGGCGTGCTACAAGAGATTTTGAGGATCGATTATAGAGGATTTTTTATCGACTTGTTCGACGTGCAATGGTTCAAGATAATCATGGAGGGTCGTAATGTACTGTGCGTAGAGGAGAGTCTGGTTTTCTTGAGGTGGATTCAACTAAGAAATGGACTGACCTAAGAGACACTTTCGTACTACCCAAGCATTGTGAACAAGTAAGTATGTAAATAATTAACATCTCCCTTTTAGAAGTTATGTGCTTGAAAGCTCTCATGTAAGTTATGTGGCTCTGGCAGGTAATATTTCATCCTACAAAGTCTACATCAAATTGGTGGTACGTCATAGAGGTAACCCCTCATAGTGCAAGGACATATGAAGGCTACCATGTGGCAATCACAACGGCATCAATGGAGGAGATCAGAGAAGATGCTCAATCAGAAGCCGCTGAGATGGTGCCAGATGACCATCAAGATGCTACTCTATATGGGGTGCATGCAGAGGATCTACAAAATGAAACAGAGGACATCTGTTTAAACGAAGAGCTTTATATAGATATAGGAAGTTATACTGAGCTATGCGAGGATGAGAGAGAGATCTCTTAAAGCCACAAATATTGTATTTGAACAATTTTGCTCTGTGTTGTAAAAACACTGGCTCTCTAAGTACCTTCCATGTTGTATAACGCTCTTTTCTACTTGCGCTCACATCTTTTGATGGAAAATTCTGAGTTATCGACTTGCCTCTTCTATCACTCAAGTCATTGCGTCATTGTATTTATATGAGTCATTGCGTCATTGTATTTATATGAGTCATTGCGTCATTGTATTTAATGGTCTACTCCATTCATTCAATATTAAGTTTAAATATTCCTGTGTTTAATGCAGGTATGGATGATCAGGAGTTTCTTTCTTCTTTGTCACTGCAGCAGAGACAGTGGTACGTAGAGCGTCATCGCTCTGGCGCATCATCGCGCGTTCCTACTCCATCCGCATCTCTCTCTCTTTCGGAGCATTCGGCGCGCTCCGAAGCTTCGGTGTCGACGAGACTATCTTCACACTCGTCTAGGCACCGGCGCTCTACTGGTGGCGGTGGCGGTGGTGGTGGTGGTTGTTGTGGGGATTCCGTCGCGGATGCCTCCACACCACCTCGTGTTCGACAAGGCTCTTTACCCTCCCCTTCTTTGCCCGTCCCCACACCAGCCACAACATCTCCATCTACGCCAGGTTTTGCGCGGCTGACTGTTCCTAGTAGCTACACACCACTACCTACTCCGCCAGGAGCCACCCCACTCGACACTCCTCGCTTCGGGGCCCAGACTCCGGTGGAGACAACTAACGTCCGTACCACCATCGACACGCCGCTAGAGACCCCTGCCACTACAAGAGGTTGTGTGCTCTTGTGATGCTGTTAGCGACGGAAATACACTGGGTTTTTATAACCCCCGGCGTCGCTAAAACCGTCGCTAATAGCGTCGCTACGAGAGCGTCGCTATATGCGTCGCTATAAGCATCGCTATATAGAGACGCTCATAGCGACACTCATAGCGACGATTATAGCGACGTTTACACAGAAGTCTATAGCGACGCTCATAGCGACGCTACAGAGCCATAAATAGCGACGCATTGAATGCCCTGCCACCCATCAACCATATTGTACTTGATTCACTTTTTAAAAGAAGTGCAAGGGTAGATAATAGACCCAAAATAGTCACCCACAAGACGCATTCTTTGCAAAATTGACAAGCGTAAAATTGACAATTGTACACATCATAGGCAAAATGAATTGATTGGCAAATGTAATAATGACAATTGTACAACATCATAGGCATAAAGAATTGATTGGCAAAATGAACTGCGGTGACAAATGTAATAATATACATGGTTCAAAAAGACGTATAAAATCCGTCTCATGATACATAAGCTATGAGAAACCCTAAACTAATGCTATCTAGCTACGGCTAAACTGACATCGTCTAGTCAGACGTCTCATCGCGTGCAAGCGGCGTATCTGTCGGATTTTGCAAAAAAAGACAATAAGACAACTTTCAGTAAGTATAAACATATAACGACATTTATAAAACAATACAAAAAAAAGAAAAGAGTAAACCCTAATACTAACCATGCCGCCGCGAGAACTGAGAATGTTCATCAGGGCGTTTAAGCCCTTCCTTCCTACATACTCGCGCTCGTACGGTGTGGGATCACGTCCTGTCATCGACCACTGTCAAAACATACAAAGATTTCATTATGTTAGAATTAAAAAACTCATAAACCCTAAACTATCGAACATAAAGAGCAATGCGAAAACACTTACAAAATCGGCCTCAAATGATGCCCATCCACCGCTCCCCAAGTGGTGCTAGCTCCCTGCCTCTACTCGCGCTCTGGCTGCATCCTTTTGTTGCTTCCACTTGCCGGGATTCTCGCGCACTGCTTTCTTCGCATTCTTCCAATCTTCTTGGGCCATCCAATCTGGCCTGTTCCACCCATGCTTGATTGCTTTTTGCACTTCGGAACGCTTGTGTTTGCAGTATTCGCGCATTCGAATCTTCATCAGGTCTTCATTGAAGCGCTGATCCCGTGTTGGAACGGGAAACTCATCATGAAGTATGCTGATGACTGTTTTTTAAATCACTTGGTACTTCACTCCATTTGTTTAGTATGTAGTGTCTAAACAGCTGAGAGCAAAGACCACGCATGCGCGAGATCACCTTATTGCCGTCAGCATCCATGATGATGCCGCCGTTGAAGTCGACGGAGTAAGGCAAGCCCTTTGGCCGGTGACGCGTGAACCTGGGTGTCCCGACAGGGGTCTCTAGCGGCGTGTCGATGGGGGTACGGACGTCAGGTGTCTCCACCGGCGTCTAGGCCCCGAAGCAAGAAGTGTCGAGTGGGGTGGCTCCTGGCGGAGTAGGTAGAGGTGTGTAGCTGCTAGGAACAGTCAGCCGCGCAAAACCTGGCGTAGATGGCGATGCTGTGGCTGGTGTGGGGGCGCGCAAAGAAGGGGAGGGTAAAGAGCCTCGTCGAACACGAGGCGGTGTGGAGGCATCGGCTGCGGAATCCCCACAACAACCGCCACTGCCACCACTAGAGCGCCGGTGTCTAGACGAGTGTGAAGCTCGTCTCGTCGACGCCGAAGTTTCGGAGCGCGCCGAATGCTCCAAAAGAGAGGGAGATGCGGATGGAGTAAGAACGCGCGATGACGCTCCACGTACCACTGTCTCTGCTGTGGTGACAAAAAAGAAAGAAACTCTTCATCATCCATACCTGCATTAAACACACGAATATTTAAACTTAATATTGAATGAATAGAGTAGACAATGACGCAAAGACCATTAAATACAATGACGTAATGACGCATATAAATACAATGACGCAATGAATTGAGTGATAGAAGAGGCAAGTCGAAAACTCAGAATTTTCAATCAAAAGATGTGAGCGCGAGTAGAAAAGAGCGTTATACACCATGGAAGGTACTTAGAGAGCCAGAGCTTTTACAACACGGAGCAAAATTGTTCAAATATAATATTTGTGGCTTTAAGAGATCTCTCTCTCATCCTCGCATAACTCAACATAACTTCCTATATCTATATAGAGCTCTCCATTTAAACACATATCCTCTGTTTCATTTTGTAGCTCCTCTGCATGCACCCCATATAGAGTAGTAGCATCTTGATGCTCGTCTGGCACCACCGCAGCGGCTTCTGATTGAGCATCTTCTCTGATCTCCTCCATTGATGCCATTATGATTGGCACATGGTAGCCTTCATACGTCTTTGCACTACGAGGGGCTACCTCTATGACGTACCACCAGTTTGATGTAGACTTTGTAGGATGAAATATTACCTGCCAGAGCCACATAACTTACATGAGAGCTTTCAAGCACATAACTTGTAAAAGGGGGATGTTAACTATTTACATACTTACTTGTTCACAATGCTCGGGTAGTACGAAAGTGTCTCTTAGGTCAGTCCATTTCGTAGTAGAATCCACCTCAAGAAAACCAGACTCTCCTCTACGCACAGTAGCGTTGCGACCCTCCATGATTATCTTGAACCATTGCACGTCGAACAAGTCGACAAAAAATCCTCTGTAATCGATCCTCAAAATCTACTACAACGAACCTCTGTAATCGATCCTCAAAATCTGCTAGTGACTTATACTCAAAATCTGCTAGTGACTTATGCTAGTGACATCTGCTAGATTATGAGTGGCCGTTCAAACGTTTAGAAATAAAGTCACTAGCTAGTCATACATTGCAAACTTACCTTGGTCGCGCAACCCCAAGAGTACTCCCACTCTTCCTCAGTCACTTCGTCACCGCATTGTTGTGCGCTTTTCAATTGGTTGTGCAACCATGTTAAGCTCATGAATGTTGGTAGGCTCTCCAGAACCGTCGGATAGTGCATCGGTGATCGTCTTCCCCGTCTCCACTCGATTCGTGCCCTTTGTCGCTCTTGCTTTGCATCCTCATATTGTGAAATCCACTTTTGCATCACTAGATTGTGAAGCATGCAAAATCGGTTGATTTTAGCCTCTAGATCTTCCGTCATCTTCTTCTCAACACCGAGATTGCACATGACAATCCCAGATATGCGCTCATCATCTATGGTTCGCCATAGCGTGTCCCGAGCTTTATCAAATACGTCTAGCTACTCTCCAATGTACACTAGGGGCTCTGATACCAACCAACCTTCTGCCATGCTACCCTCCGGAGGTGCCTTTTGACGCACATATCCCTTAAGCGTTTTCATGAAACGTTCTAAGAAGAACATCCATCTGGAATGAACTGTGCTAGCTATTTCCACCTCATCAACTATGTGAAGAAGAAGATGCACCTGAATGGTTAGCATGGTAGTAGGAAAATGTTTCTCAAACATGCATACAAGCTCCGCAGCATTTAGTTTGGTGGTGAATGGTATGGAGTCTACGTTGATATCCTTTTGTGAGATCCATTGCACCACCTTTGCAAGTTTGTAGATTGTGTTACGGATGTCGAGAGACAAACATCCCTCAATGGCAACCGGTAAAATAAACTGTAAAGTATGTGCAGCAATGATATTAAAGTCCACATTTTATGCAATGATATTAAAGTCCACTATGAACGTACCTGACACATTTTATGCCAATCGTGTGACTTCAAACCGGTAAGCTTTCCTTCTTTAGTAAAACACGTTCGGAGCGAGTGCATTACGCCAGTGGGGGTCCGCAAAGATCGAATGGTCTCTTTTACTTTGCGTTCTTGGGCTCCTGTGAAAATCCATGGTGCTTTAGGGAGTTTTATCGATCCATCAGACGCTGTTTGCGGACAATATTGCTCCATACGATCCACATTTCTAAGGTCAACTCTGGCTCCCAAAGTATCTTTCTTGCCGGTCAGATGGTCCCATAGTAGATTACCCACATTCTTGAATATGTGCATTGGATCGAGCAAGTGATTGATCATGAGTCTCTTCATCCCTGGAGGCAATCCGTCATCTCACATCTCCTTCTGCTCTAAACATGCTTGTGCAGACATCCTTGGTGGCTCTCTTCCCAAAAAGCCGTCGCGTAACACATGATTCTTTGGAAGATACGCTTGATGACCTTCGTAGATTTGCTTCTTCAGTGAGGGCACCCTACGTGCATTCAGTCTAGGTCCACATGTGACACATGCTCTGTATCCGCTTGTTTGCAGCCCTGCATGTATACACATGATAATAGATCAACTATGGGAAAAAACAAGATTTACAGTGTCTGAGTGAGAAGTGTCAATAGATCACCTGAGCATTCTGTTAGCCCGGGATAGTCATGCATGGTCCACATGAGAATGCCTCTGATCAAAGCATTCCGTCGTCCTGTGTGTCGGCTCATATCCACCACCTCTATGCCAATCCACAATTGTTGTAGCTCTTCCAATAGTGGACGAAGATACATATCCATATTCTCCACTTTATATCGCCCTGGCACAATCAAGCTTAGCCATAGGTGCCCCTTCTTCGTAGTCAACCACGGGGGAATGTTGTAGTTGACGATGACAACGGGCCATACATTGTAAGATGTTGATCTTTGACCAAATGGATTTACGCCATCCATAGCCAGGCCTAAGCGCAAATTTCGAGCTTCCCTGGCAAAATCCGACCATGTTCCATCTATATGTTTCCAGGATGCGCAATCTGCAGGAATTCGTAGCACACCCGGATCCGAAGATTTATTCTCCTCATACCATGATGCTAGGGCGGCCATAGACTTACATTCGAAGAAATGCTTGATGCGAGGAAGCAGAGGAAAATGTCGCAAAACCTTTTGTGGAATTTTTGTCCCGTGGAGATCTACTCGATATCTTTCGGAATCACATTTCAGACACTTCTCCATGTCTATGTATTCCCCTCTGAAAAGAATGCAGCCATTAGGACAAGCGTGGATAGAATTGTAATCCATCCCCAAGTTTCGAAAATTTTTTTTTGCTTCATCTCGGGAATCTGGCATCACATTGTCAGCTGGTAGTATGTGCTCTTTAAGCAATCTACACAACATAAAAATACGATACAGTCGTGTGAAAATCTATCAGATCATTATACATTTAGAGTTTTATTAAAGTAAACTAATTGTAATAGATCACCTGAAAAGCGCTGTGACGCTAGTGTCACTCCATCCAAACTTTGCCTGCATGTTGAGAAGAACCAGGAGTGCTTTCAATCTAGACATACGTGCTCCATTATACAATGACGTATCGGCTTCACTTTTCATATCATCATAGATAAGCCTTTCTGAATCCATGATCGTCTCGATCATTTCATCAATCTCGGGCTCAAACATTGCCTCGTTGGGAATGTGCTCTGCATGATCATCCCCCGAGCTGTCAGAGGTACATCTTGTGGCCTCACATATGCTGCTTGACCAAAGCGCCTGCGAACACGTCTATTGGGTTGCAAGATTGCTGCTTGTTGGCCAGCGTCAGAGTCCGACGAGTTATAAGTGGCAACAACTCGATCTATAATAGATGGATCGAACTCGCCAAATTCGCGAACGTGCTGCAAAGAAACACGTCTTGTCCGTCGCACAGCATGCTTGCATTGATTACAAGGACATAAGACCCTTGTTGAGAGATAGGTGTTTCGGTTGGACGGTCCCACATCCTCGTCACTACTCATAATGAGGATAAAAATCTTATAACCTCGACAACAAATTTAATATTCTATTGGAATTCTTCGTCTTCTCTCTCTCTCTCTCTCTAGCTCACATTCTCTAGTCATGTCCAATCCCCGCACACCTCGGTCTAGAGGTGCACGGAGATCAGAACCACCGGGTTATAATCTCGTCTTTATTGGTCAATACCTATATTTGTGGGTACAAAAAATCTACAGACCCACGTCTACATGATACTGCATGTAGTGGACAAAACCCCTTTGCCTCTTCTCTAGCTGTAGCACTTCACAGCATCTTAACATCTTTCACAGTAGATCTTTTCACTGTTCGTCTAACTCTAAACCCTAAATCGTAAGTAATTCTTGCGTGGACTCGATCTAACGTAAATAAGCGTAAATCTAAATAAACGTAAATCTAACTAAAAATAAACCTAAATCTAATTTAACGTAAGTCTACATCTAACCTAATCTTTAACGTCTTTTGGTATAGTTTCCTACGACGTTAAAACTCTCTTCTTCTTGTGTGTGTGTGGGTAAACCTAAATAAACCTAAGTCTAATCTAATATAACATAAATCTAAATCTAACGTAAATTATGTTATATTAAAAACAAAGAACTAAACTAATAGGGATTATAAGAACCTTAAAACTGATTTAACACATAATTTTTCACATAACTCGGCAAGAGTTGGCATTCTCATCACTAAAGATGTGAGAGTTAACTTCCGGCAGTGATGCTTCCTCATCTCCATCCACATCTGATGACAGCAATTGGCCCTTTGGACCGTTCTTGCTCTTGTTACTAACTTTGAAGTTGCTGTTGAATGACTAGAGGTTGTCTAGATGGTCATTGTCTAGGATGTAGTGACTCTTGCCGCCCTGAAGATCCACCTTCTTCCCTATCTTCTGAAGACATTTCACCATTACTTTTGGATCGACGGAGCCCACCATGAGTGAAGGCAGCAATACCCTATATTCCATTGAGGGCTTTCTTCACCCGCTTCATGCAGGCATCGCAGTCTATGGAGACCTAAATCTAATCTAATATAACGTAAATCTAAATCTAGCGTAAATAAACGTAAATCGAACTAAAAATAAACCTAAATCTAATTTAACGTAAGTCTACATCTAACCTAATCTTTAACGTCTTTTAGGATAGTTTCCTACAACGTTATAACTCTCTTCTTCTTGTGTGTGTGCGCGTGTGTGGATGTGTGTGCCAATAAAAAGAGATAAATGGTATAACCTTTCTATCACCCATGCCAAGTATGATAGATTGGTTATGCCATTTCCCTCTTGAATAATAGGTCTTGAGTTCAACTCCTCGTCGGCTAGATCTTTAGGTCTTTTAATTTTAATTAGTTTTCTACGACGTTAAATTAGCTTCTCTCTCTTTCTCTCTCAATGTGTGTGCGTTTTTTTGTTTATGCATGTTTTATCTCTCTTTTCCTCTCTCAATGTGTGCGTTTTTTGTTTATGCATGTTCTCTCTCTCTTTTCCTCTCTCAATGTGTGCGTTTTTTGTTTATGCACGCTCTCTCTCTCTTTTCCTCTCTCAATGTGTGTGTGCATTCTTTGTTTATGTATGTGTGTGTGCGTTTTTGTTTATGTTTGTACTCTTTCTCTCTCTCTCTCTCTCTCTCTCTCTCTCAAAAACATTGTGTGTGTGTGTGTGTGTGTGTGAGAGAGAGAGAGAGAGAGAGAGAGAGGGAGAGAGAAAGAGGGGAAGGGAACATGAGAGTGAGGAGAGGGAAGGAGTATACCTGGCTCTCCTTCCTCTCCTCGTGTGTGTGTGTGTGTGTGTGTGGAGAAGAAAGAGAGAGAGAGAGAGGGAGAGCGTTACTTGCTCCTTGCTTGAGGGCGCCGAAAAACTCAAATATGAGATCTGAGTTTTTTAGCGCTCTCTGTTATTTTTTTAGCCCAGCCGGCGTCACTATGAGCGTCGCAAATTTAGTCGCAAATTTACTTGTAAATTTGCGACGCTCATAGCGACGCAGGGAATATTTTTTTTGAGCGTCGTTGTGTGAGCGTCGCTAATATGAATAGCCTCTTGTAGTGTGCCAGGACACCCAGGTTCACGCGTCACCGGCCAGAGGGCTTGCCTTAATCCGTCGACTTCAGTGGCGGCATCATCATGGATGATGACGGCAAGAAGGTGATCTCGCGCATACGTGCTCTTTGCTCTCAGCTATTTAGACACTACATACTAAACAAATGGAGTGAAGTACCAAGTGATTTAAAAGACAGTCATCATCATACTTCATGACGAGTTTCCCGTTCCAACACGGGATCAGCGCTTCAATGAAGACCTGATGAAGGTTCGAACGCGCGAATACTGCAAACACAAGCGTTCCGAAGTGCAAAAAACAATCAAGCATGGGTGGAATAGGCAAAATAGGCTGGCCAAAGAAGATTGGAAGAATGCGAAGAAAGCAGCGCGCGAGAATCCCGACAAGTGGAAGTAACAAAAGGATGCAGCCAGAGCGCGAGTAGAGGTAGGGAGCTCACACTACTTGGGGAGCGGCGGGTGGGCATCATTTGAGGTCGATTTTGTAAGTTTTTTCGCATTGCTCTTTATGTTTGATAGTTTAGGGTTTATGGGTTTTTAAATTCTAACATAATGAAATCTTTGTATGTTTTGACAGTGGTCGATGATGACAGGACGTGATCCCACACCGTATGAGCACGAGTACGCAGGCAGGAAGGGCTTAAACGCCTTGATGGACATTCTGAGTTCTCGCGGCATGGTTAGTATTAGGATTTTTTGTATTGTTTTATAAATGTCGCTATATGTTTATACTTACAGAAAGTTGTCTTTTTTTCTTTTTTTTTGCAGAACCCGACAGATACGCCACTTGGACGCGATGAGACGTTTGATTAGACGACGTCAGTTTAGCCGTAGCTAGATAGCATTAGTTTCTTTTTGTCATAGCTTATGTATCATGAGACGAGTTTTATACGTCTTTTTGAACCATGTATATTTTTTCAATAATGACAATGATGTTGTAATTATTACATTTGCTAATCAAGTGATTTTGCCTATGATGCGTACAATTGTCATTGATATACTTTCATCAATTTAGGCTTGTCAATTTTGTATCTTTATTTTGCAAAAAATACGTACTATGGATGATGGAGTTAATGGTTATATTGTCTTGTGGGTGACTATTTTGGGTCTATATCTATCCTTGCACTTTTTTTCAAAAGTGAATCAAGTACCAATATGGTTGATGGGTGGCAGGGCATTCAATGCCCTATCACCAAAAAAAAATTATCTCGGGCGTCGCTATGACCGTGGCTATTTAAGGCTCTGTGGCGTCGCTATAAGCGTCGCTATGGGCGTTGTCGGAATGTGTGCGGTCTAGCTGGGAAGGTGCAAAACCTCTGGCTGTGAGAGTTCGTGATGAAAGTCACAAACATTTTGTGGAAAGCGTTTGTGGAGAATCACCAACCCTCTTTCTAAGGGTGACAGAAAATCTAAGAACGTTCGTGATAACAAAGTCACAAACCCTCTTTCCTATTGTGCTTGGAGTCTGCTTGTTTTCGTAGTCGAGATTATGATGAGAGGATCATCAAATCACATCCAATTTTACTTCAAAAGAGCAATTAGGAACACTAAATGTTCAGCCATAAAACCTCAATTCTCATACAAACACAATTCTCAATCAAAACACAAACCTCTTTGGTGGTATCATGTAGCCTCGCCCCCAATTACATAGTCGTAGCATCAAACAATTGAAACGAATACTCAAGCTTCCACCTTCACGGCGACCATTTTCTGAGTTTGCAGAGATTTAAGAGCTTCTAAATTGAATCCCACACACCATTTTGATAAGGGGAAACCCTAATTCACTCCCTCACAAGCTCAGATACAAGATTGCGAAGAGGCGGGACTGCAGCACACATATATTGGGCAACCATGGAAGCTATTGAACAGTAGTGATAAATTGCAGGTTTTTTCTATAAAAAGAACTCTTCTCTCTCTTCCCCATGGAATTACGAGCTGATGTGTCAATTTTTGGGCCATTTTGCCACTTTGGACCAAAACTAGGCCATTTTCAACTCATTTTTGACCCAAAAAATGTCATTTTTGATGCAAAAAATCCCAAACGGAGTCAGAAAAATCCCTAAATTTGTGGGATCACTCACATACGCATAAAAATCATAGATAAGCATCATTTTTCATCAATATACCATTTTGGGTCACTTTCCATGCAATTCTGCAACGGCGCCTGCTAGCTGCTATTTTTGGCAGTTTTTGCCCGCATTAGTCTTTGTAGGCGAGATGATTGTGCCACCATGAAACACTTGGACTATGTACATTATCAAACCAAATTAAGCATATTATCAAGTGAAAAAGCACGCAAATGATCCACATCCAGGGCCATGACTCCCCGGATAGGTATGTACATGATAGCAACCGCAGCAGCCACTTTAACATATATCACAATATGTACATTATTGTTTTTCTTTCCATGCATCGAGAAGTGCCAAAAGTGAGGTTAATGTTTTTATTTCACACTATTTACGTGCCACAACACGACATCCACCCCCTTTGAACGTACACATCCTCTGGCATGTGCCAACATTTTCCTTATGTAGGTTTAACCTTCATTAAGATCCACAAATATTTGGATGTCATTTTCATCTTCTACAAAGTCTGAAAGATCATGCTCTGCTTCTTCATCCTCATCTGTAGCAATGTCATTAGGTTCTTCATCATCATCTTGTTGTGAGTCAAAAGGATCATTTTCATGTCTCCTCTTGAACATCTTGATTCTTTTGCGTGCTATGGGAATTTTAAGCTGTGTTCCATCGAGCTCCCTCAAAGTATATGTAGCATTTCCATGCACATGTTTGACAACATAGGGACCAAACCACCTCTTTGCAAGCTTCCTTATCGTAGAGTGCTGGTTTTCAAGGCTACTATCGTACACCAACACCCAATCACCTTCTTCAATGTCTTTTGGTCTGAGCCTATGCCTCTTGTCAAACCTATCTTTATTCTTTAGTCTTGCATCCTTCAATAGAGCTTTAGCAATGTCTATGTCTTCCTGTCTTCTTTCCAATTGCCTTATGCGCATAGCAAGTAGATTTTTCCTACTTACACCATCTTCCCAAGGTAACATGTTCCAAGTAGGAACTACATCCTCAATTGGCATGACTGGCTTCTGACCATACATCAATTGAGTAGGCATATAACCAGTCACTGAGCTATGAGTTGTACGATCAGCCCACAAAGAATATGGTAGCAACCTTGGCCACTCACGCATTCTACCTTTACATGCCTTAGCCAAAGCTTTGACAATAGGAGGATGTCCTCTTTCACTTTTCCCATTTCCCTCTGGATTATAAGCACAAGTCAGGGCTAGCTTGATACCAATTCTCGTAAAGAAATCCCTTGCTTCATTTGCATCTAACTCACCTCTATCAGCAACTATCTTTCCCACACAGCCATAGCGGCAAATTACATCTTCAAGCAAAAATTTACAAACAGCTTCTGTAGTTTTTGTCCTCAATGCACGCCCTTCCACTTGGTTTGTCAAGTCTTCTCGTGCAAGTATCAAGTATCTCATTTGCCAAAGTCCTAAAGGCATTGTGACTAGATCAACAACCCATTTATAGTGCATGGCTAATGGATATGTAGGATGCAATCCATCACGATGACGTACATTGGAATACATTTGGCATGTGACACAAGACTCCACAAAATCTGCTACATCCTTATACATGCCTTTCCACCAATATCTCTCTTTCACTTTGAAAAAAGTAGCCCATACACCTCGATGTCCAGCATATAGGCTTTCATGAAGCTCTTTGATAACTTTGAGCTGAGTAGGCGTATCACATACTACTCGTAATGGAGTCCCATCTCTTATTTTAGGATGTTTCCATAAGTAGCCATCCCTCAAGAAGAATCCATATGCTTTCTTTCTGATCCTTTTGAATTCTGATCCACTCCAATCATCTTGCTTTTGTAAAGTACTCAGGTAGCGACCTATGAGCAACCATTCATCCTCATAGAACTCCTCTGAAAAGGATTCAAGTGAAGATACAATGCATATATCATCACACTTTGCATGAGAAATTGTGTAGAAATTTGTGCCCACATCTTCTTCCTCATCAATCATATCATCCTCGTCTTCATACCTTGCCCTTGAAAGCATATCTCCCATTGTATTATCTTTTCCTGCAATGTGATTCAATTCTGGGTTCAAGGACTTTATATAAGCAATCCACCTAAGCATAGCAATATCAGGAGTAGAGTAACTTGCAATCATCCCTAGAAGTGGTAAGAAATCAGTCTCCATAACTACAGATGCTCCAATGAAGTACTCTTTGTCACACTTTAATGCTGTAACCACCCCCCATAACTCCTTTTTTACCTGTGGATATGCTCTTTCGCGAGAGCTTAGAACCTTGGCCCCAAACCTCACCACATACCTATGTTTCTCTTCATCGTCTTGTCCTACTGCCCATCCAATTCCCGTTGGACTAGTGTCCAGTGTCACAACCACCGGTCTTCCATACTCATAGTCAATCTTTCTCAAAGTTGGTGAAGATAGCAACAATTGCTTCAACTTCCTCATAGCTTTTACATGTACATCATTCAATTGAAACCTTTGATTCTTCCTTAGCAATTGATAAAGAGGATCTGCAACATGTGCATAATGTGGAATCCATATGAGATAGAAGACACATGCACCTAGAAACCTTCTCATCCGTGATATTTAAGCATACTTCCTTCATCCTCTGTATTGCATCCACTTTAGTTGGACAAGGTCGGCGGCCATGAGGATTACAAAGATGTCCCACTATTAATATTTCTTCAACCCCAAACACTGACTTTTGCCTAGATAATGTAAGGTTCACTTCTTTAGTTGGACAAGGTCGGCGGCCATGAGGATTACAAAGATGTCCCACTATTAATATTTCTTCAATCCCAAACACTGACTTTTGCCCAGATAATGTAAGGTTCACTTCTTTAGTTGGACAAGGCCGGCGGCCATGAGGATTACAAAGATGTCCCACTATTAATATTTCTTCAACCCCAAACACTGACTTTTGCCCAGATAATGTAAGGTTCACTTCTTCCAGCCTTGTTAAAATTCTATCACAATCATTGATGTGGTTTGCTACATATTTACAGCACCCCCTCGAATCCAGAGCCTCATCTTTTTTAGCTAAGTCGCATCCTTTGATTGGAACGTCATTAAGAAAAGGCATTGTAATTTGAGATATGAAGTCACGAAGGACTTTGTTCATGCCGTTCATCATGTGTGCAACCGAGTTGGTTGATCCGTGCAGTAAGGTGCACATCCTTACCAAACCTAAGGGTGTTCTCATGGTAGTCAAGTCCCTGCTTTCCATTGCTAGGTGGAACTGATCATACCCTGAGTACAAATCCCCCATAGAATATATTTCCCTTCCTGCAAATGCTTCTACAAACTCATCTACAATTGGCCCTGTACCCATATTCCTGATTGTGACTTTGTTGACAGGTTGCATGTCTTGAATGAAGCGTAGAGCTCCATTTTTCTTTGGTACTGTGAAGCATCTGCTTGAGTAGGGGGCACATGAAGGTTCCAAAATCCCCATATTTATCTTTTCATTGAGTAAATCTATAATCTTTGGCAAGAGTGCTTTTGGCACTGGAATTGGTCGTAGACTCCAAGGCACATTAGATATAGTGAATATTACCATTGGTTCGACTATAGATGGATCCACACACCCTATCTTATGCGGCTCAAATGCAAAAGTTTTTCCATGTTTAGAGAGTGTCTGTTCAAAGAATTTTCTTTCAATATCTGTCAAGGAGTCATTGCCTCCAACTTTTAACATCTTCAATGACTCTTGCGTAAACTTGTGTCCAATTCTTATTGGATCTCGGAGACTAGGTTGCAAAGAAGCCTGATCCATCGTCTCCTTTCAATCTGTAGGCAAAGGCAATGCCACTGGTTTCACCTTCTTTGCTATATTTTTGTACTTTGTCTCCACTTGCACCTCTAGATCTTTCTGCACATTGAAGAACTCCTCATCTTTGAAAGACTCAATGATTCTATACATGTCCATAGAAGCTACTTTTACCAGGTCATTTCCTTGTTGAAAACTAGAACTTGTTATAGCATTGAGATCACCCATAGTATCTACAAAAGAAACCTCCTCAAAAACACCTGAAATGTACTCGTCTTCATCTAGCAAATTATGGTTTTTGTATTTTCTCTGTACATTATTTACATATTGTTTTTGTCCTTTCTTTAAATCTCCAAGAGTTGTGAAAGATACTGATCCATCCTTTGCTACTAGGGCACCTGTAGAAAAAGCTTCGTCTCCCTTCGGATCAGGCGAGAACCTTTTTCTTTCTGTACCACTGCACTCCCGCTTTACAATGGTACTCGGCCAAAACCCCTCATCTCCCTTTGATCTCGAAACTCCTTGCTTGGTTTTGGTAGAGAATGATCCCTTAAGCTGTCACGATTTCGCTCATGGTCAACGCAAACTGTCAAGAATTGAACAACTCATTTTCCATCTTTGCTTTTGACCCTGGTATAGGCAGCAGATCCATCATCCAACACTTTTGTCTCCATTCGCACTACGGTAATGTATGGTTGTCCAAGGATTAGAGGATAGCTTGACATCTCTTGAACAAAGAAATTTTGCTCACCTTTCACATCCCCTATGGTTACATTAACATTTGGACAAGCACCATAGAGATCCCCGAATGAGTTGTTTGCAGCCCTAGTCATCCACCCATGGTCAGTATCAATTGGCCACTTTCCTTTCATATAGAGGCTCTTTGACATCAGGTTAATCTCCGAACCATGGTCTATCAAGGCCACATAAAGCTCCTCAAGATCTCCCACCTTAACCAAGGTTTCTGTTGTAGCCCTTGCCCAATGGTTTCTAGAATAGTGGCTCTTATGAGTGGCTTCGTCTTCATCTTCATCTTCAAATTTAACATGCCTATTTCTGCCGCCCGAAGATTGGTACCATCTTACAAAATTCTCATCTTCATCTGTTTGTTGTACTTGTATCACATGTGTCTTTGAAGCACTCTCTTCAGCCTCTGATTGGATAGACTCTGTTAAAGCTTCTCGCCTCCTTCTTATGATATCAATGATTTCCTCGTGGAACTCTCTTTTTGCAATGCCAAGGACTTCTCCCAATGTAAACTCCACCTTGCTATTTAAGATCCTTTCCTCTAAAACTTTCTTTAAATCTATGGAAGCTTCAATATCGGATTGTAGCTTGTATGATGGTTTTTTTCCCTTGCTCTTTTCTTTATCTTGCTTCTCCTTTGGTGCACCATCTCTCATTGGTACTTCTTGTGATGGAGGCTCCCTTGCCATGGGCTCTTGAGAGGGACTCGGATCCTTTCTCCCTCCACCTCTAGTAGCCCTCTTTGAGGGGCCTTCATCCCCATTTTCTCTCCTGCGTTTTTCTTCAACAAGTGCCTTGTTTCCTCGACACTTTGCAATGTAGGCATGCACTGACAAGGAATCTACAGGTTCATTCCACCAAGTCTCAAGACGGATACAATCTCCTGCTTCATGTAAGACTTCTTTGGTCAACTTTCCCTTCATAGCTAACTCCATTGCAGATGGCCAGACATCTTCACCATCCTCACTCACGTCTTCAATAGATTTTGACCCTTTGAGCATGACTTGACCAGCCTTTAAGCCAAATGCTGATGCTTTAACCATTGAGATAGCATGACTGGTTTCCATGTCCTCAAGTAGCTTTTTCATCCCTCCTTTGCCAAAGTTGGTCACCAAGGGCTTCCTTGTCTCACTAAGATGTATCTTCCCTTCTTTGAAGAAGACAAGATCTTTACTCAAGGCATCTTTGAAGCTTTCACAGTCCCTTCTTGGATGGTCTGGGCTATCGCACCAGATGCACCTATTTACAAATCCCTCTCTGCTCTGAGGTCTCTGACTTGCTAATTGTCCAGATGTTTGCCTCTTTTCTTCAAGTTTTGCTAGCTTTAATTTCAGCTCGCATATGCCCTTCACAAGTTCTTCAAGTATAGACCCATCATCCTTAGAAGCTACAATAGCAGGTTTTGGCTGCTTCTCAGTAATAGCAGGAACTGGAGCACCATTGTTCACCACCATCTTGTCTCTTCTGTGTTGTCTGTTTGCCAACAGGGAGACTGCATCTTGTACATCATTCCACCTTGTCTTTAAACCTTGCTCTGTATCTTTGTCTTCCAAGAGAAGCTCTAACTTTTCCTCAATTTCTTTGCCCGCTGCTTGTAGGAAAAGTTCTACCTTCTCCCTATCCAAGGAAGCTTGTTCAGTTTGTGATAGTTGACCATAGCATCGCTCAAACTCTTTGAGAAGCTCTGTAGCAGAAATCCCTTCTTTAGTCTTTGCAACCCAATCTAAGAAAGTTCTTTTGGTCACCCTCTCAGAGTCCTCCATAAAGTAGTCTTCTTTTAGAGCAAGCTTGAATTCCTCCCAATTTCTTCCATGAGCATTTTGAATTGCCCTGATATGGTCTCTGATCTCTGGGACACAAACTAGCTCAAAACTTCGAACCATGTCTTCCTCACACACTCGGTTCAACTCCATTTCCTTCATATAATCTCGTAGATACTTTGTAATTTCCTTGCCATCAAACTGGTCAATTCTCTTCACAATGGACTGTAGTGCTTCTGTGGTTGAAATCTGGCTTCTTTCCACTGCTTGTTGTTGCTGCATGTACATGGCAAATGCTTGAAACATCTGCATGACTGTAGGATCAAAGTGCATCCCTTGTTGCTCTTGTTGATCCATAGCTTTAATTATTTATAATTAAACCTTTCAAAACAATTATTTGAACCCCCCACCCCAGCTGCTTCGCGTCGGGTTCACCAGAAATGTCGGAATGTGTGCGGTCTAGCTGGGAAGGTGCAAAACCTCTAGCTGTGAGAGTTCGTGATGAAAGTCACAAACACTTTGTGGAAAGCGTTTGTGGAGAATCAACAACCCGCTTTCTAAGGGTGACAGAAATCTAAGAGCGTTCGTGACAGCAAAGTCACAAACCCTCTTTCCTATTGTGCTTGGAGTCTGCTTGTTTTCGTAGTCGAGATTATGATGAGAGGACCATCAAATCACATCCAATTTTACTTTAAAAGAGAAATTAGTAACACTAAATGTTCAGCCATAAAACCTCAATGCTCATACAAGCACAATTCTCAATCAAAACCCAAACCTCTTTGGTGGTATCACGTAGCCTCGCCCCCAATTACATAGTCGTAGCATCAAACAATTGAAACGAATACTCACGCTTCCACCTTCACGGCGACCATTTTCTGAGTTTGCAGAGATTTAAGAGCTTCTAAATTCAAGCCCACACACCATTTTGATAAGGGGAAACCCTAATTCACTCCCTCACAAGCTCAGATACAAGATTGCGAAGAGGCGGGACTGCAGCACACATAGATTGGGCAACCGTGGAAGCTATTGAACAGTAGTGATAAATTGTAGGTTTTTTCTATAAAAAGACCTCTTCTCTCTCTTCCCCACGGAATTATGAGATTATGTGTCAATTTTTGGGCCATTTTGCCACCTTGGACCAAAACTAGGCCATTTTCAACTCTTTTTTGACCCAAAAAATGTCACTTTGATGCGAAAAATCTCAAACGGAGTTAGGAAAATCCCTAATTTGTGGGATCACTCACATACGCATAAAAAGCATAGATAAGCATCATTTTTCATCAATATACCATTTTGGGTCACTTTCCATGCAATTCTGCAACGGCGCCTGCTAGCTGCTATTTTTGGCAGTTTTTGCCCGCATTAGTCTTTGTAGGCGAGATGATTGTGCCACCATGAAACACTTGGACTATGTACATTATCAAACCAAATTAAGCATATTATCAAGTGAAAAAGCACGCAAATAAGCCACATCCAGGGCCATGACTCCCCGAATAGGTATGTACATGATAGCGACCGCAGCAGCCGCTTTAACATATATCACAATATGTACATTATTGTTTTTCTTTCCATGCATCGAGAAGTCCCAAAAGTGAGGTTAATGTTTTTATTTCACACTATGTACGTGCCACAACACGCCAGCGTCTCTATATAGGGACGCATATAGCGACGCTCATAGCGACACATATAGCGACGCTGTTAGCGACGGTTTTAGCGACGCCGGGGGTTATACAAACCAAGTATATTTCCATTGCTAACAGCGTCACAAGAGCTCAAAACCTCTTGCAGTGATGCAGAGAGGAAGGTGACACCAACCTTGCAAGTGATGAGGTGTTTGAAGAACAGGTTGTCGCTCTAGCAGGTCATGTTCTTGAGTATAAAGAGATGGTTTTGGAGTCGTTTACAGAGGGCTTAGATACAGGTTTGCAAAGGGATAAGGTTTGCTTGGCTATGCAGCATGTGGAGGCAAATGGTAGGGTTTGGCTACTTTATGCTATGCTATTGATAGCTATATTGTTGCAGGTTGCTTTGCAAGGTGTACTATGCAGGTTTCAATGCTCTTGTGATGAAGATGATGATATTAAGGGTTCTGTAGCAGATGACATGATAGCTGCTTATGGTACCGGTGCTTCAATTATTTGAAAGTATGCTTATGGTTGGATGAAAGGGTTATGGGTACAGGGTGACGAAGCTCCGTGCTACAAAATGCTTGAAGGGTGGCATGTCTAAGGGCCTACAAGCTGTGCAAAGAAAGGCTTGGATGTACATGTTTTACAGGTGGATGGCCACGGCCATTGTTTTATTTTTGATCCAGGTGGAGTTTACACTATGCGGGGAGAGAGCCTATGGATTTTCATTTGACCCAGGAGGGTGATGCAGTAGCAGATGGGTTTCTCTCTATCTCAATCCTATCTATATAGCCACTATTCCTTATGTAGTTTGTATATCTCTTTATATCATTTTCTCTATGCAATACTATTCTACCTAAATAATACTACGGTTGAGCATGAATGCTCAACGAGGGGGTGCGCAATGATGGTGCACCCAGTTCTGGTCGGCCCAGGGAGAGCTCGAAAGCTTGTACATGGATATTTGCAAGTAGATGGAAAAGTGTTTCAGTGGCTATTTGATGCAAGGTATGGCCGGCACTGTCGTGATGTGTATGTCAAATGTGGACTTTAGCAAACCAACAGGGGGTTT
Source organism: Adiantum capillus-veneris (assembly GCF_014529385.1). Classification (NCBI taxonomy): domain Eukaryota; kingdom Viridiplantae; phylum Streptophyta; class Polypodiopsida; order Polypodiales; family Pteridaceae; genus Adiantum; species Adiantum capillus-veneris. The sequence goes on along the minus strand of NC_140952.1, from coordinate 63,343,829 downwards.
TAAGGCTCATCCACTCGGGTCTCTTAAAGTCTCTTGCACGGAATAGTACCATGCTGAGTATGTTGACTGCTTGCACTCCTTGGACAAGGTCCGAGCTTTCATGATGCTTGGATGTGGGTGGATAGCAGTTTGTGATCGTGAGATTATCGGCCCAGAAAATGGTCCCTTCGTGGTAGTGCATGGGTAGTTAAGCGGAAATGTTTCAAAGTGGTGGAGCTCCAAGATCGAGGTCGTGCTGTGGGGGTGCAGGCACTGTGGTCAAAGGGCAAACAGTGTGTTTTTCCGGACTTCGCCATTTGTCAACGTGGGACCCGTCACCAAGAGAGGCTTAAAAAATCTTAGCTTTAAGCTATTCAAAGGAACCAAAAAGAAAAAATGTGTGGCTATTGCAGTCGACGCGCAGTGCAGACAGAGAAGGAGGCACCATCTGTGGCCATGCATGGGGGGAGAGCCGCCACCTAGGCGATGCATGAAGAAGAGGGGGCTGCAAGAGAGCCCGATCAAGGGAGAGAACGGGGGCCCAGGAGGGCTTGTAGGAGCACTGGACAGGAGGGTAAGTCGGGGTGGCGTAGTGGGCCATGCAGGAGATGAGCCACGGGGTGGCAGGGAATGCTTGAGTTCGTCATCGGGAGGAGGACTAGGAGCCATGGCCGCCAAGAAGGGACCGCTAGTAAGAGTCGGTGGTCGCATGGCTGCAACGGCAGGAGTTGTGGAGGAGTTGCCAGAGGATGAGGAAGAGATGTGGGCCGCCATGGGCTGCATGAGAAGGGAATGAAGGGGTAGGCCAAGCGCTACATCAGAGGTGGGAGGAGTTTACAGAGAAGGGGAAAGCCACGGGGTGGTGTATCGGGTGCACGAGACGAGGGAGCAGTCTTGGGAAGAGCTGCAGCAGGCGCCGCCCTTTACATGGGAGCAGACAGAGGCCATCGGCAAGGGGCAAGAGAGAGGAAGAGGCTGCATAGTCGCTACAAGGAAGCAACAAGTGTGGAGGGTGCCGTGAAAACAACGAGGTGGAGGTGTTGTGAGCAGTTTAGGGCCATTCACAAGCAAGGGATCGAAAGGCCGCAGTAAGGTGTGGTGGACCTGAGCACGAGGAAGCGGGCATTGCTTGAGGAGGTTGGCCGAGAGGTCGTTGAAGGTGATGGCCGACTGCAACAGTTTTTGAAGCGTCAGAGGAGAAGGAGGCAAAGGTGTGGAAGGGGCTGCCATATTCAAAGGAAGAGAACGGGGGCCAAAAAGAGGTGCAGACGGGAACAGAAGAGGGCTGCATTTTACACTCTCCAAATGAAGCTAATGGAATCAATGTCACCGTAAGCTATTATATTGTGATTGTTCAAATGAGCATTCTTGTCCTTTTGATCTTATATTCGCTTGTTTGTCACAAAAACAAAAAAAGGTGGTACAAAAAGGACCGTTTTTACCCTCAACACCTCTTTTTGGACCCCGTTCTCTCCCTTTGAATATGGCAACCCCTTCCACACCTTTGCCTCCTTATTCTCCTCTAACGCTTCAAAAACTGTTGCAGTTGGCCATCACCTTCAACCACCTCTCGGCCAACCTTCTCAAGCAATGCCCACTTCCTCATGCTCAGGTCCACCACACCTTACTGCGGCCTTTCAATCCCTTGCTTGTGACTGACACGGGACAAAGAGTGGCAGTGGTCATGTCACACAAGTGCAAATGTGCAAGTCCCATCCATAATTGCACCCACATTTTCTTTGAAAGGAGTGGTGTTTCAATTTTTAATACATTTTTACTTTCAAATTCTTACTCTCTCAAAAAAAATATACATTCCCTCCTACAATACTTAAATTTAGAGGACAAAAAAGGTTCCCTCCAAAACAACCTGAAAATTGGAAATATGTAGAAGTACCAAATATGTAGAAGTACCAACTAACTGGTAGGAACAAAAAAGGTCCTTTTTTTGTACCACTAATGCATGCTTTCATCCTTGAGCATTTCTCCCTTTGTGCAAGGGGTGGGACTCACAAAAAATCTAAGTGCCCGAGTGTGACCCGTTGCACTGGCCCAGCAGATTAGCATGCTTGCTACTTGAAAGCTCTCAAGGATGCCACATCCTTGAGAGTCCAATATTTAGTGAGAGCCCAATCTATCAAGCTCATATTTAAAATTCTTCAATGTGCATTCATGAAGAGGTGCTCTTGGTCCCATGGCCCCCCAATTTCTCAATGGCAAAGCTTCCTTGTGCTTTCTCAAAGTCTTTTGCAACTTCTTTCTTGCCTTTCACGTATCTCTCTCTCTCTCTCTCTCTCTCTCTCTCTCTCTCTCTCTCTCTAGGCTAGTTGTAGATCACAAGTGTTGTAGAATGTGAGTGGTGTTGAGGGTGCACATGAGGTCGGCATCCTTTGCAAGTAGAGATGGAGATAAGGGTGTAGCTTGATGTCGGCATGAGAGAGAGAGAGAGGGCTACATATGCCTGCGCCATGAGTTGTCAATTCCCTCTCTCATTAATATTGAGACGGTGTCTATAATACATGTGCTCATCCCAAAGCTGCACAATATCTCACCCACAACCTTTAGCTGTTGTCTTTCAACATTCAAGTCTAAGTTCCATTTCACCTCATGATGCATGCAGTTGCTGGCAAGTTCCTGACAAGATGTGGTGACTCTCGTACATGATCTCATGGTTGCTGAGAAGAGATCTCTCTCACAGCCATTATTGGTTTTTGAGGTGCAACCTTGCCCTTCACATTTCACAAACTTTGTAGATTTTGGGTTATCCCTTGAAAAATGGGTTCAAGACCCAAAAACGGGAAAATTTCCCATACTAAATCAACCCTACAAAGTCACGTTTGCTGACAAGAGGTCTAAAGTGACCATATGTGTTCATGTTTTTACACAAAAGTCCATAGGATTTTGGTGGTTTTACTCACCTTGAAATTATGAATTTATAGGTGAATTTTAAAATTTGTCAGTGAGATTTCACTAAATCTATTGTCACCCACCTCTAAATTTGATGTCCAAATTTAATTCCTCTCGTGATCATTCCATTTTAGTTGAGCCAAAAAACAAATTTCATCTACAGCTCCACATCAAAAGGAAACAATCTTCATCTCTAATCATGTGTTCCTGGTGAGGAATCATAAGTAGAGAGAGAGAGAGAGAGAGAGAGAGAGAGAGAGAGAGAGAGAGAGCATGCTCTTGGTAAAGCTTTGGTTGACATGTCTGCAAGTTGGCGAACACACTTCAATTGCAATAGGAGATGATTACATATTGAAGGCATCCTCGTGCATTATGTAATTGGTTGACTCAATCAGTTGAAATTTGGCCAAAAAAATAGATAAGATTGTTATTGTTAAAAGATGTCGTCATGTCGAGGGCTCCTTTGATTAACATGTATGACAACTACGGTGAACTTTCAAAAAAAGTATAGCAAGTGCTTGAAAGGAACTTCAAACAAATCATTTTGTAGTGCAATAGTTAGTAAGCAAGCTCAATTTCTATTGCACAGTGTTGGCCAATGGTGTGTGTGTGTGTCACTACAAGAGGTTGTGTGCTCTTGTGACGCTGTTAGCGACGGAAATACACTGGGTTTTTATAACCTCCGGCGTCGCTAAAACCGTCGCTACGAGCGTCGCTATATGCGTCGCTATAGGCGTTGCTATATACGTCGCTATATAGAGAAGCTCATAGCGACGGTCATAGCGACGATTATAGCGACGTTTACACAGAAGTCTATAGCGACGTTCCAGAGCCATAAATAGCGACGCTTATAGCGACGCCCGAGAGAATTTTTTTTTGGTGGCAGGGCATTCACCCATCAACCATATTGTACTTGATTCACTTTTTTAAAAAAGTGCAAGGGTAGATAATAGACCCAAAATAGTCACCCACAAGACGCATTGTTTGCAAAATTGACAATTGTACACATCATAGGCAAAATGAATTGATTGGCAAATGTAATAATGACAATTGTACAACATCATAAGCATAAAGAATTGATTGGCAAAAGGAACCCCGGTGACAAATGTAATAATATACATGGTTCAAAAAGACGTATAAAATCCGTCTCATGATACATAAGCTATGAGAAACCCTAAACTAATGCTATCTAGCTACGGCTAAACTGACGTCGTCTAGTCAGACGTCTCATCGCGTCCAAGCGGCGTATCTATCGGATTCTGCAAAAAAAAGACAATAAGACAGCTTTCAGTAAGTATAAACATATAACGACATTTATAAAACAATACAAAAAATAAAAAAGAGTAAACCCTAATACTAACCATGCCGCCGCGAGAACTGAGAATGTCCATCAGGGCGTTTAAGCCCTTCCTGCCTGCGTACTCGCGCTCGTACGGTGTGGGATCACGTCCTGTCATCGACCACTGTCAAAACATACAAAGATTTCATTATGTTAGAATTAAAAAACTCATAAACCCTAAACTATCGAACATAAAGAGCAATGTGAAAACACTTACAAAATCGGCCTCAAATGATGTCCATCCACCGCTCCCCAAGTGGTGCGAGCTCCCTGCCTCTACTCGCGCTCTGGCTGCATCCTTTTGTTGCTTCCACTTGTCGGGATTCTCGCGCGCTGCTTTCTTTGCATTCTTCCAATCTTCTTTGGCCAGCCAATCTGGCCTGTTCCACCCATTCTTGATTGCTTTTTGCACTTCGGAACGCTTGTGTTTGCAGTATTCGCGCATTCGAATCTTCATCAGGTCTTCATTGAAGCGTTGATCCCGTGTTGGAACGGGAAACTCATCATGAAGTATACTGATGACTCTGTTTTTTAAATCACTTGGTACTTCACTCCATTTGTTTAGTATGTAGTGTCTAAACAGCTGAGAGCAAAGACCACGCATGCGCGAGATCACCTTCTTGCCGTCATCATCCATGATGATGCCGCCGCTGAAGTCGACGGAGTAAGGCAAGCCCTCTGGCCGGTGACGCGTGAACCTGGGTGTCCCGGCAGGGGTCTCTAGCGGCGTGTCGATGGGGGTACGGACGTCAGGTGTCTCCACCGGCGTCTGGGCCCCGAAGCGAGGAGTGTCGAGTGGGGTGGCTCCTGGCGGAGTAGGTAGAGGTGTGTAGCTTCTAGGAACAGTCAGCCGTGCAAAACCTGGCGTAGATGGCGATGTTGTGGCTAGTGTGGGGACGGGCAAAGAAGGGGAGGGTAAAGAGCCTTATCGAACACGAGGCGGTGTGGAGGCATCGGTGGCGGAATCCCCACAACAACCGCCAACGCCACCACTAGAGCGCCGGTGTCTAGACGAGTGTGAAGCTCGTCTCGTCGACGCCGAAGCTTCGGAGCGCGCCGAATGCTCCGAAAGAGAGGGAGATGCGGATGGAGTAGGAACGCGCGATGATGCGCCAGAGCGATGACGCTCCACGTACCACTGTCTCTGCTGCGGTGACAAAAAAGAAAGAAACTCCTCATCATCCATACCTGCATTAAACACACGAATATTTAAACTTAATATTGAATGAATAGAGTAGACAATGACGCAAAGACCATTAAATACAATGACGTAATGACGCATATAAATACAATGACGCAATGAATTGAGTGATAGAAGAGGCAAGTCGAAAACTCAGAATTTTCAATCAAAAGATGTGAGCGCGAGTAGAAAAGAGCGTTATACACCATGGAAGGTACTTAGAGAGCCAGAGCTTTTACAACACGGAGCAAAATTGTTCAAATACAATATTTGTGGCTTTAAGAGATCTCTCTCTCATCCTCGCATAACTCAGCATAACTTCCTATATCTATATAGAGCTCTCCGTTTAAACACATATCCTCTGTTTCATTTTGTAGCTCCTCTGCATGCACCCCATATAGAGTAGTAGCATCTTGATGCTCGTCTGGCACCACCGCAGCGGCTTTTGATTGAGCATCTTCTTTGATCTCCTCCATTGATGTCGTTGTGATTGGCACATGGTAGCCTTCATACGTCCTTGCACTACGAGGGGCTACCTCTATGACGTACCACCAGTTTGATGTAGACTTTGTAGGATGAAATATTACCTGCCAGAGCCACATAACTTACATGAGAGCTTTCAAGCACATAACTTGTAAAAGGGGGATGTTAACTATTTACATACTTACTTGTTCACAATGCTCAGGTAGTACGAAAGTGTCTCTTAGGTCAGTCCATTTCTTAGTAGAATCCACCTCAAGAAAACCAGACTCTCCTCTACGCATAGTAGCGTTGCGACCCTCCATGATTATCTTGAACCATTGCACGTCGAACAAGTCGACAAAAAATCCTCTGTAATCGATCCTCAAAATCTCTTGCAGCGTGCCAAAGTAAGTGAGTTCCGCCACCACAGGATCTGCATCAGAGGAACGTCGTCGACTAGACTGTTCAAATTTTGCCACGATTCCACAATCTTGAGTAAAACGCTTTTTGTCGATTCGTTCCACCCTAACATGTCGACCTTTACACCATGCTGCTGTGTATGACTTATACTACAACGAACAAAGATTATGAGTGGCCGTTCAAACGTTTATAAATAAAGTCACTTGCTAGTCGTACATTGCAAACTTACCTTGGTCGCGCAACCCCGAGAGTACTCCCACTCTTCTTCAGTCACTTCGTCACCGCATTGTTGTGCGCTTTTCAATTGGTTGTGCAACCATCTTAAGCTCATGAAGGTTGGTAGGCTCTCCAGAACCGCTGGATAGTGCATCGGTGGTCGTCTTCCCCGTCTCCACTCGATTCGTGCCCTTTGTCGCTCTGGCTTTGCATCCTCATATTGTGAAATCCACTTTTGCATCACTAGATTGTGAAGCATGCAAAATCGGTTGATTTTAGCCTCTAGATCTTCCATCATCTTCTTCTCAACACCGAGATTGCACATGACAATCCCTGATATGCGCTCATCATCTATGGTTCGCCATAGCGTGTCCCGGGATTTATCAAATCCGTCTAGCCACTCTCCAATGTACACTAGGGGCTCTGATACCAACCAACCTTCTGCCATGCTACCCTCCGGACGTGCCTTTTGAGGCACATATCCCTTAAGCGTTTTCATGAAACGCTCTAAGAAGAACATCCATCTAGAATGAACTGTGCCAGCTATTTCCACCTCATCAACTATGTGAACAAGAAGATGCACCTGAATGGTTAGCATTGTAGTAGGAAAATGTTTCTCAAACATGCACACAAGCTCCGCAGCATTTAGTTTGGCGAATGGTATGGAGTCTAGGTTGATCTCCTTTTGTGAGATCCATTGCACCAGCTTTGCAAGTTTGTAGATTGTGTTACGGATGTCGAGAGACAAACATCCCTCAATGGCAACCGGTAAAATAAACTGTAAAGTATGTGCAGCAATGATATTAAAGTCCACATTTTATGCAATGATATTAAAGTCCACTATGAACGTACCTGACACATTTTATGCCAATCGTGTGACTTCAAACCGGTAAGCTTTCCTTCTTTAGTAAAACACGTTCGGAGCGAGTGCATTACGCCAGTGGGGGTCCGCAAAGATCGAATGGTCTCTTTTACTTTGCGTTCTTGGGCTCCTGTGAAAATCCATGGTGCTTTAGGGAGTTTTATCGATCCATCAGACGCTGTTTGCGGCCAATATTGCTCCATACGATCCACATTTCTAAGGTCAACTCTGGCTCCCAAAGTATCTTTCTTGCCGGTCAGATGGTCCCATAGTAGATTACCCACATTCTTGAATATGTGCATTGGATCGAGCAAGTGATTGATCATGAGTCGGGGCCAGTATGGTAACTCGTACCATAGAGATAGTCTCTTCATCCCTGGAGGCAATCCGTCATCGCACATCTCCTTCTGCTCTAACCATGCTTGTGCAGACATCCTTGGTGGCTCTCTTCCCAAAAAGCCGTCGCGTAACACATGATTCTCTAGAAGATACGCTTGATGACCTTCGTAGATTTGCTTCTTCAGTGAGGGTGCCCTACGTGCATTCAGTCTAGGTCCACATGTGACACATGCTCTGTATCCGCTTGTTTGAAGCCCTGCATGTATACTCATGATAATAGATCAACTATGGGAAAAAAAAAGATTTACAGTGTCTGAGTGAGGAGTGTCAATAGATCACCTGAGCATTCTGTTAGCGCGGGATAGTCATGCATGGTCCACATTAGAATGCCTCTGATCAAAGCATTCCGTCGTCCTGTGTGTCGGCTCATATCCACCACCTCTATGCCAATCCACAATTGTTGTAGCTCTTCCAATAGTGGACGAAGATACACATCCATATTCCCCACTTTATATCGCCCTGGCACAATCAAGCTTAGCCATAGGTGCCCCTTCTTCGTAGTCAACCACGGGGGAATGTTGTAGTTGACGATGACAACGGGCCATACACTGTAAGATGTTGATCTTTGACCAAATGGATTTACACCATCCATAGCCAGGCCTAAGCGCAAATTTCAAGCTTCCCTGGCAAAATCCGACCATGTTCCATCTATATGTTTCCACGCTACGCAATTTGCAGGAATTCGTAGCACACCATCCGAAGATTTATTCTCCTCATGCCATGATGCTAGGGCGGCCATGGACTTACATTCGAAGAAATGCTTGATGCGAGGAAGCAGAGGGAAATGTCGCAAAACCTTTTGTGGAATTTTTGTCCCGTGGAGATCTACTCGATATCTTTCGGAATCACATTTCGGACACTTCTCCATGTCTATGTATTCCCCTATGAAAAGAATGCAGTCATTAGGACAAGCGTGGATAGAATTGTAATCCATCCCCAAGTTTCGCAAAATCTTTCTTGCTTCATCTCGGGAATCTGGCATCACATTGTCAGCTGGTAGTATGTGCTCTTTCAACAATCTACACAACATAAAAATATGATACAGTGGTGTAAAAATCTATCAGATCATTATACATTTAGAGTTTTATTAAAGTAAACTAATTGTAATAGATCACCTGAAAAGCGCTGTGACGCTAGTGTCACTCCATCCAAACTTTGCCTGCATGTTGAGAAGAACCAGGAGTGCTTTCAATCTAGACATACATGCTCCATTATACAATGGCGTATCGGCTTCACTTTTCATATCATCATAGATAAACCTTTCTGAATCCATGATCGTCTCGATCATTTCATCAATCTCGGGCTCAAACATTGCCTCGTTGGGAATGTGCTCTGCATGATCATCCCCCGAGCTGTCAGAGGCTACATCTTGTGGCCTCACATATGCTACTTGACCAAAGCGCCTGCAAACACGTCTATTGGGTTGCAAGATTGCTGCTTGTTGGCCAGCGTCAGAGTCCGACGAGTTATAATTGGCAACAACTCGATCTATAATAGATGGATCGAACTCGCCAAATTCGTGAACGTGCTGCAAAGAAACACGTCTTGTCCATCGCACAGCATGCTTGCATTGATTACAAGGACATAAGACCCTCGTTGAGAGATAGGTGTTTCGGTTGGACGGTCCCACATCCTCGTCGCTACTCATAATGAGGATAAAAAACTTATAACCTGGACAACAAATTTAATATTCTATTGGCATTCTTCGTCTTCTCTCTCTCTCTCTCTCTCTCTCTCTCTCTCTCTCTCTCTCTCTCTCTCTCTCTCTCTCTCTCTCTCTCTCTTTACCTCACATTCTCTAGTCATGTCCAATCCCCGCACACCTCGGTCTAGAGGTGCACGGAGATCAGAACCACCGGGTTATAATCTCGTCTTTATTGGTCAATACCTATATTTGTGGGTACAAGAAATCTACACACCCACGTCTACATGATACTGCATGTAGTGGACAAAACCCCTTTGCCTCTTCTCTAGCTGTAGCACTTCACAGCATCTTAACATCTTTTCACAGTAGATCTTTTCACTGTTCGTCTAACTCTAAACCCTAAACCGTAAGTAATTCTTGCGTGGACTCGATCTAACGTAAATAAGTGTAAATCTAAATAAATGTAAATCTAACTAAAAATAAACCTAAATCTAATTTAACGTAAGTCTACATCTAACCTAATCTTTAACGTCTTTTGGGATAGTTTCCTACGACGTTAAAACTCTCTTCTTCTTGTGTGTGTGTGTGTGTGTGTGTGTGTGTGTGTGTGTGTGTGTGTGTGTGTGGGTAAACCTAAATAAACCTAAGTCTAATCTAATATAACATAAATCTAAATCTAACGTAAATTATGTTATATTAAAAACAAAGAACTAAACTAACAGGGATTATAAGAACCTTAAAACTGATTTAACACATAATTTTTCACATAACTCGGCAAGAGTTGGCATTCTCATCACTAAAGATGTGAGAGTTAACTTCCGACGGTGACGCTGCCTCATCTCCATCCACATCTGACGACAGCAATTGGCCCTTTAGACCGTTCTTGCTCTTGTTAGTAACTTTGAAGTTGCTGTTGAATGACTAGAGGTTGTCTAGATGGTCATTGTGTCGGGGATGTAGTGACTCTTGCCGCCCTGAAGATCCACCTTCTTCCCTATCTTCTGAAGACATTTCACCAGTACTTTTGGATCGACAGAGCCCACCATGAGTGAAGGCAGCAATACCCTATATTCCATTGAGGGCTTTCTTCACCCGCTTCATGCAGGCATCGCAGTCTATGGAGACCTAAATTAAATCTAATCTAATATAACGTAAATCTAAATCTAGCGTAAATAAACGTAAATTTAGTTAAAAATAAACCTAAATCTAATTTAATGTAAGTCTACATATAACCTAATCTTTAACGTCTTTTAAGATAGTTTCCTACGACGTTATAACTCTCTTCTTCTTGTGTGTGCGCGCGTGTGTGGATGTGTGTGCCAATAAAAAGAGATAAATGGTATAACCTTTCTATCACCCATGCCAAGTATGATAGATTGATTATGCCATTTCCCTCTTGAAAAATAGGTCTTGAGTTCAACTCCTCGTCGGCTAGATCTTTAGGTCTTTTAATTTTAATTAGTTTCCTACGACGTTAAATTAGTTTCTCTCTCTTTCTCTCTCAATGTGTGTGCGTTTTTTTGGATCGTATGCATGTTTTCTCTCTCTTTTCCTCTCTCAATGTGTGCGTTTTTTGTTTATGCATGTTCTCTCTCTCTTTTCCTCTCTCAATGCGTGCGTTTTTTGTTTATGCATGCTCTCTCTCTCTTTTTCTCTCTCAATGTGTGTGTGCATTCTTTGTTTATGTATGTGTGTGTGCGTTTTTGTTTTTGTTTGTACTCTCTCTCTCTCTCTCTCTCTCTCTCTCTCTCTCTCTCTCTCTCTCTCTCAAAAACACTATGTGTGTGTGTGTATGTGTGTGTGTGTGAGAGAGAGAGAGAGGGAGAGAGAAAGAGGGGAAGGGAACATGAGAATGAGGAGAGGGAAGGAGCATACCTGGCTCTCCTTCCTCTCCTCGTGTGTGTGTGTGTGTGTGTGTGTGTGTGTGTGTGTGTGTGTGTGTGGAGAAGAAAAAGAGAGAGAGAGAGAGAGAGAGTGTGAGGGAGAGCGTTACCTGCTCCTTGCTTGAGGGCGCCGAAAAACTCAGATCTGAGATCTGAGTTTTTGGGCGCGCTCGGTTTTTTTTTTAGCCCAGCCAGAGTCGCTATGAGCGTCGCAAATTTCTTTGTAAATTTGTGACGCTCATAGCGACGCTGGGATTTTTTTTTTTGAGCGTCGCTGTGTGAGCGTCGCTAATATGAATAGCCTCTTGTAGTGTGTGTGTGTGTGTGTGTGTGTGTGTGTGTGAGAGAGAGAGAGAGAGAGAGAGAGAGAGAGAGAGAGAGAGGTGAAAATAAGGGAGCTTAAATCTTTACAAAAAAATCAAAGCTAGGGCTTATCTTTTTTTTTTTTACATTCTCACAATTGTGAGTTGAGATGATATTAACTCATCAAAGAATGTACAATGGACTTCAAGCACTGCATGTGCCTTGAGGGGAAAAAAATAATTGAAAAGGGAATGTACAATTCTTACGTAGAAGACCATATTTTTTTCTTATCTATCCAATTCTCTCCTAAAGGGGATGAACCGTGCATCCAGCCCAACTTGGTTCATGCTTTGATTCTTTGGCTTGTGCAATTGCAAAAGGTGGGAACTAGCTCTAGGTATACCTTACATGAGGGTTTCCCCTAGACAAGTTACTTGGCAAGGCTACCTGTAGTTATCTGACCTTGTATGATTGTGCAGCTAGTCAAATCCCAATGCAGATACCTACAAGTAGGACCCATTAATCCCATTTTGGGGATGGAAATTCTTGTATATTTTGGCACTCTAGACACTAAGAATCCTAAAGAGCTTATGAGCATTGAGTGTTGTACCTATTTTACTTTTGAATCTTGTACTTTTGAACCAATTTATGAATGTAATTCTACATTTCTAGTTGTCTCAATCTATGTCATCTATAGTTTTTAATTCCAGTTTAGTAGTCTGTGTGAATTCTCAAACAAGTCTTGTGAAGTCTAATTCTATTCATCTAATCTGATATGAAATATGGTATCTAACTTTGAATATTTTTCTCTAGAATAGTTGTCAAGTGACTAGCTCATTCCATTTTGGTGATCACCATGGTGAGTTATAGCTCTTGATATGAACCAGTCTCCAACTTGGAATTTAGAGTCAATTAGCTATTCACAATGCCTCCACGTTGTTTAGTGCAAGGAACGAGAGCTACTATAGTGTTTTTTGGGGATTAGGAACATATCAACACAGAGGTTGAGGAATCAGAGAAGAGATTTGATGAGGAACTACCTAGGGTGAAGATATTAATGCCAACCCAGGTAGAAGAAGGATCGAGGGACATCCAGCTTCTGAATACTCAACACATTCCATTAGGGCCAAAAACAACTCAAAAAGGGTTGTGTAAGGAATTGGTAAACTTACTAATTAGTCGTTGATTATCAAAACGGCTCCAAATTCGGTCGTTTTGGTTGTTTAAAGCATATCTATGCAATTTAAAGCATATCTAGGTACATATCTCTAAATATTCAAAAAGATATCGTTTTTTTCACATTCCTTTGCAACTCACCTTGAAATTTGTTCTCATTTACTTCACTTGGCGACAAATAGTTGTTTCCACTTTTAAATCACTCAATCTCTCTTTTTTCTCTCTGACTTTTCATGAGCTTTCTCTCTTCTTTTATGATGTTGAAACCTCTGCTACTACGTTATCTCCATTATACTTTCTGTGTGTTCATTACTTACAATGAGTAATAAATCTTCCATTAGTGATAACCGCAAGTTTCACTTGAACATTAAGCTAAGCCAAGAATATGCTACTACGTGGAGTGTCTATCAAAGACCAGTTACAATTGCAAATGAAGCACAAAAACTTTGAAACGAAGGGAAGAAACACATTGATCTATGGATAGATGGAAGCTTGTATCCATCGGATCCCAGCATTGGAAGGTATCCATCTTTTCATACACCTCATGATTTGATGAGATTTGTTGGAGATGGAGTTGATTGCTTACTAGGATATAGTTCTAGGCTATCTCATTTACACATTGATCATATACATTACATTCAATATCTCAAAACTTCTTTGTGTTTGAATGCAACAAGAATTTTAGAACTTGAAAACCAAATAGCGTCTCTAAAACAAGAAAATCATCAACTTCAAACTTTAATAGAAACTCCAATAGAATCCATGTTTGTATTGCATGGCAATCATTGGAACAAAAGGATGGCTTGCAGAACACAAGGTTGAAAAACCATCATTGAGAAATAGTGTGAACGTCATCGACTACCCATCGTCTTCTATGATTTGGAATCAAATTCTAGCAATAGTGTGAACGTCATCGACTACCCATCGTCTTCTATTATTTGGGATCAAATTCTAGCAATAGATTTAAAAAATGTACATATATGTTCAATGTATGCAGAGACTCAAATGGGTTTTCATGGTGGTCAAGTGCATCTAAAAAAATATCGTACTCTTTCAAAAGGAACGGGTGATGTTTTGCAAGATGTTTCAATGGGTGGAGCAAAAGCCAGAAGATTTTTAAGCAACCATGACAACAAACAAGTCAACGCTGTGTGGAACTGCTAGAAGGATCTTTGTGTAATAACAACCAATGTCAAAAGTAGATCAGATGTAGCCAACAAATGCATGGAAGTTTGGAAGAAGCTCGACAATTTTTTGAAAGTTTTGAGACAACAAGTTAGCTCTACTACTTATGCATATGACTTTAAGAAGACAATAAAGCTTTTAATAACTGCTATCATATATGATTGACGAGCAAAAGACATCACATATTACTTGGTGAGTATCCAATTACTTTTTAAATTCTGGATAGTTTTTTACATTGCATCCTATGAGTTCAACTAACCTTTGTTTTTATTTTTTAGCATATTCTGTATTTGGATGGACCATATTTTGCAAAACAAGGACCCCTTACTCAGGAAATGGAAAAATCTCACTATCAAGCGAGGACTTCATTTTTCAGATGTACAAGAAAGGGAGGGGGACAAAGAAGGAGCAATGCACTAAAGGAATTATTCAATTGGTTCTATAGGAAGCAATTACAACGGATGAGATCAAACAACCATGCTGCTCAACCACAAATGGAGATTCTCTAAAACTTTGTACCGAGTCTTTCTAAAGAGATCCAAAATCAAAAAAGATATTTTTATGCAAAATATTGTCAATTTTACATCAGTTTTTGTTTTTTTTGGTATCACTAGGCATGTGACCCCTATATCTCAAAACTTTTCTTCTTCTATAGCCCCCAAGAAGGTTGACATTTGTCTCCTCAGTTGTCGCTGCATAACTAGAGTAGCAAAGAAAGTATCCTGCTTTTGACGCATTGAATCCTGCAACATACCCAAATATTCAAAGTGTTGCATCTCTCACAAGTAGCATGATCTTGTTTGCATTGATTTGAAGGAGAGTGTACCCCAAAAACCATGACAATATCTTCAGGGCAAATATTGGCAACTCGGGATCTTCAAAATATTGTATGTGAAAAGCACAGAAGGTGACACTATCCAATGTAGGCATGTAGTGCATGAGAGAGGAGGCATTCTGTAAGGAGATGGGTCCTATGGACAAGGCCACCGGCACGGTCGGACAGTGTGTACGCTAGGGGGAGGCTATAAGATAGCACGGCTGGGTGGAGACTAGCACACGTACTACCACCGCCCTTTCACTGGTATTTGAGCTATTTTTGGAGAAGAGGAAAAGCGGGTTGCATGTGTATGCAACTACTTCTCTCCCACGTTCCGCAAACAGCAACGTGTCCACCTCACATACACCCTCCACAGAGCACGACAAAGACGGGCGACCAAGGTAAACTCAACCGGCAACTCGATGGCACCAAGGCTCCGAAGGCTTCCATTGGTTGCGCGTGTAGGAAGGCCCGCTTAAGCCTTGCAAAAAGGAGGGTTGAAACCCACCCCATGTGGGTAAGAGGCCAACACTTTACCATCAAGTTATCGACTCTTGTTGTGTATAGCAAGGAAAGATAGCATACTTGTGTTGAAAGGAAAACTAGAAGGAAAGGGAAAGCTTCAAACTTCAAGGAAGTAGTTTCACCCTTCCTTTTTACTTCTTGAAGGAAGGCAAATTTTCCTCCAAAATTTCCTTTTTCCTGAAGGATGTAGTTTCAAAGTGAACAAAATCCTTCACAAAAAGGACGAGTTTTTGTGAAGAATCAACAAAGGTGTTCTTACGACAAACGACACGTGAAGAGCTACAATTCTCGCAAGGCAAGGTTCGCATGCAATGCAAATCGCGGAGCATACAAAACACAAAGACTTCAATTTCACAAGTACAAGTTGACTTTTTTTTTCTCTCTTTACATTAGTGTGTGTTTACCATAGCCAGTGAGGATATCCCACCCACACATAGTTTGATTTTGAGCACGTAGATCAAAATCAAGGCACCATGGGTGCTGCTGATACTAATATGCATGATGATAATGATCTAGAAGATCATAGCCTTGTAGATATGGCTGCTTTCAAGATGTTGGAAAATCATCAAAGAGTACTTGAACGCAACCTCTCTACACTCAATGCAAATGTTACCAATCTTATGGAGCTACTTGTGAAATTTATGAATTCACAGACGGCTCAAGGAGCCACAAGTGGCACGGTTCAAGGGAATTAAGCTTGCACGACTCAAGGAGTCCAAGAGACAAGTGCTTCAGAAGATGTAGAAGGTAGCAATGCATTACTTAAGAATATCACCATTCCCGAGTTTTACGGGGAAGAGCGTGATCACAACAAGGATGCAATCAATATGTTCTTACACAAATGGAGTGATATTCATAGATTTCGACACACCTCGGATATAAATATGGTTGTGGAAACAAGTCTATCTCTTAAAGGAAAGGCCTATAAGTGGTGGATGACAATTTCAATAGATGCTCATCCTCCGTCTTGGGCTGCATTTCAAGCTTCTTTCTCCAAAGAGTTTTTGGACTCCAATGAAGAAGATAAGAATTGGTTACCATGGGCTGCATGCCGCATGTCTGGTGTCTCTCTCACACAGTACCTTTTAAAGTATCGAAAAATCATATTCAAACTAGAAGGTTTAGATGAATTGCAAAAGATATGGGGTTTTAATAGGGGTCTTGACAAAGACTAGCGTCTTCATACTGAGGGCGAGCTTTTTGAAATGGGGCCTCTAAACCCAAACCAATGGGCCTACCCTCACAAAATGTTCGTAAAGAGGTACGCACACTACTTGGGGCACCACCTTCTTTTGGGAGTGGAGAAGAAAACCAATCAAAATAAAACTTGCACTCACCCACTCAAGCAACACACTTTGAAAACCCCCTTACTCTATATACACTTTGGACACTTGAACACCATCAACGATTATGCAACCCAATGCCGTGCATCAAATGAAATATGCAATTTGTGGAATAGCATTCACCTTCTCTCCATAAGAATACCCATAATACATCCAAACTCCTCCTCTCTCAAGCACTCATCAAAAAATCATGCACAAGACTTGCCTCTCAAACACACAAGAGAATCACTTACATCAAACTAACACACTTTGCATAGAGAGCTCATCTCCATCTATGCAATGCCGTGACACAAATAAAATCACTATGAGAGGTAGCCACATGCATATGTAATGAAGAAAAAGAGAGTTGGAGTGAGAAATTTCTTTAGACCAATTGAATAAGTGTGGAGAAACAAACCAATGGTAAATTGAGAATAGAACACTTACTTGATTTCTCGCACACCTTTTAAGAGGAGGACAGACGCTGGCTAACCATCACGAATTGCGACACTTGAAAGTTTTGAAGATGATTTAATGATCATTAACATAACCATGAGAGAGATCATGATGTATTTACAAGTTATTGAGGTGCTACAAATGATTTATTGGGTTGATGGAGTAAGAGATTGTAGAATAGAAAGAGTGGAGGATAGAGTTGCACTTCCTCCAAAAAGGAGGGTTAGGAGGGAGGATGTGAAAGAGGGAGAATTGGGGTTTTCTCTACTATTGATCAAGAAACAACATGAAGTTGAAAATATAGGTGTGTGTCCTTGAGTCTCTCCAAGGGGGGCTATTTATAGTTGTGTAGGAGTGGGATTATGCTACACTTAATTAGAGTAAGTGATTAGACCTAATTAAGTGTCCTTTGACCACTCATTGAATATTGGACATAAAAGGGACTATTTATTCACCAAAAATATCATTTTAAACCGTGAAGGCTCCATAGGGGTGCATAATGTAGGTGGGCCCCACCATGAGGCCCTACGGGTGGCTCCTACGGGGTATCTCAACTTGTCTGTCTTGGCATTTAGAAAGCATCTTTAGGTTGGTCCCATCACATGCAAGTAACCTTGAATACTCATTGCTCTTCTAGAAGATGAGTAGGGGAAAAATAAGATCTCACCCTCTTGATTTACTTGATTTACAGTTCCCTTTTGCTGCGAATCTGACAGATTTACACTATTTTGACCATAACTTTTTACCTGTAGCTCGGAATGACATGCTTCAAAAGGCAAAATTGACCTTCTCAACATGTTTGATATGAATTTGGACTATTCTTCACGTCCATGCACCAAGGAATTTGGTTTGGAAGGTCCACACTAAGCTAGGGAACCTTTTGCTTCCAAGTCTTCTTGTATGGGTCCTTTGCTTGTATGCATCCAAGAGGAATCATGCTTTTTCAAAAGGCTATGATGCTTAAACAAATAGAGGAGGGCCGAATATTATTTGCTTGTGAAAAGAATATACAATTGGAGTCTTTTTGAAAGGAGAGAAACTATATGTATATTCTTAAGAGATATTGGGCCACCTATGTAGGGGGCATAGAAGACTTGTAAAGAGGGACCATAATCTTTGGTAAAGACAAGTGGAGAGTTGATTTCCATGGGAATTTATCTATATGGGGTGGAAGATGGATATATTATTTTTCTACTACTAATTCACAAGAGGTAAGAAATTTTGGGGGTATAAAGTTGGTTATGGTATGCTTATTCTATTTACAAAGCAAAAAAGAAAAGGGTGGTAATATAAATATATGACTAAGGTGACATTTTTGGGAAGAGTATAATGTATGTGTCGCCACAAAGGTTAAACGAA
The DNA here is from genome assembly GCF_014529385.1 of Adiantum capillus-veneris. Classification (NCBI taxonomy): domain Eukaryota; kingdom Viridiplantae; phylum Streptophyta; class Polypodiopsida; order Polypodiales; family Pteridaceae; genus Adiantum; species Adiantum capillus-veneris. Next base: position 63,325,397 of record NC_140952.1, on the reverse strand, counting down.
GAGGGGGAATTTACTCTAGATAACTTAATAGCGTAGAAAAATATATACACATATGAGGAAGAGGACGTTGAGTAGGCTGACAGATGTTGCAAAAAGATGGTTACCATTTTATGCCACTCATATTAGCCCTCCCCCAAGCCTAGAGATATTCATATCTTTAGGAGGACGGTGTTGCTTCTTTTTCTTCTTTTTTTTTCTCTTTTTTTTGACATTTTTCCTTTTTCACTTTTTTTTTTTTTCAATAGGAGTGTCATGTACTCTTTTACTCCATTAGACCTGCTTTTCATTACCTCAATCCCATAAATCGGAGATGGGAGGGTTGCCTTGGGTATGTTCAGATTCCAAGGTTGGTTCTTCTTTGCACATCAAAGCTTTAAAAATAGGTGGAGCATTTGCCAAGCCGAAGGGAGCCATGTCAATTTGGAGCTTAGACGATGTAAGTAGATGACTGCCTATCAACGGATTGATACGTTGAAAGTAGGGCTTTAATCTCCATCCATTGACTCTGGTCTTGTGGAGTTTTCCTGATAAATCTGCTAATCTGTAACTACCATTTCCAAACTTTGTTTTTATCATGAAAGGTCCCTCCCATCTTTGCAAAAACTTTTTGTCAAGTCGAGTATCAAGTCGGTTATCATAGCGAAGAACCAACATACCTTCCTTGAATCCTTTCCCCTTGAGCTTCTTGTTGATTTTATCCCTTTGGCTTGTCGCTTTGGTGATGTAGTGATCAATGGACTCTTCTCTATCTAGCTCAAGTCGTTGGAGATCTAAGATCCTTTCATGTAGAAACTCTTTTGTTTTTTTTTCCACTCTTGCAAGAACGTGCAAGCTTGAGAGCTCTACCTCAATGGGGAGAAGTGCCTCCTATCCATAAACTAGATGAAAATGGGTGAATTGGGTAGATACCTTGAAAGATGTCCTATACGCCCAAAGAGCAGCCGTCAAATGGCGATCCCAATCATTAGGACGGTCCACAACCTGCTTAGAAATGATCTTACATATCATTCCATTCACTTTTTCCACCAATCCATTGCGTTGAGGATAGTAGGGTGTGGAATGCAGGTGTTTCACTTTTAACCTCCTCAAGAGATCATTCAGAAGGTCAGCCCTAAAACCCGGGCCTCGATCTGATAAGATTTCTAGGGGTGTTCCAAACCTACTACAAATATGATCAAAAATAAACTTTGATACCTCTTCAGCTGTGATTCGGGTTGTGCTTGTTGCTTCTGCCCATCGTGTCATGTAGTCAACACCCATGATGATGAAAACCTTCCCTGTAGAAGTACGAGGTAGGGGACCGATTGCATCCACACCCCACTTTTCAAAAGGGCCATAAGATATTATTGGGACTCGAGGCTCATATGTTAGTCGTCTATCCCCAGCAATTTGGCATGGCTTACATGCCTTACACCAATATTGGACATCACGATGTAAGCTCGGCCAAATAAACCCTGCTTGTAAAATCTTCCTACTTGTAATATCTTGAAAAAAGTGACCACCACAGAAATCATCATGACATGAAAGAAGAACTTTCTCTATCTCTTGCACACCTGGTACTCTCCTCAAGACCAAATCTTTCCCTTTGTGATATAAATCATCCCCGATCAACTGGTAAGGTGTGGCCTTCTTAACTAGTCTATGTCTTTGCACCTTGTCTAAGTGTTTGGGACACTCACCTACTTGTAGAAAGAAGATAATGTCTTTTAGCTCCTCTTGACCTTGATATTTGGGTTCATATAGTTTCACACTGAAGGAGTACAAGCGGAAGTGCGATGTGAGAGAGAGTGCGAGAAGAAGAGCACGACGATATGGTGAACTCGCTCTACTGTAATGTGTAGAGCATAGTGAGTTCTTATTAGGTTTTTACAAAAGAATATGTGTACATACCTGGCGGCCCGCCCACTTACCTGGGCGACCACATTGGGCTTTATACCCCAACAACCTCCCACTTAAAGTCCAATGTGGTACTTTAAGTGTGAGAGAAGCTACTATACAAGCTAATATACAAGAGATGTAGAGAAGTGATGTACTACCCTACACCTATCTGCTTGCGAAAATGCGCAAAGCTCTCTGAGGGAAGTCCTTTTGTAAGTAGATCAGCAGGATTTTCTGTGGTGTGAACTTTGACAAGCTGAAGTTGCTTATCCTCGAGCATTTCCCTGATGAAATGATACTTCACATCCACATGCTTTGTCTTTGAGTGATAAACTGGATTGCGAGCCAATTGTATAGCACTTTGACTATCACAATATAACACATGCATCTCTTCTTTGATTCCCAAATCTGTTACTAGTCGATTAAGCCAAATTGATTCTTTGCATGCCTCTGATGCTGCAACATATTCAGCCTCTGTAGTAGACTGAGTAACACAATCTTGTAATCTAGAACGCCATGATACTGCTCCACCAGCCAATGTAAAGACATACCCTGACGTAGACCTTCGGTTGTCTAAGTCACCTGCATAATCTGAGTCTATAAAACCCTTTACACTTAGCTCCTGACTCCCATAGCATATACGCATACTCTTTGTAGCTTTCAGGTATCTCAATATTCCTTTCACTGCCTCCCAATGTTTCTTGCCTGGGTTTGACATGTATCGACTTACTACTCCCACTGCAAATGCAATGTCTGGGCGAGTAGCAATCATTGCATACATCAAACTATCCACTGCAGACGCATATGGAATCTTATCCATTTCAGCCTGTTCTTCCTCAGACACAGGACAATCCTGTTTGCTAAGTTTCACATATGGTGGCAATGGAACACTCAGTGCCTTTCCCTTCTCCATATTGAAACGTTGCAAAACCTTGTCAATATACTCTGTTTGAGATAACCAAATCAACTTCTTTGATCTGTCTCTCTCAATGTGCATACCAAGTATATGACTTGCCTCACCCATGTCTTTCATGTCAAACGATTTTGCCATCTTTGACTTCAAAGTTGAAATTTCTTCCAAGTGCTTGCCAGCAATCAACATGTCATCCACATACAAAATAAGGATCAGCCAACTGCCATCCTTAGCCTTCTTTGTATATAGACAGTGATCGAACTCACTACGTTTGTAGCCTTGAGAAAGCATAAACTTGTGGAATTTATGGTACCATGCCCTCCGTGATTGTTTTAAGCCATAAAGACTCTTTAACAACTGGCATACCCAATCTTCCTTGCCTTTCTCAACAAACCCTTCTGGCTACTGCATGTAAATTTCCACATCTAAATCACCATGCAAGAACGCTGTCTTGACATCCATTTGGTGCAACACCAAATCTAATATGGCAACCAATGCAAGAAAGCATCTCAATGTAGTCATCTTGACCACCGGAGAGAAGACTTCATCAAAGTCAATGCCTTGTTCTTGCTTAAAGCCCTTGGCAACAAGCCTTGCTTTGTACTTTGGCTGACTATCATGAGCGGTGATCTTATACCTGTAAACCCATTTACAAGGTAGAGCCTTTTTGCCCCGTTGTAATTTAACTAGCTTCCATGTCTGGTTTTTATGCAGAGCTGTCATCTCTGACTGCATGGCCAATTGCCAATTCCCGGAGTCCTTCATTTGCACTGCTTCCTTGTAACATGAAGGCTCATTGCAATCAGTCAACATGACATAGTTCATAGATGGAACAAACCTATCAGGAGGTCGCGTGACACGTCCAGATCTACGCACAATAGGTGGCTCAGGCTGAGCCACAACCTGTGGTTCCACTCTATCCTGTCCTTGCTCCTCTTGAGCCCTGACATTTTGTCTTGCACGTGCAGGTCCATCTTCTTGGAAGACAACTCTTCTAATCTCCTGAACCCTCTCTGGTTTAGAATGATATTTGGATTCATTAAAGTGAACATCATTGTTGCGGATAACCTTTCTGGATTCGGGATCCCAAAGTCTGTACCCCATCTCACCAGAATTACCATAGCCTAGAAAGATGCACTTTCTACTCTTTGGCTCATGTTTGTTCCTAAATTCCTTTGGAACGTGAGTATATGCCTCACAGCCAAAGACTCTGAGATGCTTGTATGAGGGCATTTTGCCTGACCATACCATCTCTGGCACTGAATCCTTCTGCAAAACCTTGCTAGGAGATCTATTTACAAGATGAACAGCTGTTGATACAGCTTCAGCCCAAAACCCATTTGGCAGTTGTGCATTAGACAACATACTTCTGACCTTCACTTGTATGGTCCTATTCATCCTCTCAGCAACACCATTTTGAGGAGGATTGTAAGGAGCAGTAAGTTCACGTTTTATACCTTTTGACTCACAAAAGTCCTGAAAGGCCTTTGAAACATACTGTCCACCATTGTCAATGCGTAAGCATTTAAGCTTCTTGCCACTCTGATTCTCCACAAGTGTCACAAACGTTTTGAAAACACTAAACACTTCATCCTTGTGCTTGAGAAAGTAAACCCATACTTTCCTCCAGTAATCATCTATAAATGTCATAAAGTAAGAAGCTCCCCCTAGAGATAGGTTAGGCATAGGTCCACACAAATCACTATGAATAAGTGCCAACTGTGTATCTCTTCTACTGCTTCTATGCTTATGTGGCTGCTGTGTTTGCTTACCATACAGACAATGTTCACAGAATTCAAAATCATTAAATGAAAAGTCAGGCAAATAACCAAAACGAGACAAGATTTCCATTCCCTTCTTGGACATATGTCCTAGCAGGCTATGCCACAAAGAAACGTTCGGCTGCTCGGTTACATTGATTATATTTTTAGAGACATTTGATACATAAATCATGTAAAGTCCTCCAGACTTTACTCCATGTGCTACTGTCATAGAACCCTTGGATATCTTCCACATGTTCTGTCCAAAAGTGGTGACGTAGCCAGCATCATCAAGTAAACCTGTGCTGATCAAGCTCTTTGTAATTGCGGGAACATGTCTCACATTCTTCAGCGTGAAAGAAGAGCCATTCTGAAACTTCAATTGAACATCTCCAACACCTAAGTTCTCACATGTCTGCCCATTGCCTAGCCGAACATGATCTTTAGTGGTCACATAAGAGGTAAACCACTCCTTGTTTGGAGACACATGAAGTGATGCCCCTGAGTCTATAATCCAATCACTTAGTGCATTTCCATCAGATGCTGTTGAGTCCATTGTATTCTTCAAGAAGTAGATGTCTCCTGACACTAGACTGTCATCCTCTGCAACAGTGTTTGTCACATTTATTTCTTGAATCTTCACTGAGGACTTGTTCTTCTCACCATGGTCTTCAACTTTCTCTTTGCCTTTTTCTGCTTTCCATTCTTTGCAGTCTCTTTTCATGTGACCCTTCTTGCCACAATGGTAGCATTCTATGTCACTCTTGCCTTTAGCACTGCGGGACTTGCTACGAGACTGATTCCTCTTTCCACCTTTGTACTTTTCTTTGGTCCTTCCCCTGACAACTAAGGCTGTTCCTTTGCCTTTGTCCATTGTCTTTCTATTGGTTTCTTCAGTAAGCAGACTTCCTTCTACACCTGCTATGTTCAAACCATCTGGAGGTGCACAATTACTCAAAGCTGTGCGAAAAGTGTCCCAACTTTCCGGCAATGTGATCAACAGGAACATAGCTCTAACAGGTTCATCAAACTTGACACCATGAGCTGACAACTGACTATAGATTGTGTTGAATTCATTCAGATGATTGGACATAGGTGTCCCTTCTTTCATCTTCAAGTCAACAAGCTTCTTAAGCCAGTATACCTGTGAAGCTACACTCTGCTTCTCATAAAGATGACTCGGCTTTAACCATGCTTGATAAGCCGACATCTCGTCTGCTACATTGAAGTAAACGCTTTTTGCCAAAGTCAGCATAATGGTAGAAAGTGCCAATTCATCCATTTCGCTCCATTCATCTTCGTCCATATCTTCTGGTTTTATCCCCTTGAGCTTTATAGGTTTTATCTGCTTCTTTTGTACCAACACATGCCAAATCTGCTTCTTCCACAATGGGAAATTGGTTCCATCCAGCTTCTTGATATTGTAAAGAGCAGTGTCCTGTGATCCAGCCATAGCTACGCTTCACAGTGGTTTACTTTCCTGGGAAAAATTTGGCAGAGTTTCCCCTGTAAACTGACCTCTGAACCAATATCAACCTGTCAAATGAACCAAGAAAGCTTCAGATTCTGCATAAATTTCGGCAGAGTCTCCTTTGTAAAATGGCTCTGGTGTACTCAAAAACAGACCAAAAAACAGCTCAAAAAACACTGTCTCTCTGACACTGTAAGCTGCGGGTAAACCTGTCCTGCACCTGTACTGTATCTCACTGTCCTGTCACTGTCCTGTAAGCATAGACTGTGACAATGCCTCAACGGCAGTAAAGCAAAGATGCAATCCCAACTGTCTAACTCACAGTCAATACATCCTAGCTGCCTATCTAAGGGTGGTCAAGGGATCGCTCCAAGACCTGTATCACCGAAAGGATCTCAACATTCGAGAATCCCCCAGCTCAATAAAACCTCACTCGACCCTCAACAAAGGCTGCAGTAAATTTGATAGTACATAGACTTCCCACAAAGTCATACATCCACAAATTTCCCACTGTATGCTGTAACCGCTGCGTGACTCACAGCCAGCAAACCCTCAACAGACATACATCATCTCTGACAATACATCCCATGTGGAAGTACCTGCAATGTCAGGATGAAATCTGGAATATCAAGCAGCAAACACAAGCTACCTGATGAACTAGTGGATGTCGCCTACAGTCTGTGTGTAGATGCGCCCGTGTCGTATGTGACACGCCTCCAAGAACTATGAGCCGTCCTTCGATGTGTAGACAGCCACAAATCAACACTCTGGGAGTGTCGATATCCTCAGCACCTGCAGTCGTAGGCCGAAAACCCCAAATTTGCAGAGTCGGATCTGCACCCGCCGAGACCACGTAGTCAAAAATGGCCTGCGCAGACCTTTGTCGAAGCCGAACAGTGACCGAGATGACCTCAGAATGAAATTCTGAGAACACCGAGCCCTTAGAGTTCTCCCACAAGATTTGGGGCCGTGTCTTCGCCTGTTGAATTTCACTCCAATCTGAGCTTGTGACTCTAGGCTCCTGCAGTGCTGCCCCGAGCCTCAATCTGAGCTCTGATACCAGTTGAAGGAGTACGAGCGGAAGTGCGACGCGAGAGAGTGCGAGAAGAAGAGCACGACGATATGGTGAACTCGCTCTACTGTAATGTGTAGAGCACAGTGAGTTCTTATTAGGTTTTTACAAAAGAATATGTGTACATACCTGGCGGCCCGCCCACTTACCTGGGCGACCACATTGGGCTTTATACCCCAACACACACCTCCTACCGCCATTTGAAGATTTTCATTTGCGAGTAAGTCTGCTTCCTTGTTATGAGTCCTCACAATGTGTTGTACCTGTGTTTCTTTAAAACCCTTCATCATAGCTCTTATACTACTAAGCCACTCAAACAATGTACGATTCTTGCACCTCCAAGTCCCTTGGATTTGCCTGACCACTAGCAAAGAATCACCTTTTATAATAAGTCTTTGTATGCCTAATTCTTTGCATTCTTCTAACCCAAGGGTTAGAGCAGCATACTTAGCCTCATTGTTAGAGTGAACACTGGGTAGAGTGATACCTTTTCTAACCATTACCTCCTTTTGTGGGTTCAAAATGATGATTCCCTCTGCTGCTTTGTCTTGTTGGCGTTGATAAGCTCCGTCAAAGCATAAAGTATGGGCATTATCAATCTCCTTCACTTTGAACTGTTTTGAGCCTTCCTCTCTTTGTAGTCCTGATCCTTCCCTTTCTCTCACTTTGTAGGTGAGAATGTCTGCAAGTCCTGATCTTGTGCTATCTTCTACAAGGAAAGTGTATTCAAATTCTTGGAGTTCAAGCGCCCACTTTGCTATTCTAGATGAGAGGCTCATGTGTTGTACTACATATGGTAGATTGTGCTCTAAGGTGAGAAAAACAAATGGCACAGGGAGAAGATACGATCGAAACTTCCTTACCGCAAACAAGATTGCAAAGACCACTTTCTCCATTTCAGTGTATCCCTTCTCGGCCGGAGTCATCACCTTGCTTGCAAAATAGATCGGCCTCATGTATGATGTTTTAGGATCTTTTTGCATCAAAACAACACCAATTGCTTCGAAACCGACACTTGGAGTGACATAGTAGGTCTCCTTTGGATCTGGTGGCATTAGGATTGGGAGAGAGCTAAGAATGCCCTTTACTTCCTCAAAACATTTTGCATGTTCCCTCCCCCATTCAAATGTAGATTGGCTTGCCAACCTATGCAAAGGGGCGATGGCTTCTGCTAGGAGATGGATGAAGCGAGACATGTACCTCACTTTGTGGTTGAAGGTCATTAGCTCCTTAGTTGTTGGTGGTGGAGATAATGACAAAAGGGCCTCTACTTTAGAGGGATCCACTTGAATTCCTTGTGAAGAAACCACATGGCCTAGAAAAACCACCTGAGATTCACCGATATGACACTTCTCTGGGTTGAGTTGTCCCCCAAATTGATGGAGCCTCTTAAGCCCCTCTTCAACCTTTTGGCAATGAAGTGATCTACAACTATAAATACAGAAATCATCCATAAAGACTCTTATAGATTTTCCAAAGAATGGCTGAAATACAAATATTGTGAATCTCATGAAGGTGCTAGGAGCATTGGTGAGCCCAAAAGGCATTACTCTGAATGCAAAACATCCCCAAGGTGTGATGAAGGTGGTTTTTGGTTGGTCCTCTTCTGCTATTCTAATTTGAAAATATCATGAATACCCATCACACACAGTGTAGCATTCGTGACATGCTACTTCATTCAAAATTTCATCTTGGAAAGGGAGAGGGAAGTGGTCCCTCTTTGTTGCAGCGTTGAGGGGTTTGTAATCCACGCAGACCCTCCACTTACCATTCTTCTTGAGAGTGACTACAATAGGTGATACCCATTCAGAGTTGGATACTGGATAGATGAAGCCAGCCTTCAAGAGTCGATTCAATTCTTATAGGAGAGCCTTTTGTTGCACAGATCCTAGTCGCCTTAACTTTTGAGCCACGGGTTTGGTCCCTGGTTTCAATTCAATTCGATGCTCTATTACATCTACACCTCTTATTTGTGAGTAGTCAGTGATAAACAAATTGGGATACCTCCTTAACATATTGATGTAGGACCTTTTCTCCTCACAAGTAAGATCTTTTGCAAGCATCTTCTCAAATACTTCTTCAAGGTGGTGGCATCTTTCATCCCCTCGTGTGTGATTGTCTGTTGGCTTTTCTTCTACAGGAACATCTTGAGTGTTGGCGTTGAATACAATTCCCATTACCTCCAAAGAGGACTCCTCTTCCCTGGTTGATGCACTGGTTGATGCTTCCTCATCACTTGAGTAAGGACTCTCCTCCTCGCTCTCTTCATCTGCCGTGGTTTCATAGTTGATATCTAGTTGCTTTCCTTCTCGCCAATCATACACCACCGGTTGACCCTTCTTAAGAATCAAACGACCACTTCCCCATTTTTGATCTGCATTCAAAGCAATGAGCCAAGGCCTCCCTAGGATGATGGGATAGCCCTCCCCCTTAGCTGGCATGACATACATATCCACTCGTGCATCTATGTTACATAGAGAGACTTTTACATTTTCAATGATCCCCAAACACTTCACACTTGAGTTGTTGGCTAGCCTAGCTTGACAATTAGAGGACTTTGTAATTTCAAGCCCTAACCTATTCATTGATTTTTCCGTGATCACACACATTTGAGCTCCACCATCAACATATACATTAGACACCTTTTTACCCCTTATGTAAGCATCGACAATGGGTTCCACATCTTTTTGTAGCTTTGAGGCCACAACCTTAATGGAAAGATTTGCTTTCTTTTTTGGAATTCTTGTACTTACCAACGTTGGCCATTGCCTTCTTACTTTGGCTGATAGGTGTAGAAGTTGAGGCCATGAAATGTTTGGCTTTTGGGTCTGTAAATCCTCCAGGATGTTGTAGGGCTCTAGCTCCTTTCCCAATGGGAAGACGTTGATACCAATTTCCCTTCGCCTTGATCTTTTCTTCCTGCTACTTTCAGCTTCTTCCATCTTTGACTTCTTCTTCTTGTCCCTTCTGGCTGAATTTGTTCCTTCACTTCTCATGTCTTCATCCTTGTCATATGCTCTTGTGCGTTTTTCTGCCGGCATAACATCAAAGTTTAGAGTATGCTCATCTATTACCTCTTCTAGCTTGATGATGTTGACTCCTCTTTATTCCTCCTCATGTGGGACGGGAGGTATATTTGCTGGTGGTGGTGGTCGAGGTGGTGGTGGTCGACGAAGGATTTGTGGGCCTTGAGCTAGTTCTTGCTGCACAGTGAGAGGAGGCGGTCTGGGAGGATATATGTCTCCCGGAAGTCGCCTTGGATGTGGACAATTGTACATACCATGGCCCATTTCATTGCAATTCCAACATCGCAACTCTTGAGCTTGTCTTCATTGATTGCGATTCCCTTCTCTTGGTTGTCGTTGTTGAGGTAGGGGCCTTGTACTAGATTCAGAGTGAGGTTCTCAAGCTGTTGAGTTAGCCTTTGTAAAACCTCTTGTTGAGAGTTATCTCCTATTTGTGAAGATTGTGCAAGAGGGGCCCTAATTGGTGCTTCCATTGTTTGTGAAGACTCCCTCTCACTCACTTCATTCAAACCCCTTGCTCTATGTGCTTGGAAGTGTAGTTTTCTAAACTTGATGATGGCTACCTCACGTGCTTCTTCGAAGGTGGATGGGAATTTTAGCTCTACTTTAGCCTTTAAAAGTGGATACAAGCCAACCATGAATCTCTCTTTTTTTAGAAAGTTAGGTGCACCACCATGATTTTCTAATGTAGCCTCCCACCTACCCCATAGATTGACAAAGGTTGCTTCATAAGAGGGATAGTCTTCAAGTGATACCTGCTTATGTCCAATAAGACATTTCCATAGTCCTTCAGAAGTATCACCTTGCCCGAACTTGGAGAGGAAGCTTGCTCACATTCTCTCCCAATTGGACTTGATTTGGGGTTGCAAGGTCTCATACCATGCTTTAGCTTCTGCTTTTAGAACCAACGGGAAGGCTCGTAGCTTTACTTCCTCTTCATCTCTCCCGGATATGAGATGTGCCATCTCCAAGTTGTCAAGAAACTCTTGCGCATCTTCCCCACTTCTTGCATAGAACGTGGGAAAAGAACTTGAAATTTTGTTTAGACTTTTTGAAATTTCTTTGTTTTAAAGAAACTTTTCTCTTACGGGCCGCACAAGATTGTTGACACTATAAATCTGATTACATTAAAATGAAGATGTACACATCCATTGTTAATTCGTACTTTATCATAGGTAGAATAAATGGATTAATTGAAGCATTGATTTCATTGAGGGGAGTGGATCCAAATATCCTCCTTATGATAGATTGAAACCTAAACTTAGTTGCAATGATTATATGAATGGATTGCCAAGCAATAGGCCTAAAAGGTTCATTGTTTTGATCGTGATTCATGTGCTACTCCTCGTTGTTGGTTTGAAGACCTCGTTCCTTCATATGGCCCTTGAGCACCCCTTCACCACTCCTTGTTCCTGCCTTTAAAACAAAATGAAAACGTGAACATCAAAAGAAGTTTCATAATTGATGATTCGAAGTATAATTGGATTGGGTGATGCCAGTATTTCTCTAAGTCTTTCTGCACCAAACATAAAAACAATGCGTTGCTGGAAAAAGACTTTTCTATCTATGTGAACATTTACTCTAATGTGTTGTGCAAAATGAAATGGATAGATGGGAACTCCATTGTTCATCACTAAAAAATTTGAAGGTAACTTGGAAAAAAGTTCCTCCGTGGGGGCACCACTTTATGAGGGCGAGCTTTTTGAAATGGGGCCTCTAAACCCAAACCAATGGGCCTACCTACCCTCACAAAATGTTCGTAAAGAGGTACGCACACTACTTGGGGCACCACCTTCTTTTGGGAGTGGAGAAGGAAACCAATCAAAATAAAACTTGCACTCACCCACTCAAGCAACACACTTTGAAAACCCCCTTACTCTATATACACTTTGGACACTTGAACACCATCAACGATTATGCAACCCAATGCCGTGCATCAAATGAAATATGCAATTTGTGGAATAGCATTCACCTTCTCTCCATAAGAATACCCATAATACATCCAAACTCCTCCTCTCTCAAGCACTCATCAAAAAATCATGCGCACAAGACTTGCCTCTCAAACACACAAGAGAATCACTTACATCAAACTAACACACTTTGCATAGAGAGCTCATCTCCATCTATGCAATGCCGTGACACAAATAAAATCACCATGAGAGGTAGCCACATGCATATGTAATGAAGAAAAAGAGAGTTGGAGTGAGAAATTTCTTTAGACCAATTGAATAAGTGTGGAGAAACAAACCAATGGTAAATTGAGAATAGAACACTTACTTGATTTCTCGCACACCTTTTAAGAGGAGGACAGACGCTGGCTAACCATCACGAATTGCGACACTTGAAAGTTTTGAAGATGATTTAATGATCATTAACATAACCATGAGAGAGATCATGATGTATTTACAAGTTATTGAGGTGCTACAAATGATTTATTGGGTTGATGGAGTAAGAGATTGTAGAATAGAAAGAGTGGAGGATAGAGTTGCACTTCCTCCAAAAAGGAGGGTTAGGAGGGAGGATGTGAAAGAGGGAGAGTTGGGGTTTTCTCTACTATTGATCAAGAAACAACATGAAGTTGAAAATATAGGTGTGTGTCCTTGAGTCTCTCCAAGGGGGGCTATTTATAGTTGTGTAGGAGTGGGATTATGCTACACTTAATTAGAGTAAGTGATTAGACCTAATTAAGTGTCCTTTGACCACTCATTGAATATTGGACATAAAAGGGACTATTTATTCACCAAAAATATCATTTTAAACCGTGAAGGCTCCATAGGGGTGCATAATGTAGGTGGGCCCCACCATGAGGCCCTACGGGTGGCTCCTACGGGGTATCTCAACTTGTCTGTCTTGGCATTTAGAAAGCATCTTTAGGTTGGTCCCATCACATGCAAGTGACCTTGAACACTCATTGCTCTTCTAGAAGATGAGTAGGGGAAAAATAATATCTCAACCTCTTGATTTACTTGATTTAAAGTTCCCTTTTGCTGCGAATCTGACAGATTTACACTATTTTGACCATAACTTTTTACCTGTAGCTCGGAATGACATGCTTCAAAAGGCAAAATTGACCTTCTCAACATGTTTGATATGAATTTGGACTATTCTTCATGCCCATGCACCAAGGAATTCGGTTTGGAAGGTCCACACTAAGCTAGGGAACCTTTTGCTTCCAAGTCTTCTTGTATGGGTCCTTTGCTTGTATGCATCCAAGGGGAATCATGCTTTTTCAAAAGGCTATGATGCTTAAACAAATAGAGGAGGGACCAATATTATTTTCTTGTGAAAAGAATATACAATTGGAGTCTTTTTGAAAGGAGAGAAACTATATGTATATTCTTAAGAGATATTGGGCTACCTATGTAGGGGACATAGAAGACTTGTAGAGAGGGACCATAATCTTTGGTAAAGACAAGTGGAGAGTTGATTTCCATGGGAATTTATCTATATGGGGTGGAAGATGGATATATTATCTTTCTACTACTAATTCACAAGAGGTAAGAAAGTTTGGGGGTATATAGTGGGTTATTGTATGCTTATTCTATTTACAAAGCAAAAAAGAAAAGGGTGGTAATATAAATATATGACTAAGGTGACATTTTTGGAAAGAGTATAATGTATGTGTCTCCACAAAGGTTAAACGAAGAGCATGCGAAGAAACACAATTTGTGTTTTAAATGTCTTTCGGACCAACATAAAAAGAAAGATTGTCCTCTTTTGCAAGGCAAAGAAAAGGCCATGCGCACAGTGCAACAGCTCACATTAGATTCATCTCCTAAATATTGTGTTGTAGAGGTTCTTCATATGGAAGAAAAACACAAGTGTCACTGTGTCTGCTTCAATGTGGCAACCCACCTTTGGCCCCCATGATTTGATTCACATGCATGGTACTATTAACAGACAACGTGTTCGTATTTTAGTGGATGATGGTGCAACTCATAACTTCTTGAACTATAATCTAGTCAAGAAATTGAAGCTTAAACAGACTCCCTACTCTCACAAGTATGTGGTGGAACAGATGTTTGGCAATGATAAAGAAGTATGGGACACAGTAGTTCAATGGGTTGAGCTTATTGTTCAAGATCATACGATGACCCTTGACTTTCAAGTTATGAACATGGACCGTGATGATGTAGTTTTAGGACGGGAGTGGCTGCATGGTTTAGGAAACACATTGCACACTAGTTATGAACACAACCCCTTATCCTTTATGGCCAATGGTAATCATGTGCTTTTTCTTGGTGAGAAAAATATACCATCTGCACCTCTTATATGTACAGTCGATCTTTCTATTTTGTAGAAAGAAAATTTACTAGATGAAGTCTTTTTGTGCTACTGCTAGTCTCCACCCAACCGTGCTATCTTATAGTCTCCCCCTAGCGTACACATTGTCCGGTCGTGTTGGTGGCCTTGCCCATAGGATCCATGTCCTTACAAGGTTTTCCTCAAAGTTTTGGAGCATTCAAAAAGTCTGAAGACAGGAAAAGTTGCTAAAATTTCATTATGCTATTGTGGACCGTTTACCATTCTCAAACGTATATGTCAAGTGGCCTATAAGTTAGCTCTCCCAGAGAACTCACGAGTTCATCCTGTTTTTCATGTTAGCCGTTTACGAAAACAGCTAGGACAGAATGATAATGTCATTGACACAGGTGTGTTAGTTGACCTTATCAAACCGCCAAGCATTCCTCATGAGCCCAAAAATATTTTGGATTCTCATGAGCTTTGCACTAGACATCATGTCAGACAACAGGTGTTGGTAAAATGGCTAGATAGACCTGAAGAAGGTTCTACATGGGAGAATGTCTCCGCACTTAAGAAACATTTTCCTACATGAGTTTTTGAGGACGAAAATGATTCTCCAAGAGGGGGGTAATGTAAGGACATGGGTCCTATGGGCAAGGCCACCGGCACGGCTAAACAATGTGTACGCTAGGGGGAGGCTATAAGATAGCATGGTTGACTAGAGACTAGCACACGCATTACCATCGCCCTTTCACATCCCTTCTTGAAGTGCCCTCTATTGCTTTCTGTCTCGAGCCTTTAGCTCTCCCAAGGAAATTGTCTTTGTTAAGGAGTTCAATCTGCAAAACAAGAATTAATGAGTAATTAAAACAAACTTGAAAAAAAAGGAAGATTATAGGAAGGGAGATCAAGGTGAAACTCAATCTACCTTTTGCAACTCATCCTCGGCAATGACTTTTTCTTAAAGGAGATTGCATGATCCAGTCATCTCTCTTATGTCAACATCCTTTTAATATCCTATAGTCTCCAATTTTTTGTTACTATAAGGCTTCTATGCTCAGTGTGTGGATGGATTGTGACCTTTAGTTCAAACTCTGGACAATTTTCCTAAGAGTCAAGAGGAACCCAACTACCTAACTTGCTTCTCCATCTCCTATAGTCATAGCCCAGAACTAATGACTGACAACATAGTTGATATGAGATAGACATAGACTTTGGGCTTACTCTACAACTAATATTATTGCCAATATGGAAAGTTTCTTTGGTATTCCATCTGTCTCCAAGTACATTATCCAGTTCAGTCATAGAAAGTCTTCTATTAAGCCACATTGTCTTTGTCCTCTGCAAGTCCATTGTTTTGAAACACGCCACAAAGACATGTATAGGCAAGAACCATTGAAATTAAATCCTTCTCGATATCCTTCCCAGAGACATATCTTTAAGGATGTCTTCTCTGGTCTTGAATTTGTAGCTTGATATAATACATGCATCATGGGCTTCCCAGTCAAGTGAACTTATGGTGGGAACGAGTAAGTGATGTACTTCTCCATATGCACCTTCTCATGATGGAACCTTGTATTCTGCAAAATAGACAAACAAATCCATTGTTTTGTAAAAAGAAGGTGGCTTGTCAGCATACATAGCATCTACAATCCCTTTATGTATTGCTTTGAATGTCCCACTTAGGCTCTCCACAGGTTGTCATTCCACAGCGGTTGAAGGAAATATATCTAGAATGGAATCAAAAAATGAGAAACAAGAATGGGAGAATTAAAAATTCATTGTATCAAATAGATAAGTTTTTTTAAAACTTAAAGTAAGAATGTAGTGTGGGATGTTCGTCCAAGTATAACACCATATTCTTGGCCATGTACACATGTTGAACATTAGCTAGCCAGTCATTGTTGATCAATTTGAAAGCAAGAACACGACCTTTCCAATGGTTTTTTTACTTTATCTCGTTTGGTTCTCTTCACTCCGTGTACACCGCTGCATGAAGGAAGCATTGTTACCCAATCATTCACGCAAAAAGACATGGGTTTCCAAAGACCATCCTCTCTAACGTTATGAAAGTCACAAGAAATTATGTTATGTGAAGGGCAATGTTGTGCAGAAGATGCAATGGAATCTCAGAGATTAGAGAAGAAAAAAAAAATACAAAGACGGAAAGACTTAAACTTCTCACAAAATCTCGGGGAGGTCACCTAATAAAACTGTAACCTATCACGTGAGTTCAACAAAAGGGTATTTAAAGTTCTTGAAACTTACAGAAATATATATACAGAAGTGCATTATTTTTTCAAATTTGAAAAAAAACTTACAGATTTTAAAAGAAAAGGGTACATTATATTCTTAACAAAATTCACAGATAAGGGGTTTTACAAACATGTCTTGAATGCATGTGATATGGTAGTTTTACACATAGTGAACCCCCCGAGCACAAAATAGAGGGAAAGTGAAAAAGGTATATGTTTGAAAAAAGTAGGTGATTTGTCATTAATGGTCTTGTTTTTAGAGCCTTCTCACATAGATTTCGTGTCTTTTGACAACAATTTTGTGAAATATAAAATAGAATAAAAGATAAGACTTCATTACTTTGGGCCGCAAATTTAATGAGCTTACTCGTCAAAAGAACCTAAATATAACAATTTCGGCCTTATGATCAAGACATTTAGCCGCTCTCTGTCAAAATAGGACCATCAAAACCCAAGATAGAGGAGACAAGAGTTCCATACTTTTGGATACATGTCAAATGACTATTGGACTATTCCTTAATCCT
The DNA here is from genome assembly GCF_014529385.1 of Adiantum capillus-veneris. Lineage (NCBI taxonomy): Eukaryota > Viridiplantae > Streptophyta > Polypodiopsida > Polypodiales > Pteridaceae > Adiantum > Adiantum capillus-veneris. The sequence goes on along the minus strand of NC_140952.1, from coordinate 63,308,253 downwards.
TATATTAACAAACAACCCTTTTCTGACCGTTTTTGGTCCTGATGACAAAGATGACACATCCAAGTAGAAGAGGGGTCGAGGGACATCCATCTTCTTCTGAACACTTGACACATTCACAAAGATGACACTCAAAGAGAGTTGAAATAAATTCTCATTAGCATGGCTCTTAGCATGCAGGTGGGAAGGAAAAACCAAAAGTTCATATCGATGCAAGTGATACTAGCAGGGATAGTAAATAACCAACACCACATACAAAAGCCTAGTTGAGGTAAAGATCCTGGCATAGTTACAAAGATTGATGATAGCAGCTACAATGAGATGTGGGACGTACACATTGACCATCATGACAAGCACACACATTGGAAGAGAAAACTAAATCACAATGATAAGGGCTAGACGTTGGGAAATGAATCCAAATCATCATGTGAAATCTAGACATGCAAAGAGATCCAGTGATTTGAAAATAGCATTTTCCACTTGCAAAAGCAGTCACAAAGATGGACCATCTGTTTATATTCAAGCATTTGAACAATATGTTGATTTGAAGGATACAGACGAAGATGATTGGGCAGAGTATTTTTCTCAAACTCTAAAAGATGCACACAAAAATAGTATTATCATTATCCATCCTATAAGCTACGGACATACACAAAACTAGACAAATAATTCTTGTTGGAATATAGTAAGAATCAAGGGGATGAGAATATTCTCTATGAACTTGATAAGATCAGGCAAGGGAAGCTGCCTATTAGGAGCTACGTTGAGAAAATAAAAGAGCTCACAAGGCATCTAAAGGAGCCACCATGAGAGAAATTCATGCATGGTTCTTAAGAGGATTTGAAAGCAAGAAACTCAAAGAACAAGAGGTACCAACACCAACCCAAAATTATAAATGATCTTGTGCAAAGGGCTCTGAAACTGGAGTAACAAGCTAAGAAAGAAAGGGCGGAAGAGGGAAAGAGAGTTCAATGAGTAATCTATTGAAGCAGCGTCAACTAGCTCCAACTCTTTGCATAATGATTCAGAAGACACATCCAAGAGTCGGAAGAAGGGAGCCTAGACTAAGAAAGAAGATTGAGGCATTGTCCAAGCACATCTCTGATATCTCTAAGACTACGGGTCCAATAGGGAAAGTAGAGACCCAGTGTACAAAATGCAAATCCAAATAAGTCTAATGAATGTTTCTAGTGCACTTACTACAAAGGTTTAGGGCACCTATGGAATTATTGTAAATTAGGATGCATCATTTCAAGGAAGGAAAAGATGTTTCCATGATAGCTCTCACAAACCTTGAGCTAGTAAAATAGGAGAAGCTATATGAGAATATTGACAATGGAGACAGTATTACCAATTTGGCTGGAAAAGGACGCCATAAGAATTTTTTTGGAAAAGGTAGAAATAGAGTTGAGTTTGCTAGAGGTAATTTCAATTGCTCAACCTATGGAAAGTATAGACACTTTGCAACACAATGTCTAGAAAATCTAAAAGCTGATGTGGCCAAGGAAAAGGTGGCAGAGCCAGTTCTACTGGTCTTCTAGTGCGCATGATCACTAGGTGTGTTGGCATTGTCATAAAATAATTATTAGATAAGCCAACCAATCAAATGAAGCAAAGAAAATAAGCTCATAAGTGGGAAAAACAAAAGTTTGTTTGGAAGGCTAAGGGAAAGGCTAGCAAGTGGATGAGAGGCAAGAGCACACGGCACTAGCAACTTGAATCACTCAAGATCTAGAGCATTGAAATCCAAAGAGACTAGAATTCTCGAAATCTAAAACCATTTAAAGACTTCTTTTGATAGCTTCAAAAGATCCGCATGTGGAGATCCCAAATTTTGAATTTGGCAAGAAGAATGCTAAGAAGGCAACAATTGAGAAACTAGCAAAGGATATGAGAAGCACCTTGAGGAAGAGGAACAACAAGTCAAGATGTACTTGGATGAAGCTAATAGAAAGGATGTGGGGACAAAAAAAATCAATAGAAACAATTTGAATCTCCACAGAAGGATTCATTAACCAAAAGACGTAGAACGCTACCATAGGCATATCAGTGTGAAGATAGTTTTCTAGCTTGAAGATCATACAATTCAAAAAGTAATTCTAGAAAGGAACAAGATGATATATATGTCAAAGTATGTGAAACAATGTAGAAGTTAACTATTGAATTGGATGATATCAAAAGGACATTACCTAGAGCTTCCAAAATCATCAGAAGATAAAGAAAGAGAGAGTTAAACACAATGGTAGTCGACCTATTTGAAATTAAGGATGACAAAGTACTAGTCATTCAGATTGACTACAAGGTCACAAAGCAATGGGAACCACTATCAAGTGTCATTCTGGATAGGGGTGATGGAGTGAACATTTTAGGAGAGCATGTTAGATAGAAACTAGGGATTCAAGAGATGGAATCTAGCCCTTTTAGAATTAGGATGGGAGACTAAAGGATTGTCCAAGCCATTGATTTGATCAAGAACCTCTACAAATTATAAAAATTTAAAACTATCTTTTTAGTTTTGGATGTCCAAGGTCCATACAATACGCTCATAGGAGGGCCATGTCTAAATGTGCAGGAGCCATACATGATTATGCAAGGCAAAGATTGACTATACAAGGACCGAATAAAAGAATCAACAATAAAACCAATAATATTAAAAGTTGGAAAAGAGTAATGCACCTAGAGGAGTTATGCAAGAAGTATGGGACTAAAAAGATAGAAAAAATGTTAGCATCAATCAATATCTTTCCCATAGCTAAAACAAGACTAAATGTAGTTCTTATAGATTAGCAAAGAGTGGAGGAACGTGAAAACATTACCCATATAACTTTGTTGAGTTAAATCAAGGTGAAAGTCAGGATTAAAGACCTTTAGATGAGAGAGGAAGCCAGATACCTGAGGAAACCAAACCAGATAGGGCGGTCGTCCAAAATAAGTAGCAGAACATGTTAGCACCTGAAAACAACAGGGTGTGAGAAGGAAGAGATGAGGATTCAGCCAGTACAAATACTCTTCACACAATGATTATGTAGTAGGTTTTTGTATAGAAGAGAAATTTGAACCCCTGGCCAGACAAAAAGGAGGTGGAATGCCAAAGTTGTTGTTAGCATAGGTGATCTTTATTGCCTTAGATTTGACTCAAGAAAAAGAAGAATGGAATTTAGGTTCGGAGTCAAATCCTAAGGTAATAAACATCAACAGTCATATAGAACGAAAGATCAAAGAGAAAGACAAACAAATGCTTTAGAAATATTAGGATGTTTTTGCTCAAAACATACGAATCTAAAGGATGTCGACCCAAAAGTCTTCTAGCATTGGATACCATTAAAACTAGATGCACGACCAATACAACTAAAGAGGTACAATATGACCCAAATCATGGAAAGAACTTCAAGGAAGATATTCACAAGCTATTAAAGGCTTACTAAAGTAGCAAGCACTGATTGGTTACTTCCCATTGTCTTAGTTCCGAACAAGAATCAAAAACTCAGGGTATGCGTTGACTATAAGAAATTGAACACTCTATTGAGAGATTTTTCAAAAAAGTTTGAGTCTTTTGAAAACAAAATTGGTCTACCATTGAGTCAATTTAATAAAATTATATGCATTTTACCAAATTAATCCTTATAGATGGCCATGCAAAGGTAGCTTCAACCCTTAATTTATTTTCTTGATATTTTGTATCACCTTACACTATGTGTTGGGTGTATTTTTGTGAGAGGATTTTTGTTTAGACTTCTAAATAGCTGTTGAGCAATTTTTTTACAAAAGCCTCTTATAGCCACAAAAGTGCCTTTTTTTTAAAAACAAGAGTAGTGTTAGTTATTAACAAGCAGGGCCGAAAATTGCAACCCTTCCTTTGCTGCTAGCCCTGCACAGGCCGGGAAAATTTATAATAGCCCTTCCTAAGGAAGGACAGGTTGTTCCACTGGCCCTGCCCCAAGGAAGGGCATATTTTTTCAAGGCTTTCCGAGGGAAGGGCAACCTCTCAAAGTGCCCTGCAGAGATTAATCATGCCAATGCTTGGGATTGGGACTTTTGGACTTGCGCCTAGAGGATGTTCTATGTACTTTGAGAGTCATTAATGAGTATGGAATCTGATTTTGAAGGTTGTTCAAGCATGCATTTCCATGCACCTTTAAAAAAATTAAGGTATACTTTTTAATATAGGGAATTTTAGGTATGATTTTTAATATAGGGAATTTTAACGCGTTACGTAGACTGTAGAGGCAACGAAGTGCAAAGATTGAAATTTGAAGTTTGAATTTGAGAGTTGAAAGTTCAATCGCTTGCGAGTTTTCTAGTGAGGGCATCGGGCTTGAGTGACGAGCCTTGTCACTCGTCTCTCTCATCCACCAACTGTTGACACAGAGCTTCTATATCCAAGTTCCAACTGAGATGAGGAGGTTTGAGGGAGGTTGGAAAAAGAGAGAAGGTAAGTACACTAGAGATTAACTCAAAGCATGGCTGAATACTGCCTTATTGAAGGAAATTACGGAGAGAGTAAAGATTAAGCACTCTTGTTGCTCTCCACTTTGATTTGGTATGCAAAATCTTTTGAAGTTGTTCTCAGATATCGATTGATTCTTACAAGGGTTGAACCTCACGATCAACTACTAGCTCCAGATTCCAGAATTGCCCAGCACTCTCCCATCATCCATGTCCCTTGGGCTACCTCCAAGTTGTGAGTCCAGACGACTCCAAAGTCTACGATTGCAAAGGTCCTTCAAGCCTCAAGGCTCCTTCACGAGTCATGATTCACGTAGTGCTAGCCTCCTGGTTTGCTAGGCATGCTCTCAAAGCCTATTTATACGAACCCATACTTATCACTTCATCATATTTAAGATGGAACCATGTCTGATGATTAGGATGCTACAATTTATGTCATTATAGAATGTTATAAGGATCTTATTGTTTGCCATTGTTGATTCTTAGGAGACGAGAACGACTTAGAGGGAACTTAGAAGCTGGAAGTTTGAAGAGATGTCTACCCTAATAGCAGTAACTTCATGAGCTCAACAATGGAAAGTCTTTAACTCGGGAGGAGACTTTTCATGGTTACAATTCTAGCAAAGGACACACCCAACAAAATCAAGATATATGATGTCATTACCGCCGCAGCTGCATTGCAGGACATTTCAAGTTCCAAGTATTTGCATGTTCCATTTACAACTTACTACTTCTCTTGCTCATTGTGTATCTTGTAGGAAATGATTTTTAGTACTGAAATGAAACGCAATGTTTTCAAAGTGCACCCTTTCTCATTCTACTTTAGAATTTTCTTTACAAGTTACAATTGTTTGAAAGCACGTGTGAAAAAATTGGATTTTGGTAAAGATTTGATCAGAAGGGCGACGGGCACTCCTGAAAATTTCCCTTCCGTAGGATGGGTAAGGGTGCCCTGCAATTTTCAGGCATGTTCACAAGTAAGACCAACGCTAACTAAGCATCTCGCATCATGTGTTATGCTTTTTTATTACTAAATAAAAAGAATGCTTTGGAGCTAAGGATTTTCTCTAGTTTGTAATTAAGACTTTTTTAACGTAGTTAAAATGATCATTTTGTCATTTTGGTCAACAATCTCTTGTATTTGACAAAGGGTATCATTTTCTAAGATTAGTTAAGCAAGCAGATTGCGAATGTAGATCCTAAATGCTATTACAATTTTATTTTTTTGCCAATTATTTATTGTCACTTATGACTATTATTTTACCATGAAAGGTTGACTTTTGAGGCCAAACTTAGCAAATAATCAAAAAGAAAAATTACCAAAATACTCCTCTAATTTGTGGAAATTTCCAAAATACCCCTCAAATTTGAAAAATTCCTATAATACCCTTGTATCTATTTTGGTTGGATTGTTCAAGATTTTCTAATATTTATTCCATTTTGGCAATTGAGATCCGTTTTTGCATGCTTAGCATGTAATTTGTCACAAATTACCTCGCCAAAAAAAAGGCAATTATGTCTAAAGATAATGAAAAGCAATTCATCTCCAAAGCCTACATAGTCAACTCAAGTCCTAGATTTAACATCTTGTATTTTGGAAATTTTGGAAAATTGGAAAAGCAATTTGGGAATTTATGACAAAATATTGGGGGTACTTTGGGAATTTCTACAAAGTAGAGGGGTATTTTGGTAGTTTATCCCAATCAAAATTAGTTTTAAGAGGTTAAGAAAAAAAGTATACACCTCTCATAATTATCATTCTAGTTGAAAACTTTGAAACTAAAAAAAATGAGGTATTCATAAAGGAAAATTTAGCAAACATGTACTAATCTTCACACCAGAGGAATATTGTAAGCAACCTTGCCAACCTTTTCTAATCATGAGAAATTTAATTTAAGCATTTATTGGGCAAATATATATGAAAGAGTTTTCTCATAATTAAACATTAATAGTTCCTTTTATTTATTAGTTGATTCCCATGGGACAATTCATGAAGAAATTAAGGATGAGACCATTTGTAGCAATCAAGAAAAGATTGAATTTATGAGGACCTTGGCAAGAACACAAGAAGTTTTATAAAAATTATCACATTGTGACTGACCTCAACATCATGAGTTTTTGTGAGGGAGGCACCCCATACCTAGCTAGGTACGATTGGGGGTAGGGGACCGCCGGCCCAGTGGGGGGGGTCGGTGGTCCCCTGTCCCCAATCATACCTAGCTAGGTATGTGGTGCCTCTCGAGCAGAAGCTCATGATGTTATGCATGGTATGAAAAACACTGAAAAAGACTCCGTTTTCCTACACGAGAATATTTCTAAATCTTCTTGTGGAATACCTTGACTCAAGTCTCATGCTTGAACACCGCAATCTTGTATCCCTTGCAGATGAATAGATCTAGTTATCGTGGCTATTTATGTGTACATTTCTTTTTCTACCTTCCTAAAGATAGCAAGGCACCAAACAAGACGCTAGAAGAACCTTGAAGCAAATGACACTGCTATTTCCCTTGCAAAGTGCATTTGACAAGCACACCCCCGGAAATCACCACCCAATGATTGTTTCTGAATTATTTTTTAGAAAAAAAAGGTTAGTTCCTCTAAGCTTTGATGATCATAGTACCAGGGCTAGAAAAATACATTTTTCCTAACCGAACAAAATAAGGGGAAACTTGAAATTCTCCCGGTTTTTAGGTCAAAATTTGAAGCTTTTGCCGGTAATTACACTAAAACTTGTGTAAATTTGCTGGTTTTCTTAAAGGCAAGCTCAAAAACTAACCGGGATTTTATAATTTTAGCCGATTAAAATACACTAGACCCCGGTTTTTTTCTAACACTGGATCATACGCATGTAAGGCATTATTAGTTTGTATTATACTCCATAATAACTTTCTTTAGTGTTTGTGAATCAAATATTTTCATGAATAAAATATTCCCTTTTACACCGAGGAATTTTTTGTTAATTTAGGTTTACAACCCTATAAAATGACGCTTCATTGTCCCCAAAGAGTTGGTCTAATAGTAAGGCTTTGGCCTCTCGACCTACGGGTTGTGGGTTCAAACCCCCCGTTGGGTCACCTCTAGAAAGACACCTTGTGCTCACCTACTGTCCACGTTGCTAGGATTTTTGCCCTTGGACACTCGAGTGCATCCTCCTTCTGGGGTGGGTCACCCAAGGAGGAGGTTCCGAGCTGGTTGCTACAAGTTCTCTCCATCGTTCCTAGCAGGTGGTGCATCAATTAGGTGGCCACAGTGATGCCTACGCGTGGCTCCTGCTCGATGGTATGTGACCATGTTTCATGGCTAATATTTCAAAGGGATAAGCACCTCCCCTTGTGGGCCCTCTGGTGCGTGGAAAAACAAATTGAGGCTTCCTTTTCTTTCCTATGGGAGGAAAGAGAAAATGGAACCTAACACTTGAGGAGGAAGGAAATCCATCTAGGAGGTGCGTCCCCTTTGATGTATTTTTTCCTGGAGAACCTTGTGCAGAGGATATGCCACAATATTTTTGTAACCTTCGGTGATTAATGCAATTCAAGCTCAGCTGAGAACTTTTTTTTTGAAGTCTCATGTAATATTATAGATCATCTCTAAATGTGTGGATAGACAATGAACATGTAGCCTATATCTCATGACAGTTGTGAGGTTCCCACATCTCTACAAATGTGGAGTAAACATTAGAAGATATAGCCTTAAATCTTATAATAAGGATGCATTAACTTGACATCCAAGGCATTATCATGAGGCCAGCTATCCTCAGTCATGGCAGAGAAACTAGGACACAAATGCAATAAAGAGTGATGAGAGATAATTAAGACAAAATCAATGCAAGGACTAGTAAACATGAGCTCAAAAAACAAGCTTAGAGCAAGGAAAACCAAATGTAAGGGTATCTTATATGGGATACGAATTCCAATGGATACCGGACATGATATGTGATAAGAAATTCAAAATTAGTCCCATAAGGGTTTGCCTTTTCATCGAACGACACTTTGACTCTTCAGTCTAAGGGGTTAGAACCAATTTCAACCACCCTGCTCGTCTGTGAGCAGGGTCTTTGCTTGTTATTATTTTTGGTTATGCTTAATACAAAACCACTCACATATTGTGAGTTTTGCCAAATAAAAATATAAAAAAACCTAAAATTGCCCCCACTCTTTTAAAGAACAATGGTGCCCTAGGAATAATTAACCCAAATACCAAACTAAAAGCAAAGTTATATTTGTTTGGCAAGAATTCAAGGCGGCATCACTTATTTTTGAGGCTGAAGGAACGTCTGTACGCATGCCTTTTTACAACGAATCAAGACATATGCTGGAATTAACAAAAAAAAATGGGAACTCTTATTAACACGTGGTGTGGAAGGAGAGGGTAGGAGACGTGGTGAAAACAGCACTAGGGTAGAGGAGCCAGTAGGGGGACGGGTAACTTGGGGAGCTTGAATCTCTCTCCTCCAAGCTCAATTTTTTACGTTGAGTAGCTCAATTTAATCGCCTTTTCGCAAGCTTTCAGGAAAAATAATTTGGGATTGGTCAGGTTTGAGTGTCGGTAGTCGCGGCGCGATTTTCGGAATCAAGTGTATCAAAAATCGGCATGAATAAGAACACCAGTGGGGGCTAAAAGAGATAAAATGCAGCCACAGCGTCTTGAACCCATGTCTTGGCCAATGAGAAGGCTTTATTTCGAATGAACTAGCCGTTTCAACTCTTCTTTTTTGTTCTTCTTTTGGTCCCCAAACATATTAAAACTAAGGTTCATGTGTCTTTTCTCTGGGGGCCGTACCACAACTGGCCCCTCTACCCTAAGCAAGTGGGCCGAGGGGTGGATTCAACGTAGGCTAGCGAGTGACCAGACGCAAGGGACGACAAGGTGGAGATGGCGAGAGTTGAGGAAGGGTGCCTCTCTCTCTCTCTCTCTCTCTCTCTCTCTCTCTCTCTCTCTCTCTCTCTCTCTCTTTTTTGCACAGGGGATCGGGCTACTCTGAGCCACCCTCTCTCTCTCTCTCTCTCTCTCTCTCTCTCTCTCTCTCTCTCTCTCTCTCTCTCTCTCTCTCTCTCTTGCGCAAGGAATCGGGCTACTCTGAGCCGCCCTCTGTTATACAGCATGATAGAGGTAATATTGTGCATCGTAGGCCTTCCCGGAGGGGCAGAGAAGGAAAAGATTTAAAAAAAGAGATGCTCCACAACATGAGTGGGCTTTCCAGGCATGAGATTTAATCTGCAGCAGACACAAAAAATAGTTGCTCATCCTCTCCTGATGGAAAGCCCTTATCAAACCCAAAACATGGGGTGAATCTACACGACGAAAGCGCATGGGACGTCAGTAGATTCAATGGCTTGATCACTTGCAAGTTGCAGCCTTGTCTGTGTTGACCAAGGCATCTAGCCTGTTGGTCATACTGATTGTGCACGAGGAGGGCACGAGATAGGGGGCAAGCTGCTTGCTTGACTTTTCCTTGTGGAAAAGCTGGGACAGGGAGCGCATCTTGTTAGATTCCATGTAATAAGTGTAGACCCAACTACGTAGTAGGTAGTGTAGAGATGCACCTACAACAAGCTTCTAAATAGTGTGATAACGATTCAAATTTAGTGTTAGGCTAGGAACGAAGGGCTACATATGACTTGTACAACACCAACTTCTTAGCCACATATTCCAAGTCAGTAAATTGTGGCGCGTACTAGCCGTTGTGGTCATTTGTACAGCAAAAAAATTGAGTATTTATGTTTCATTGCCCAAGAAGATGGAGTGTTCAGGAAAAATGTGTCTCAACTTAATATCGTGCCGTTTTCAATTTCAAAAATGCCGGTTGAGGGCAGGGGAAAAGGAGACATTCCGCCCCAAAATTAAGAAAAAGAATCTAAAAACTTGAAAAAAAAATTAAAATTTCCTCTGGACAAGATCAAGAAAAGGAATTTTGTATGTTTGGAAAAACGATTTTTCCCTAGCATTGCCAAGATGATATTGTGCCTCCTATTATGTTTGTCAAGACTCGAACCACAATTATAGTTTGACCAAATTGTGCATACAAAGACAAGGCTGCAACTTGCAAGTGATCAAGCCATTGAATCTACTGACGTCCCATGCGCTTTCGTCGTGTAGATTCACCCCATGTTTTGGGTTTGATAAGGGCTTTCCATCAGGAGAGGATGAGCAACTATTTTTTGTGTCTGCTACTATTTTGTAACTCATAAGGTTTATTCAAAATGGGAATTTTTCTTGATCATTAGTGGGTGTAGATGCACATAGTAGGCATCAAGTTTCAAAACGTAAGTCTTGAAAGGAGTTACAAAGGTTTTAGTCCATGTGCAAAATGCCTGCGGAGAGTTTTCATGCAAAGCTTCAAGATGAATATTGTGATGAAAACATGGACATTGAATGATGATGCACATTCTGTCACACAGTCGGGGGTCGTGGGGCACTACATCCACACTGTCCATCTACGCTCCATTCCCAATGGGAATACAACCTGCAACTCTTCGATTACTGACACCTTAGCATTTGGAATGTGTGTCAACTGCATGCAATGAGCGAGTTGCACGTTACCACATGGGGTGTTGCTACAAGGGTGTTGCTACATCAGCATTTGGAATGGCTTAAGGTACTGCCATGTCGGCATGCAGAATGTCAACCAATCCCGTTCAGAAACACTGCAACAACAATAAAGGTGACCAAACACAAACATTGCAGGTGACCAAACACTACATGCACTCATTCACAATTGTTGGCCCCACTCCCCTCAACTGTGACAACCGAAAAAGGACAGTGATTGTCCTTTCCTCCGTAAAAATAGTTCCCCATGCTTCCCGGCCTCTGTCGATCACCAATGGGTCGCTATTTTTACAAGAAAAAGACACTCATTGTCCATTCCGTATTCCATAATTATGTCCAAGTAAGAGATTGGATAGGGGCAGCATGTGTCACCTAGTAATGTCTAATGACCATCGTGGAGAATCCCCATGCCACTGGTCCGACCTACGTACAGAAGGGCTTTATTTGGTATTTATAAGTCAAGTCAAAGATTGGTTTATTCAAAAGCCCAAAAATTACAAATCTCTTTTGGAGCTTTCTCTTGCAAAATTTCAAATAGAGGCTTAGTGTGTTGGTCAATAATTTTGCATTACATCATGATGGTCACTATATACATAATGGAGCTTAAAATTTTCAAGCAAGGAGACAACATCCACGTGTGATTCGTTGAAGACCTTTGGAATTTTCGACTTTTGTTTGAAGTTTTTTCTTGAAAAGGGTTGCACCCACCCTCGAAGGGAAAGTGACCTTGAATGGACCCCATCAATCATCTTTTCATTTCAACCTTTGCAAGTGAGGCAGGCTTGCTCTTTCAAGTGGCAGTGTCGGATTCTCCATAGGAAGGTGGTAGGCTCTCCTTAAAAGCTTGGGTCAACGTGTGTTGGTTGCATGGGTGTGATCCATGTGAATGTGTTGCTAGGTGTGGCTGGTTCTTCCCTTGGCGGTGATGGAGTTGCTAGGCTCCCCCCGTATGCATTGGTCTGTCTCCTATGCTATGTTGTACGCTTTGTATGTAATCTGGTGACGTTTATGGTCTCTAGTTTTTGGTGGGTGGCTCCCATAATAGCTTATGTAATGGTCCAGATCTCTATGTTGCGTCCTCTAGAGGGTGATTGGTGTACGGGGTGGCAACTCATGCGGAATCAGTGGGAACTTCTTGATGACAGTTTCTGATATTGTATTGTTGGGTTCTGATGCAGTTTTGAGTATCCATGGCTCGTTGTGAGCACGGAGTGTCATTTAATTTTTTTTGTTAGTACTATATATCCACCCACATATTGTGGGTTTTGCTATTAAAAAAAAAAAGCTAAACATGGTCTGACATTTGCATGTGCATGTGCATGTGCATGGACTGTAATTGCACTTTTTTTTATTTGCAATATATTCACTCACTATTTGTGAGTTTGGCAAAAAAAAAAAAGGGGGACTACTACTTTTGCACCCACCTTGAAAGGGAAATGACCTTGAATGCACCCCATCAATCATCCTTTCATTTCAACCTTTGAAGTTTTAAAGAAAAAGCTTATGCACCTCAATTAATCCCACTAACTTTATAAAAAAAACCATAAAGGGCGTGAGAATTGTATTAAGTAGAGAGTAAAATTGCAAAGCGAAGTGTTTCACGTTGTTGATTCCTCCAATTTACTTTGTATCTATAGTCCGATTTACATTCTGAGATTGTTACCAAAAAGGCTATGGGAGTTTCATACATCTCGTTGTCTGCATATTAGACTTGAAATTCCATTGTCCTCTATCTAGGGACATGCGCCACTTTTTGTTGACAGTGACATGAATAGGTTCTTTCAGAGTTGGTGGGCGGTTGGGAGGGTTGGAGAGAGCACCCCCTCCTGCCCAGTACAATGCCTTAGGTGAAGGGTTAGGATGCTCCGAGAGCGTCCACTCCTTCTCTACTGGAAACATGGTCGTTCTTGAATGGATAAGGGTTAGCTCCCATGGTTGTAGCTGGTACCTTCCAAGAAGTTCAGTCTCATTCTTCCACCTGTGCTCTGTTGTGTTCCATACATCTCTCCAGGTGATAATTCCCTTATTGTGCAGTCTTTTGGCTGACCTTAACTGTCTCTGGTTCAGCTGGGGCATGGGAGGGAGAGACCACCACATTGACTCGGAATCCCTAAGATGTCTGCTATATTTCGACTCCTACTTAGTTCTAAGTAACTTTCTGTATCTATTCCAGGCATTCCACAATGATTTAAGCAGGTCTGATTCCTTTTCTATGACTTCAAAGGGTCCAAAGAACACGATGATCCAGGGTAGCTTTATGGTTCCCTTATTCCCTCGAAAATGGAAAATATGAATTTCCCGAAATAATAGCGAGGCCCACTCTTCATCTGGTTGTTCCAATGCTCTGAGGATGAGTTTTATAGCTAACTTGTCTGCCCATAAATTTATGTTAGTGAGTCCTAGTCCCCCTTGATCTTTTGGAAGACAGCAAACTTCCCAACTAACTTTAGCTAAACCTTTTTTATGGGGGTCCCCCAACCATAGAAAGTTCCTACATATTCTGGTTATATCTTTTAGTTGCACGTCAGGTGGTCTCCAACATGAGAGAAAGAAAATAACATAACAAGAGATGTAGTGTTTGATAACTATTGTCCTACCAACCAAGTTGTCTTGAAAACCCAACCATCTGTTCAGTTTGGTGCAAAATCTGTCCATGACCCACTGCCACCTTTGTGCCATTGTTATCCTGAATCCAAAAGGGATCCCTAGTAATCTGAAAATGGTTCCATCCTGAGTCATTGTGCATCCATGTTGTTCCACCCACCTAGGCAAAGGGGGCCTAGAGGCTCTAATCCCTGTTTTGGAGTGGTTAATACCGGAACCCGAGGCTGTACAGAAGGTATTGAGTCTAATCCTTGTCTTACTGATCTGCTGAGTTGGAATGTTTTCGACATTCCATTGTTAATAGCCACTCTAGCTTGGGCATTTCCAAGCAGTGTTTACACATACCTCACTATCCTGGGGCCAAATCCCATCATAACTAGACATTCAAGAATGAAAGACCATTTAGCCTATCATAGGCTTTGTCAAAGTCAACCTTGACGAAGACGTAGTCTTGTGCAGATTCTTTAGCATATTCTATTCCCTCCCACATTGCTATAACTGCTTCCTGTAGCGTGCGCCCTTTGATGAATCCTTTTTGCTCATAGCACAGCCATTCAGCAAGGGTCGGGGAAATTTTGAGAGCTATGGCCTTGGCAAAGATTTTGTAGGCAGCAATTAGCATTGTCAGTGGTCTCCAATTGCATGGCATTTCCTTCAGGCCTTTTTTATGAAGCAGCTTGATGATACCAGTGTTGAGTTGAATCGGAAGGGCTCCATGTTTTACAGACTGTTTCCATACAATGAGGAGGATTGGTGCAATGGAATCTCTAAAGGTTTGATAGAACTCAGCGGGGAGTCCATCAAGGCCCGAGGTTTTTTTTTGCTTAAGAGCATCAATGGCTCTTTTAATTTCTCCTAGCAAGATCTCCGAGTCAAGTTGGGCACTAAGATGTGGAGGGATCACTCTTTTCCTACAGTTCCTAATGATACTTCTAGCCAATATGACCGATTCATCATGAACTTCTGGTGGGCTGAACAGTTGGGCGAAATGTTCTCTAGCCACTTTTAGATTCTCCTCATCAGACGTGGCTGTCCCTCTAGCCCCTACCAACATTGGGACTAGTTCTCTCTAATGTTTCTTCTTGAGGCTTCTGAACATCACTTTGGATGGTTTTTCCACCTTCCCTACCCACCATTCCTGAAAGAAAACTTCGGTGTGATGAAGAGTGATGTCTTCTTCAATCTTAAGTTGATGCCCAAGGGTGGCTATTTTGTTATAAAGTGTCGTTTCCTCATTGTTGCAGGCTTCAAGTTCTATAAGTATAGATAGAGTCCTTCCTTTTCCTTCGTATCTCTCTTACCCTTTTCCTAAATGAGATCAGGGAGTCTTGAGTGTTGGCAATCGCCAGGTTCCAAGACTTTACTGGTGTGAACCCCTTTGAGAATGCTTGAGCCCAAATTGCTTTTATGTTTTCCTGCACCTCCCCTAACCGAAACAAAGATGGGTTGGTGTGGAACTAGTGGTTCCGAATCTTGTTGCATTTGTTATCCAAGGTGATGATTAAGGGGTAGTGATCCGAAGCATAGGAGGTGAGTCTGGTTGCTGCTTTAACGCTATTAAATTGTCTAGCCAGAGGCGTACTAACGTATCATCTGTCTAGTCTAGCCTTTCAAGCAAGGTTTCCTCTCGAGTAGTTTTGCCAGCTGAATTCTCCCAGTGTGCCAACATCCCATGGGTCCAGTTGTTCCTTGAGGTTTTCCCATTCTTGTTTACTAGTTTCTGCCATTGTTTGCCCTTTCATAAGGTATTGATCCTCCATTGTCTCTACCATGTTAAAGTCCCCCAACAGAATGGTCAGTCCCTTGAGTTGAGCGAGTTGACTCAACAGCTTGGTCCTGTCTTGACCCTCTGATGTGTGAGGAGTGAAACCACTAAAACTCCTTGGATATTGATTGAAGCCACTGCTACAGCTCCTGCCCTGCTATTTTGACTTTTTGGAGTCCAATCACGTCCATCGCATAGTTCTGTGTCCAAGCTTTGATCTTCTTAGCTTTTTTAGGGTCGGACAACCCCTTTATATTCCACGAGAGCAGCTTCATTTGTTACTTCTTCTATCGTTTCTGTTTTTTATATGAGCCCTAGGTGAGGGCTGAGTTACTGAGTTGTGGCTCCTTTTGTTGTCTTTTTGCACTTCCATTGGAAAGGGGCCTACTTCGGGTTTTCTTGCATGGCTAGGGGCCACATTCTCTTT